>NC_142801.1:26573846-26902714 GCF_049724085.1 Artemia sp. Qi Xiang Cuo | reverse complement strand
CTATTGTTTTGATTTTATAGTGCTATGTATATAAGAGTAAATGACAATATTTTTTGCTTAGAGTATAAAGAACCAATGACTTTAATATGCCTAGTCAAACAGTGCTCACCCGAGTAATTTGTATTTCTAATATAAAAAAACATAAAAGGTATATGCTACTATTATATAGTAACTATGAGGTAGATTTATATCAAAATATTCAAGCAAATCACACAGCCTACTAGGTGTCTTACCTTAGCCTACATAAGGTAGGCTATCAGTGGAAGTCATTAGGTCTACAAAACTACCAATAGGGATAGCCTATATATTGATACTTTCTTTTAGAATCATTAATGTTTACCTTTACACTGCATCATGGTTAAAAGATCCTGGAATGCCAAAAATCCTAGTAACATCAAGACTACGCCTAATCTAACCAAGCTCTTTTCAAGAAGCATTCCTTAAAAGTATTTTTCAAAGAAAAGAGCTTTGCTGAACTAGGTTCCGATTTCTGTTTTACCAGAACATACAAGAAAACAACACTTTCTAGGGCTATATGCTGATTTATTTATTTTTAGGTCATTTTCTGATGTTTAACAGCACATGTTCTTTATTTTTGAAATTGACCACGAACTTTCGTATTGGATACATTATGTGAACAGGTGATGTTTCTCCTTAAAAAATGAATTATCGGTTTTTCACACTCCACGCCGCTGTGACTTTTTGAAATTTTTGCCGAGCGACGTTGCCGGTGAATATTTTACGAGCGACTTCTTCCTTGGCCAAGATGACCGCTCCAAAAAAAATTGGTCTGGAATGCTGTACTGAACTATATGCTAAGATCAATGCTCAGTGGTGTACCGAAAGATGAGATAGCTAAGACGTGCACCGAATTCTTTGGGAAAGAATCGATCAAGGAGGCTAAAATCCTCATCTACTCTATTGTTCATCCAAGCGTACGCCCCTCCATAAAACATATTGAAAGTGAAAACGTTCTCGACATAATGAAAATCTTAAAAGAATGTGATCTGAAAAGTGTGGAGCTACCGACTTTTGTTATTGCCGAGCCCCAAGAAGTCTCCTCTTGCGATAGCCAAATCAGCGCATTTGTTACCAGAAACATTAACGAGATGAATACGAAGTTAGATTCACTGATTGCCCGAAATAAGGGCTCAACAACCCATAGCCTGCCAACACAAGCACCGAAAAGTGCCACCTATGCTGTCATTCTTAAGAAGCCAGCAAACCCGCCACCTTCCACTGCTGGGAGAAAAACTTTTATTGACAATCTATGTAACAACGATTCAAGCATAACAGATCATGTTGGTGAGCTGAAGCAAACCTAAACTGAATGGCGTATAAACCTGAAAGACAAACAAGCGGCCGAAAAACTGAGTGTTGCTATTCTAAACGGTGATAATGCGACTTTGGACCCCAAAATCAAAACTCCTACCTTTTCTGGTATAGCTAGACTTGTACCCACACGAATTGATGCTGATGCTCTATTAGCCGTGGTCCCGAATTGTGTTAAAGCAGAGCAAATCCGAGCAACCAGGTCCTTCAAACTGCAGTTTTCCCTTAAAAGTGATCTGCAACATGCAATGCGGAACCCGCCCTTCATAGGATACGAAAGAATTCATATTGATGAGTTTATTAATGTCCCGCGCCGGTGCTTCAACTGTCAAAACTACGGACACCTAGCGTCGAAATGTGAAAACTCTAAACGTTGCGCTAGATGCGGCGAAGAAGGGCATGTATCAAAAAAGGAGCATCCTTGTGAAAATCCTATTTGGTGCGCGCTTTGCAAATCCGATAAGCACCCCTGTTATAGCATCCGTTTTCCCGAAGTTCTGAAAGCAAAGAAGAAACCGCAATGACAAGAGCCACCATTTCATCTCTTAAAGTAATATCTTGGAATATGAACAGAAATCTGCGTGATAAGGTGCCAATTATTAAATAATTTGCCAAGGATCATGACATAGTTTGCATACAAGAACACTTCTTAAGCAAGGATAGCTTGGATTGTATCAAGTTCTCTGACAAGCATCGGTTCTTTATTAGAAAAGCGAAATCAAGCGGTAGGGGAAGGCCATCTGGAGGCATCGCTACTGTAATTAAAGATCAAATCTCCGCCAAACTTGTCGAGCAGCAAGACAGTTTTATCGCAGTGAACGTCTATGGTCTTGTTCTAATCTGTGTTTACCCTCCTACTAATTACAAGAATGATCGATCAGAGAGAAAATTCAACCTATCCTGCGAGAAACTTGCTAAATGTGTGTTGAGAATAAAGCAGTCGGGTCATGACTATTTAATTATCGGTGACTTCAACTGCGACCTTACTGACACTGACAATCCTAGAACACAAATAGCTTTAGGAGTCTTACCAGATGGCTTCAAGGTTGTGGATAAAGATAAAAACTTCAGTTATTGTCATAACAGTGGCTCTGTATCTAATCTCGACCATGTTGTTACATCATTCAATGTCCAGGACGAATCTGTGTCGGTACTAATGGGTGGTACACTTAGCGATTACTTACCTATATCCTTGAGTTTCGCTTGCCCGTTCACTGAAGTAAAAAAAAGTGCAGCTCCAAAGCTCAAAGTTGTGCAAGATTGGAAGCTCGATGATGCTGCGATCCAACAGTATCAACAAGTGTGTAATAGCATTCTTGAAAAGATCCAAGTCCCTTTCCCGCTACTGATGTCCAACAGTGACATCCCGGCCGAAGAGCAGAAACTTCTGTTGAACATTTACTCTGCCTCAATATGCCATGCCCTTCGGTGTGCCAAATCAGCAGCCGTACCCTCTCGAAAAAGTTCGAGTAAACACTGAAATTAGAGGATGGTCCGCTAACCTAAGTTTAACAGAAGCATGCCAGACTGCAAAGTTCTGGTTTTGCCTATGGTGTGACAGTGGTAAGTCAAGATCTGGGCAAGTCTGGAAAGTGAAGAATCATACTAAACGTGCCTTTGCCAGCACCGTAGAGACATAATTGACAAATACAGCAAGAAAAGCAAGTCCGATCCCAAACTCTTTTGGCGGAATTTAGTGAAGCCCAAAGAATCGACCTCTGAGGTCCCCCTTCTAACAAAAGAGGCCTGGAATACTTACTTCACCGATCAGTTCAAAAGTTCCGACCAAGCGCTCCGGAATTCTTACCGGAGTGAGCTAGATGAAATGCTAAAACTACCGAAAGAGAACATGGTAGTTAATAGAAGTGTAATACGTGAATGCCTGAATAAGCTAAAAAAGAAATTTTAGAGAGGCTTCGATAAAATTTGTGGCCAGCATTTACTCTATGGTAGTGAACAACTTCTTGAACATGTATCATTAGTATTCCAAATTATCGTTACCAGAGGTATCGTCCCGGATACCTTTTGCATTGGTGTAATAACACCCATTCTCAAACCAGGGAAGCCTCCGTCCCAGTGCTCTTCATATAGGCCCATTACTGTATCGACTTCACTATGTAAGCTATTTGAGCTTCTTATTCGTGACGAAATTAGAAGCAAGTGCTCGGTTCCCCACATCAGTTTAGGTTCTAGCAATCGCTTGGATGTGATCATGCCCTTTATTTGCTGGTGTCTATACTGACTGACGCTGAGAATGACAAAGATTCTTTAGTTTTAGCAGCCCATGATCTTGCCCGTGCTTTCGATTCGTCTATCCACGAACATATTTTACTCTCTGCAGCAGAGAGAGGCGTAGAAAATTCGGTCATCGAACCCCTTGATTCAATGTATAGTAATCTTCGTGTTAGGATAAAGTGTCCTGGTTGGGATTGTGATATGCTTTTTGAAATTGATATACCAGTGAAAAAGGGTATTAGGCAACGGGGCAGTAAATTCACCAGATTTATTCAATAATTCCGTAATCGAAGTGCAACATGAAGCACCAACAACGTGTATTTTATGCGGGATTGACGTGTCGCTCATAGGTTATGCTGATGACATTTTAAACATTAGTAGAACCCTGAATGGAATAAAGAGTTGTTTTAGTGCATTAAAGGTAGAATATGCTCGTGTTGGCCATATATTTAATCCATCGAAAACTGAATTGTTATTTTTCAATTATAAAGTGTCGACTGAGGATATATGCGTTATACTAGATGATACGGAAATCAAACATGTTCCATCACTTACTTACCTTGGAGTCCCGATCGGTACGTAACTCAAGGCCACACGCGAACTTATTATCGCTGATACCCTTAGAAAAGTTTGTTCTGTATATGGAAAGCTTGTCCCGAGCAAGGCGAGATTTAGTCGTGATATTTTAGCCTGATTGTATAATGCATTTGCTTTACCAAATTTTCTCTACATCTCTCCGTTTTGGAGTTGCTTCACACAGACAGAGAAGATAAAGTTGCGCACGATTTATTTTAAATATGCTAAGTATCTGCTTGGAATACCACCGTGGTCAAAAAACCGGTATTTGATCATGTTTGGATTGATAGACCCTGTCTTGGCAGTTCCTGTCAGAGTAGCAAGTTTTCATAAAAAGTTCATGACTCTAGGTCATCCTTGGGTAACTCTTCAGGGACAGACTTGAGTTGCATGTGTTATTTGAATGTCGATGTTGAGGGCCTATTTCATTGTATATATTCGTGTTAAACCGTATTTTGTTGTTTATCTTTTATTTTCTTTTCTTTTTTCACTTTTTTCACTTTTCTATACTCTGCCGCCCATTGTATCTCTTACAGTTTTGGCAGGTAATAAATCTATATTATTATTATATTATTATATATTATATGCCCCCAGGGCATAACTTACAACCCCTGCGCTGAAGGCTGTGGGGGAAGTGTCATCCTCAAAGACATAATTTACGGACTTAAAACTACGTTGAACAAAATGGCTATCTTACAATTTTTATTGGATGTTTTTGGGGAAATGGTGGCCGTGGGAGCGGTGCTAGTTTTCCTCCAATCATTTTTGACTATTAAAAAGGGCACCAGACCTTTGAAGTTTCTATTACAACGCTATATAAAAAATTATATGCCCCCAGGACCTGACTTATAACCCTTGCCCTCAGGGATGTGGGGGGGGGGGGGGGTGATCATCCTCAAAGACATAATATCTAGAGCTTTCAACTACGTTGAACAAAATGGCTGTCTCAAAATTTTGATTGGATATGTCTGGGGAAATGGTGGGTGTGAGAAGGAGGTTGGTTGCCCTCCAGTCATTTTCGACTTGCCTATTAAAAAGGGCAGTAGCCCTTTCAATTTAAAGTTGAATGAGCCTTTTTTGAAGTTTCTACGACAACACTTTCTATGAGAATATGAGAAATCTTATATGCCCCCAGGGCATAGCTTACAACCTTAGCCCTGAGGGATCTGGGGTGGAGTGTCATCCTCAAAGACCTAATTTCCAGAACTTTCATCTACGTTGAACAAAATGGCTATCTCAAAATTTTGATTGGATGTGTTTGGGGAAATGGTGAGCTTGAGAGAGGAGCTAGTTCCCTTCCAATCACTTTCGACTATTAAAAAGGGCACTAACCCTTTGCGTTTCTAATCGAATGAGTCCTTTTTGAAGTCTCTACGATAATGCTTTCTATAAAAACCTTATATGCCCCCAGGGCATAACATACAACCCTTGACCTGAGGGGTTTGGAGGGTTTGTCATCCTCAAAATCATAATTACAAGAACTTTCAACTACGTTGAAGAAAATGGCTATCTCGAAATTCTAATTGGATTTGTTTGGAGAAATGGCGGGCGTGAGTGGGGGTTAGTTGCTCTCCGTTAACCTTCGACTATTAAAAAGTGCAATAGCCCTTTCAATTTCCAATCAAATGAGCCCTTTTGATGTTTCTACGACAACACTTTCTATAAAAACCTTACATGCCCTCAGGGTACAACTTACTAGCCTTTCCCTGAGGGCTCTGAGGGGGTTGTCATCCTAAGAGACCTAATTTCCCGAACTTTTAACTATGCTGAACAAAATGAATATCATAGAATTTTGATTGGATGCGTTTGGGGAAATGGTGGGCGTGAGAGGTGTTGGGCCCTCCAATTACTTTCAACTAAAAAAAAGGGCACTAGTAATTTCAATTTTCAATCGAATGAGCCCTTTTTGAAATTTTACGACAACGCTTTCTATAAGAGCCTCATATGCCCCCAGGGCATAACTTACAACCCTTGCCCTGAGGGCTGTGGGGTGTTGTCATCCTCAAAGACCTAATTTCCAAAACTTTCAACTACGTTGAAAAAAATGGCTATCTAAAAATTTTTATTTAATCTGTTTGGGGAAATAGTGGGCGTGGGAGGGGGATTACTTGCCCTCCAATTACTTTCGACTATTAAAAAGGGCACTAGCCATTTCAATTTCCAATAGAGTGAGCTCTTTTTGAAGTTTCTATGACAATGTTTTCTATAAAAATGTTATATGCCCCAGGGCATAACTTACAACCCTTGCCCTGAAGGCTGTGGGGGGTTGTCATCCTTAAAGACCTAATTTATAAAATTTTCAACGGCGTTGAACAAAATGGTTATCTAAAAATTTTGATTGTATGTGTTTCGGGAAAAGGTGGGCGTGATAGGGGGGTTAGTTGCCCTCCAATCATTTTCGACTATAAAAAAGGGCACTAGCCCTTTTAATTTCTAATCGAATGCACCCTTTTTCAAGTTTCTACGACAAAGCTTTCAATAGAAACCTTATATCCCCCAGGTCATAGCCTATAACCCTAGCCCTGAGGAATCTGAGGGGGTTATCATCCTCAAACAGTTTATTTTTAAAGTTTATAACTACGTTGAACAAAATGGCTGTTTTAGAATTGTTATGGAATTTGTTTGGATAAATATTGGGTTTGGAAGGGGTGTTAATTCCCTTGCAATCACTTTTAACTATTACAAAGAGCACTAGCCATGTCAATTTCCGATCGAATGAGCCCCATTTGAAGTTTCTACGACAACGCTTTCTATGAAAACCTTACATGCCCCCATGTCCTGAGGGCTGTGGGGGGTTGTCATCCTCAAAGACCTAATTTTCAGAACTTTCAACTATGTTGAACAAAATGGCTATCTCAAAATTTTGATTGGATGTGTTTGGGGAAAAGGTGGGCGTGAGAGTGTGGTTATTTGCCCTCCAATCAATTTCGACTGTTAAAAAGGGTACTAGCCCTTTGAATTTCCAATCGAATGAGCCTTTTTTGAAGTTTCTACGACAAATCTTTCTATAAAAAATCTTATATACCCCCAGGGCATAACTTACAGCCCTTGCCGTAAGGGCTGTGGGGAGTGTCCTCCTCAGAAACATAATTTCTATGTGGAAATCAACGACGCTGAAGAAAATGGCTACCTCAAAATTTTAATTGGATGTGTTTGGGGTAATGGTGGGGGTGAAAGGGGTGTTAGTTGCCTTCCAATCACTTTCGACTATTAGGAAAGGCACTAGCCACTCCAATTTCCAATCGAATGAGTCCTTTTGGAAGTTTCTGCGACAATTCCTGCAATACGAGCCCCAATAAATAATACATTGTGCCAACATCGTTTTTTACTTAGGCAGCGCGATTGCGCAGCCTATGATACAGCAGGATATTCAGCCTCGTTGTTTTGGTGATTTATTGTCCTATAGGTCTACTGTTCATTCTCATGATATAAGGGGTAGTGCGGACTTCTATGTACCTAGAGATATTTCTTCCCGTTCATATGTTTCTGTTTTTTATAGAGGTACGCGCAAATGGAATTGTTTAAATAGTGATATTAAGATTATTGGAGATCCCAATATATTTGGAAAAACCATTAAGGAACTGCTTTTTGCTGAATATGAGTTATTGATTGATTTATTTATTGTGAAGTTTTTTTGATACGATGTTTCCGGAGGAAGTATAATATAAGATATTATTTTTTATTTACTGTTTAGTGTGGTGGTATTAGTGGTATGGGTGGCCAGGTGTTCTTTTTGTTTTAAGGATTTTATTTTCTCTACCTCCCCCACGGACAAGCTTTGCTTTTTAGGGGAAGTAGCGATAATTTTTTTTTTACATATTTTGTCAATAAATCCTTCTCTCTTCTTCTATACAGGTAAAATGATACATTCCCATATCTACCAGCACAGAGGTGGAAAAGGAAAGGCAGGCCATCATCAGCCCCACCAGGAAATTTCTTTGGGTGGCAAACACTGCTAGGAATCTAGTCTTCAGCAATTTGATATCGTAATCTTTTCCTTTTTCTGTTTATATGAAGTACTTCAATGTGTTTAAACAAATATATGTAATGTCTTTATCGATATAAATTTTGTATTGTAGAGGCTGTGATGGGTTCAGTTATGTAGAAGTCTGACAGAGTTTGCATCCATACAAACAATAATACTCCTTTTCATCCAACCGAAATTCTTTAGTAGTAATATTAACAAGTACTTTTTACCAGAATTTCTATTCATCGCCAATTTTTTAAGTACTCGTATATTCAAATTTTATCCAAAATTGAAATTGCAAATTTAAACGTAGGACGGTACTAATCAACGTAAAATTATTGATTTATACATTTTAAAAGCAATTAACCAGGGATTTAAGGGACCAGTACCTCAAATTATATCTTGGTTAGGCCTGGGTATTATTTGGAAAACAATCAGAAGTTTAATAAAAAAAGAGCTTTTCAACTGAAAGCATGAAAAAGATTTTAAACCTATTTGAACAGATTATTCTTTATATTAATCGGGCAGTCTCCTTCTTAGCTCCTTACTCTTTACTGAAGTTTGGCTTTTGTCCAAATTTTTAAAGAAAATTTGCAATTGGAAAAAAAAAATCAAAGCACTAAAAACTTTTGTTTAATGAGCAAGGTGATGAGGAGGGGCAGTCCCCCTTGTATACAGAATAATTTATATTTTTTTAAGTTTTAAACTTGCTCCTTACTTTAGTTAAAAAAAAAACTTTTGTGTTCGTTTAATAGCATTTCATGAAACTGTAAAGTCTTATGAACACAATACTTTTGGTAAGGCAGAAAAAAACGATCAATATTTCAATGATCTGTATTTGGATTTATTTGTACTGAGAGTTAGGAGCAACATCAATACTTTCGTTTTGGGGGTGGTAAGGGGGAGCAGTTGCCCCCAAATAAGTGGAGAAAAAAATATTATACATACCATGCCCTTTGACTATCCAGATATTGACCCCTCTTGGCCCCCCCCTCCCCCCAAAAAAATGCTGGAGATTCGCCCCTGCGTAGGGGAAAGGAGTTTTGGTACTTGTTTATTATGGACAACTCACTCAAGTTTACGCTCTGTGAAACTCTAGAACAAACCGGTTTCTTCGTTAGTTTTTTTCAGCCTGGCGTTCCAAAAAAATAACCAAAAAAAACAACAAAAAAACAAATCCCAGTATGAAGTAAATGTAATGTTTCATTTAAGTGGTTTTTTTTTCAATGACCGTTTTTCCAAGTATTAAGTACCATTGTTAGGTTAATGTAGTGTTTCATCTAATTGTTTTATGATGATCGCTTATCAAAGTTTATGTTATTTGTGCCTTTCATTTGTGCTGTTATACTATGTTCATGGCGGTATATTTGGCTTTGAAATACACTTCTCTATCTATCTACCTAATATGCAGAATAATTGTACCAAACACATTTTACATGCAGACCCGCTATAGTTTACACACCCCCCCCCTAATATGCAAATATATAAACCAAATTTATTTCTAAAGTAACTAAGAAACTAACAAAAAACTGTGTGTTCTCGAATTTTACACAGCTTAAACTTGAGTGAGTGGCGGATAATAAACAAGTACCAAAATTCCTTCCCCCTAAGGAAATAAAAAATAAACTCAAATAAAATTTTCAAATTTGGAAAGCCTTATTTTCCACAGGGCGGGAGGGGGTACTTACCAGGGGAATTTTCCGCGGGGGATTATTTTCCGGGGGCAATTTCCGGGGGGGGGTATTTTCCACGGAAGAGGGGGGGGGTATTTTCTGGGTGGGGTGGGGGGTTCCGGGGGCATTTTACGGAGGGGTAATCGCCGGGGGGGGGGGGGTAAACGCCTAGAACCATTTTTATAGTTTTTTCCTCTTACTCCTCATGTTTTGAGACTTAGTCCTCAGAGGATTTGGTTATGCAACTGCTGACCAGAACTGCCACTGATAATTTAACGGTTTTACTAAGTTCAATTGCAAAAAAATCCCAAAGTTCGGAAAAAATCCCAAAATATTGATAATAAATGTACTTAATATAGTTTTGAGGGGTATGTTTAATATATATTATTTTGCCCAGACCCCAAGGTCTGAACTGAAAATTTTCAAGGTTCAATTTGTATAATTAACAAAAAAATAGATAAATTTAAAATACACTGCTCTTTGACAAAACGCACGCTGGCATCCATTTTGACATTCCCCCCACTTTGATATTCTTTAACACAACTACATGCTTTCTCAATTGATTATTTTAACTTAACAATTGGGAGATTCCCTCTTCCCTGGGCGCACAACCATCTCAACTAATTAAGTTTAAAAAAAAATAACAAAAATAATACAATTAGATTGAAAAAATTAAAACCTACAACTTATAGCAAGCAATCATTTCCTGATTTAAAGTCTGATATTAAAAAACGGTCCCCTAATCCCCCATAAAGCGTAATAGGACACAATTTAGCGTGGGCCTCTTTGAAAAAGGGAGTTTCAGGCTGTCAACTAAACAGAATATTTTCTTGTCTAAATCTTTTTCTGTCAAAGAAGAGTAATTTGACAATAAACTCAATTTTCTTCTAACATGGTGCTTGAAAAATTTAAGGCCTTATTTATTCGCATTTATTTCAAATAGTAAAAAGGGTGTATTCAGGATTTTTTTGGGGTGGGGGGCATTTTTTCGGAGGGGGTTTTACAGAAAAACTTCAAAACACATCAAACATTTGTTTATATGCATTTTAGGCGGGTTTTTACGCGCCGGGCAAAAGTCCAGGGGGGAGGGATCAAATCTGGTAACCCTTCTCCCCCTGGATACGGCCTTGATAGAAAAATCTTCATTTTACTTATTTTGAAAGACAATCACTGAATAAGACTAGTCAAAAATCAAAGCTACAATCAAAATCAGGAAAACAAAATCTCATTGTATGAATTAATTCTTTAAACTAATTAACAGAATTAATGTTAAATAATATTGACTTAAAATTAATGCTTATTTTATTTTTCTGGAGTGGAGGGGTCTAAGAATATGTCTCTGAGAGTAGCGAATTAAAATTAATTTTAAATAGTTTTTTTTTTGCATAAAAGTAAAGAGTGATGTTAAAGTCTTAAATGAAGAGAAATACATTACCTTAAACTGGAACATGGTAGAAACAATGGAATCCTTTTTATGAGGAGAAATTATTCAAGAATAGTCTGACATCGAGAGGCTTCTGACAGGCTTCGACACGTTAAGATGCAAATTTGAATCTCAATTCCAGTCACTGTAGGCTTATGCCATGAGAAACATAAACCTTTTGTATGCATGCCATAATAATAGTTTTATAAAAATTTACAAAACATATACATTTATTTCTAACCAGCTAAAGATGCTGCCGGATGGTAGGCATAAAAACATCCAATTCTAGAGTATATTCTTTTGTGAGTCTATACTAAAAATTTGGAATTTAGAAAGAGTTAAAAGATAGCCAAAATTTTTAAATTAAAAAAAAGAAGAACATTTCAGCAACTAAAGTTCTTCAAGTTATTTAAGCAGCGTCAAAACACTGCTACACCAGAATTTTAGCCATCGTTCCAAAGTATGGGAAGGAAAAATTCAGAGGAACCCGTGTCCAGGATTAATGTTCAGCAAATGCAGAGGAGCTTATTTGTTTTCAGGGGGGAAAGGGGGAGGGGAAAAATTAGTAAACCACAACAAAAATTTGTCGTAATTGTTTGTTAGATTTTCGTAATCTTTTCACAAAATTTGTCGTAATCTTTTTTGCTAGAGTCGGACATTTTTTTTTGGGGGGGGGGGGTCAAACCTGGCACACCCTCCGCCTCATTAATTAACGTATATCCTACAAAAATGCATATTCCTAACCAAGATTCCCAAACGTTATCTTTTTTGCTCCTTTTCAAATCCTTTCATTTCAATGAAAATCAGCTGAATAGCTCTAATGAGAATAGTGTGACGAAGACACAATTTTAAGTGGTGTCATTTTCTTGTGTTTTTGTTCTCTACCGGCATTCGTTAGCCAACCACACATATGTTGTCAAAACAAACGAAATTTTTAAGAAGTGTTCGTTGTTTAAGTTATAGCAGTCCAAAATTTTCATTAGCCGACAACACACAAAATTAGTTCTTTGTAGTTCATCCTTCCCTTCCTCCCCATGTTCCTCCATCCCTTGTTGCTCACTCAATATTCTATTGAAAGTTTTATTTGAATCTTGGAACCCTAATATTAGATTAAGCTTGTATTAAGCTTCTGTTCGACCAGAACATACTTGTAAAAACAGACGAATAAACAGTTATGGAAATTCACTGTTGAGCCGTTTTCCACTGCTACCAAGTGTTATTTCTATTAGAAGCGTTGAAGAGACAACCCCATTGCAAATATTAAGTCTCAAACCACAAAACGTATTCGACCATAAATACTAATATATGTCATAGATACGGCTTTAGAAAAAAAAAATATGTATATTTTCAGTATATTTTGAAATAAAGTTGTATTCATTTTGGGTTTCTTTGACACATCATAGTAATTTAAGTAAGATACCCTGTTAGATAACGAGCTACTTCCCATTTACCTGCAATAAAAGGGGGGGGGGGGGGAATCAGCTAAAAAGCAATTTCCTAACAACAATTGTATTTAAAGCATTTAAAGCAAAGAACGATACTTTTCAACCATAAATAGGAGGATCAATACTAAAGTGAACATAATCTGTGTATCATCACAATACTCTCTGGATTGACACTAACACTTCTGTGTTTTGTAGCGCAATTCAAGCGTTAATAAGAATTAAAGAATTACATAATATTTCCAAATTTGCTTATCGAGGAAGTTGTTTTAAGGTAGTGGAATCATTTGATGCTTTTCCTGTTTTTAGGGGATATACGCATGTGCCAGGACACAGGTGCCTGAGAATCTCACCCCGAAATGTTTTTCCGACTCTAAAAACGTAATAAAAAAGAATGTAAACACATTTTTGAGTTGATTTTTAAAGTTTTTGTAGCCCCCCCCCCCCCGAACAAAAATCCTGGATACGACCGTGGGCCAATCAAGAATATTTCGTTTTGTTTGATACATATCCATTATTGGCCCCATAAAGGGTCTCGTGCACCAGGGTCAAGGCCGTATCCAGGTGGGAGGAGGCTACCAGGATTGAACCCCTCCCCCTCAAAAAAATTTCCGACTCGTAAAAAGGTAAAAATAAATGTGTACAAGCCAAATTTTTTATATGTTTTTAAAATTTTTCCTGTACACCCCCCCCCCACAAAGGTCCTGAATGCGGCCTTGTCGAGGCGGCACCCACTTTCCCCCATCTAGCGTAAGAGAATCTGAAAGATTCTTTAAGAGAATCTGAAAGATTCGTAGAGAATCTTTAAGAGAATCTGAGAATCTTTAAAGTCAACAGCTAATAAAAAGCCATAGCCAAACGTATGCCTTTTGATTTCCACCTGGTACCCCCCCCCCCCCAAATTTCGAAAAAACATATATTCCAACTCTTGTATTTCAACGAAAGAAATTCAAAATGAACTTTGAAAAATTAAGAGAATGTAACTTTGACAAGGTAAAGCACAGAAAAACACCAACTCTTGCATTTCAATGAAAGAAATTCAAAATGAACTTTGAAAAATCAAGAGAATGTAACTATGACACGGTAAACCACAACAAAACACTACAGACAAATTCCAACTCATGCATTTCAACGAAAGAAAAACAAAATCAACTTAGAAAAATCAAGAGAATGTAACGGTGACAAGGTAAACCATGACAAGACACTACTGAAATATTCCAACTCTTACATTTCAAGGAAAGTAATCCAAAATGAACTTTGAAAAATCAAGAGAATGTAACTGTGACAAGGTAAACCATAATAAAACACTACTGAAATATTCCAACTCTTTCATTTCAAAAAAAGAAATCCAAAAATGAACTTTGAAAAATCAAGAGAATGTAACTGTGACAAGGTAAACCATGACAAAACACTACTGAAATATTCCAACTCTTAAATTTCAAGGAAAGAAATCCAAAATGAACTTTGAAAAATCAAGAGAATGTAACTGTGACAAAGTAAACCATGACAAAACACTACTGAAATATTCCAACTCTTAAATTTCAAGGAAAGAAATCCAAAATGAACTTTGAAAATCAAGAGAATGTAACTGTGACAAGGTAAACCACGACAAAACACTACTGAAATATTCCAACTCTTGCATTTCAACGAAAGAAAAAAAAAATGAACTTTGAAAAATCAAAAGAATGTAACGGTGACAAGGTAAACCATGACAAGACACTACTGAAATATTCCAACTCTTACATTTCAAGGAAAGAAATCCAAACTTAACTTTGAAAAATCAAGAGAATGTAACTGTGACAAGTTAAACCATAACAAAACACAACTGAAATACTACAACTATTGAATTTCAACAAAAGAAATCCAAAAATTAACTTTGAAAAATCAAGAGAATGTAACTGTGACAAGGTAAACCAGGACAAAACACTACTGAAATATTCCAACTCTTACATTTCAAGGAAAGAAATCCAAAATGAACTTTGAAAATCAAGAGAATGTAACTGTGACAAAGTAAACCACAACAAAACACTACTGAAATACTCCAACTCTTGCATTTCAATGAAAGGAATTCAAAATGAACTTTGAAAAATCAAGAGAATGTAGGTTTGATAAGATAAACCACAACAAAACACTACTGAAATATTCAAACTCTTGCATTTCAACGAAAGAAATTCAAAATGAACTTTGAAAAATTAAGAGAATGTAACTTTGACAAGGTAAAGCACAAAAAAAAACACTACTGAAATATTCCAACTCTTGCATTTCAATGAAAGACATTCAAAATGAACTTTGAAAAATTAAGAGGATTTAACTGTGACAAGGTAAACCATGACAAAACACTACTGAAATATTCCAACTCTTGCATTTCAATGAAAGAAATTCAAAATGAACTTTTAAAAATCAAGAGAATGTAACTGTGACAAGGTAAACCACGACAAAACACTACTGAAATAATCCAACTCTTGCATTTCAATGAAAGAAATTCAAAATGAATTTTGAAAAATCAAGAGAATGTAACTGTGACATGGTAAACCATGACAAAACACTACTGAAATATTCCAACTCCTGCATTTGAAAGAAAGAAATTAAAAATGAAATTTGAATAATCCCGAGAATGTAACTGTGACATGATAAACCATAGCAAAACACTACTGAAATATTCCAACTCTTGCATTTCAACGAAAGAAATCCAAAATGAACTTTGAAAAATCAAGAGATGTAACTGTGACATGGTAAACCATGACAAAACACTACTGAAATAATCCAACTCTTGCACTTCAATGAAAGAAATTCAAAATGAAGTTTGAAAAATCATGAGAGTGTAACTGTGACAAGGTAAATCACGACAAAACACTACTGAAATATTCCAACTCTTGCACTTCAACGAAAGAAATTCAAAATGAACTTTGAAAAGTCAAGAGAATGTAAAAATTCAAAATGAACTTTGAAAAATCAAGGGAATGTAACTGTGACATGGTAAACCATGACAAAACACTACTGAAATATTCCAACTCTTGCATTTCAATGAAAGAAATTCAAAATGAACTTTGAAAAATCAATAGAATGTAACTGTGACAAGGTAAACCATAACAAAACACTACTAAAATATTCCCTCTTGCATTTCAACGAAAGAAATCGAAAATGAACTTTGAAAAATCAAGAGAATGTAACTGTGACATGGCAAACCATGACAAAACACTACTCAAATAATCCAACTCTTGCATTTCAATGAAAGAAATCGAAAATGAACTTTGAAAAATCAAGAGAATGTGACATGGTAAACCATGACAAAACACTACTGAAATAATCCAACTCTTGCATTTCAACGAAAGAAATCCAAAATGAACTTAAAAAATCAAGAGAATGTAAAAATCCAAAATCAACTTTGAAAAATCAAGAGAATGTAACTGTGACAAGGTAAACCACGGCAAAACACTACTGAAATATTCCAACTCTTGCATTTTAAGGAAAAAAATCCAAAATGAACTTTGAAAAATCAAGAGAATGTAACTGTGACAAGGTAAACCATAACAACACACTACTGAAATATTCCAACTCTTGCATTTTAAGGAAAAAAATCCAAAATGAACTTCGAAAAATGAAGAGAATGTAACTGTGACAAGGTAAACCATAACAAAACACTACTGAAATATTCCAACTCTTACATTTCAACGAAAGAAATTCAAAATGAACTTTGAAAAATCAAGAGAATGTAACTGTGACAAGGTAAACCACGATAAAACACTATTGAGATATTCCAGCTCTTGCATTTCACGAAAGAAATTCAAAATTAACTTTGAAAAATCAAGAGAATGTAACTATGAGATGATAAACCATAACAAAACACTACTGAAATATTCCAACTCTTGCATTTCACGAAAGAAATTCAAAATGAACTTTTGAAAAATCAAGAGAATGTAAAAATCCAAAATGAACTTTGAAAAATCAAGAGGATGTAACTGTGTCAAGGTAAACCAAGACAAAACACTACTGAAATATTCCAATTCTTGAATTTCAATGAAAGAAATCCAAAATGAACTTTGAAAAATCAAGAGAATGTAACTGCGACAAGGTAAACTATGAAAAAACACTACTGAAATATTCCAACTATTGCATTTCAACGAAAGAAATCCAAAAATTAACTTTGAAAAATCAAGAGAATGTAACTGTGACAAGGTAAACCTCGACAAAATACCACTGAAATATTCCAACTCTTGCATTTCAACGAAAGAAATTCAAAATGAACTTTGAAAAATCAAGATAATGTAAAAATCCAAAATGAACTTTGAAAAATCAAGAGAATGTAACTGGGACAAGGTAAACCACGACAAGACACGACTGAAATATTCCAACTCTTGCATTTCAAGGAAAGAAATTCAAAATGAACTTTGAAAAATAAAGAGAATGTAACTCTGACAAGGTAAAGCACAACAAGAAACTACTGAAATATTCCAACTCTTGCATTTCAATGAAAGAAGCCCAAAATGAACTTTGAAAAATCAAGAGAATGTAACTGTGACAAGGTAAACCACGACAAAACACTACTGAATTTAAGTATGTTTCATCTCATTCGAAGACATGTAAAAAAAAAAGTTGAAAAAAATATATCATGTTACAAAAAGTTGGAAGCAGGGGGCGCCCTTCGAGTGTTGGGATAGGGGACCTATGGAGGGTTGAAGTCCCTGATGGTTAGGGTCGTTGGTGCTTATGATCCATGATGGTTCATACTCGTTTATACCTCACTACTTGATCTGTAAGGATTTCTAAGGATTGTTCTTAATTTCTTTACTAAAATTCTTTTCTTGCCATATACATCTCTCTTAGTATCAATTTTTTATTATACTATAACGTTAGACCATATTTTAAATTGACAACACTGTTAAAACGCCACTTGTGTATTATACAGAACACATCTAAGAAGTAAAGCTATCAATTATTAAAATTATTTTCTTGCCATCAACATCTCTTTTAGTATCCACTTTTGAGTATAATATAACGTTAAACTCTATTTTATATTAACAACACTGTTCAAAAACGCCACTTGTGTATTATGCAAAACAAATAGAAGAAGTAAAGCTATCCATTATTAAAATTCTTTTCTTGCCATCTACATCTCTCTTAGTATCAACTTTCTAGTATACTATAAAGTTAGACTATATTTTATACTGACAACACTATTAAAATGCCAATTGTGCATTAAACAGAACACATCGAAGAAGTAAAGCTATCCATTATTAAAATTCTGTTCTTGCCACCTACATCTCTCTTAGTATCAACTTTCTAGCATACTATAACGTTAGACTCTATTTTAAACTGACAACACTGTTCAAACGCCATTGAGGTTACCTTAACTGCTAATCACTTTAACCCTTTTTCTCTATCGCCAAGTACATGCTCTGGAAAGGTACCTAGGAATATAAGGAAATTCAGGAACCAGTGGGGAATCCCCGCTCGTAATTGCTAATCACTTTAACCCTTTTTCTCCATCGTCAAGTACATGCTCTGGAAATGTTTTTCCCACGGTTCTTGTATAATTCCATGTGCAATTGATATCAATAGCAATAACCAGTCTGGTAATCTGCCTTGGAAAGGTGCCATGGAACATAAGTCCCAGAAATGGAACATAGGACTCTACTCCCAACGTCACCTTTTCATCTTCATTTATTCCTAGCCTTTGTGACTTAGTCTTCCTAACATTAATTTTCAAACCAGTTCTAGCACCCTGAACTCGCAAATTCTCTAAAACTTCATTGATTTTGCTCACACTTTCATCTAGGATGCTTAAATCATCAGCATAATCCAAGTCCAGGAGACTTTTTCCTCCCCATTTGATTCCGTGGTCTTCCATTGCCTTTTCTGTGCTCCTTAAAACAAAGTCCATCAAAATAATCCATATAAAGGGGCATAGGACACAACCTTGCTTAACTCCTGATTTAATACAAAACCAGCTGCTAACCTCATTTCCTACCTTAACCGCAGCGGTGTTATTCTCGTACACAGCACTAATCACTTTAATGTATTTGTCTGGTATACCATACAAGGATAAAACCTTTACCAAAGCTCTTCTATCAACTGATTCGAACACTTGCTCATAATCTATGAAACTGAGGACCAAAGGGGTTTGAAAGCTCACGCAGTTCTCAATTATTAGCCTAAGAGTGAAAATTTGGTCAACACATCCTCTACCTTTTCTAAAACCGCACTGTTCTTTTCTTAAAACTTTGTCTACGGTAGCTCTCAGTCAAAAAAGTATCATATTACTAAGTAATTTACTACCTACAGAGACCATACTAGTGTCTCGATAATTACCACACTCATTATTATCAGCTTTCTTACTGACTGGCTTCATTAAGGTTTCTCTAAAATCGTTAGGTACTTCCCCTTTTTCAAAAATAATATTAATAATATTCAGGCCCTTATTTCTAAACTCAGGAGTCGCCATGTTTAATAAACTCATTTATCACACTATAAGCATCTGGAGCCATATAGTTTCTTAATATTTCTTCTGCTGTCGCTAGTTCCTCCTCACAAAACAAATCTTCTCTCACATCCAATGTGTCACAAACTTTTCTATTTTCCTCTGTATCTTTTCTTCCAACTCTATCTCGGTTAAGCAAGTTCTCAAAATGTTCGGCCCATCTCTCTTTAGTTTTTTCCTTGTCGCTAATTGCGGCCCCATTCCTATCTTTAACTGGACCAAGTCCGGATTGACTACTCCCTCTCAATTTTTTAACATGGCAGCACAATATTTTACTATTATGCTGTAGAACTGCATTTTTAAGGTCCTTAAAACTTATATCCATGAACTTCAATTCACACCTAACTTGTTACATATTTCAATTCTTTTTCCGCTTTTTTTTTACAATCCTTTTGTTTTCTATGATCTATCACTCCAATAATACTTGTTCAAGTCCCTTCTCCTTTCTATTAAACATAAAGTGTTTTCACTAATATTCTTAGCTGCAGTTCTAGCTTTCTTCTCTAAGACACCATCAGCAACTTCAAAAATTATTTTCCTTAAATGATTCCAACCGTCTTTAGACTCTCATTGTCAAAATTGTCAAATTTTAGACTCTTAAGTTTAGTATACAACTGTTCCTGAAAAGTTTGTCTCAATTTCTGATCCTGAAGTCTACTAACATCATAAATTTCCGGGAGGTAGTTGCCCTTCCGATATTTCAGCTTTAAATTAACCCTTGACACTACTAGATGGTGATCTTTACTTTTAACATCAACAACGGCACTCCTATATACCCTAGTATCTTGTATTAATCCTGCGAGTCTTCGGTTTACTATAACATAATCAATAAGGTTTGTTGTATTACCATCACGTGAATACCATGTTAAGTTATGAGCCATTTTATGACCAAACACCGTTTTGGTTATAACTAGATTGTTATACCTACAAAATGCAAAAGTCTATATCCATTGCTGTTTTCTTTTCCTACACCAAAATTACCAAGGCTAGGATGCCATCTATCCCTATTTCTACCAACCTGTGCGTTACAATCTCCCAGTAATAACATCATATTTCTACCTGGGACCCTGTCTATTTGCTCCTGTAACTGTAAGTAAAATTCATTTGAGTCACTAGTACCTCCGTCAGTCCGTTCTACAGGGGCATATACTACTATAACTGATGCACTGAAATTTCTAGTCATAAAATGAGTAATTCTTATTCTATTAGTTATAGCTCTCCAGCCTTAACAAGACTCAGCGACTTCCTTATTCATCATGAGGCCTAATCCCTTTCTATGTCCCCATCCTTCCTGTCTGAGTAAATAAATTCTATAGCACCTAATTTCATTCTTCCTACCCCTGGGATATGAGTTTCTGAAACTCCTAATAAATCCAGTTCGAACCGTCTGAATTCGTCAGTCAAAACGTCGATACGATAGTCATTTTTTAACGTCGTAACATTCCAAGTTCTAATTTTCATGTTCTTTAAATCACTGAAATTATTTTCGCCTCAGGAAAAGCAATCATCCCGGTGCAGGACGGGGATCACATATCTTCTCAAGTCTACACCGAAGTGCTTAAGCCGGCTTAGAACCGGACAGCAAGGAGTCCCTTGGACCTCCATGAATGCAAGCTTTGTGCAATCAGCGGCCCATCTTGGTCACAACATGGTTTTCAGCACTTGGCGATGCTCTTCTATCAACAAGAGTCGAAATCCTGCACAGACAATCTCAAGCCTTACGAAAGATTAACTATTTTCAGAAAATTGTGGATTTTCCCTTGAGTGTCTGATCTTGCGTTATAATCTTATTTCCTTCTTCTAAAAGTTGCAGCTAAAATATGCAATTCACAGGGAAATTCACGTTTAAATAGGCCTTACAAAATCAACTGACTGTCGAGGTCTTGATTTTTAGTGATTGATTGTACTTTTTTCTGTCGACTTGGAACTGAGCACATTTTTAGGCAGCAATTTCAAATTTAATACTATAAGACCCTTTGAATTGAATATTACCAACTGTTAGCTCTTATTCAGTTAATTACGTGATTCTAATGTGTCTAACCATTCTAGAGCAGAAACAAGCCATCCTTTAATAAGAAAATGTTGTCAATTCAACTTACATTTGAACTTGCCACATGAATTTATAATTTCTTGTCAACATAGAAAACATTGGACCTTTTTTTGTCGTCAAAAGATAGGATAGTTTTGAAATGTCATCATTTTACAAACTAAACACGAATAAAATAAAACTTCCTGATTCCTTTTGGATATATTACATTTGGATATAATAGGTAATAGGTATCTAGTACAAAATTGCATATGAATCGAGTGAAAACTTACCCAGCCAAAAATTGGAAAAATCTAATTTTAACGAAAAAGGCGTCCACCTGCAGTTACGTAGTTTCGGGTAGTAGCGGGGTCAAATAACAAAAACAGGTGAAAAAAATCAGCAAAAAAAAAAGTTTAACAAGGATCTTAAGAAGGTGTAACTCCTTTTTCAAGGCGTAGCTGTCTTTGGGAATCCATTGATTCCTTATGTTTGAATTCAGCTCAATTTTAAATAATTACTTTTGCTTTTTTATACCAATGGTTCAGCGTGGCAACACCGACGAAACTGTAGTATTACCTTAAAAACTTCGTAATTCTGGAACAGCCAAAAGCAAATCTTTGATAATCATGGTTTTCAGGTACTGATGGGTCCAGATGGTCAGAAAAAATTTTTTTTTAAGTCCTTGGTACTTTAGCATTAAATGGGTTGTATCTTATTTGTTACAAAGAGTGTGTACAGCTTATGCTACTTTTGTCTTTGTTTCACTTTTTTCTTCTGCTCTGTCTCTAGGTTTTTGCAATTTGAAGTGTTTTCGATAAAATCACTTATTCATAATGACGGCATTGGAGAAATTAAATTATTCCGCAAAAACGATTGTTCGTATCAGCAGAAAAAGGATAGCTTGCATAAGATATATATTGAATTGTTTGAATTATTATATTGAATTGTTATATATATTGAATCAATATTTTTTATATTGAATCAATATTTGAATCAATTGAATCAATATTTGAATGAATATTTGAATCAATTGTTTTATATTGAATCAATATTTAAATTTCCTGTATCCCTATTATTAAAACATTTGCAAACATACGTCTTTTAATTTTATTTGCCGCTCTCACCCATTGAGTATAACCTTTGTTGGTACTAATGCATTATATGGTACACACTAAAGAAGTCAAGTTTGTTTAATGCTAATGAAATAAAATAGGAGGAAAATATATTACTTTAGAAACAAATTTGGGCTATGTATTTGCACATTAGGGGGGCGGGGGGGGGGGGCGGGGGGGGGGGCCCGGTAAAGCATAGCATATATTAAATACGTAACCTAACCTAGGATACTTTTTTCCCCACTAATCCCCAAAAAACAATAGTTTCAATACTGTAAACACATTGAGAAACCACGATTTGCGATCCATAATAATAAAAGAATTATGCTATATAATAAAAGAATAAAAAAAATACTATGTTTAGTATTACAAAAACAATATATTGAAAGCGTCGCACAAATTTATTTTGTTCAAAACTTCAAAATCAACAAGCTAAACAATTTTTGGAGGGTTAACCAATAGTAAAGTTGTTGAAGAAACGATATATATATATATATATATATATATATATATATATATATATATATATATATATATATATATATATATATATATATATATATATATATATATATATATATATATATATATATATATATATATATATATATATATATATATATATATATATATATATATATATATATATATATATATATATATATATATATATATATATATATATATATATAATATATATATATATATATATATATATATATAAATATATATATATACACACACACACACACACACATATATATATATATATATATATATATATATATATATATATATATATATATATATATATAGGGGGGGGGGGGGGGGGGGGGGGGGGGGGGATATATATATATATATATATATATATATATATATATATATATATATATATATATATATATATATATATATATATATATATATATATATATATATATATATATATATATATATATATATATATATATATATATATATATATATATATATATATATATATATATATATATATATATATATATATATATATATATATATATATATATATATATATATATATATATATATATATAATATATAAATAATTATATTTATATAATAAAACTATTCCGCAGGTAGGGTTCAAACATAAAATTATTCCATCATATGTTTAAGAGCTTCAAAAACAATACAGAAGTACAGAGAATATGAAACATGAAATGACAAAATAAATACTGTTTTACTGAACAGCAACTAAAAACGGCAAAGTAGCCAATCCTTTTATGTAATTTGTGGTTGTTATCGATTTCAATCAAGCAAAGTTAGATGGCATTAAGGACATCACTAAGTAAAAAATAAAATGAACCAAATTATAAATAAAGTTATAAGTTACGTTATAATTGTATTTACGTTATATTAATAATACTTAAGTTAGAATAAAATATAATCAGTGACTTAAACAAAAGATATGAAATACTAATTCGTTCACAACTGAAGGTTCCACAAAAAGAACGAGGTTTGTAGGTTCCAGGTCAAACAAAAAAGTTGATGATATTGAATAAAAATGACAGTTTTTTTACTCGTGAGGGTGAAATAACATTTCGAAATTTAACTTACTATTAAATTTTAGTGAATACGGTTAACTAGTACCTTTAATCTATTAACTTCTGCGCAATCATCATTGAATTCGGGAAGATGGAGGTGAATGACCAAATTATGATTATGGTGAGAAAAATTATCTTTAACTATAAGTTTTGTGCCTCCTCAAAACATAATTTCTATCTGGAAATCAACTACGCTAAACAAAATGACTATCTCAAAATTTTGAGTGGGTGTGTTTCGGGAAATGGTGGGCGTTAGTTGCCTTCCATTCACTTTCGACTATTAAAGATGGCACAAGCCACTCCGATTTCCAATTGAATGAGCCTTTTTTGAAGTTTCTACGACAAATTATTTGATACGAAATCCCCTGGTCTAAAGGAAAAAAAAAAAAAATAATACATTGTAACAACATCGCTCTCATACGCCCTCGCGGCAGAATTTCCAATCCTTTCCCCGGGGGCTTTGGGCGAGTGACCTCCTCAAAACATTTTTTCTATCTGGGAATCAACTACGCTGAACAAAATGGCTATCTTCAAATTTTGATTGGATGTGTTTCTGTAAATGCTGGGCGTGGAAGGGGTGTTAGTTGCCTTCCATTCACTTTCGACTATTAAAAAGGTCACAAGCCACTCCAATTTCCAATTGAATGAGCCCTTTTCGAAGTTTCTTCGGCAATTTCTTCGTTAGGAAGTACCCCGCTCTAAAGGAAAAAAGTAATAAAGAATACATTGTGCCAACATCGTTCTTATATGCCCCCAGGGCATAACTTAAAACCCTTGCCCTAAGGATTGTGGGGGAGTGACCTCCTCAAAAACATATTTTCTATCTGGAAATCAACTCTGCTCAACAAAATGGCTATCTCAAAATTTTGATTGGATGTGTTTGGGGTTATGATGGGCGGGGGGGGGGGTATAGTTGCCCTCCAATTACTTTAAAATATTAAAAAAGGGCACTAGCCCCTTCAATTTCCAATCGATTTTTTTTATTTACAAACGGGTTACAATAAATAAATAAACAAACTTCTCATTTAAAAAACACAATCCAATGCATTACTGCATGCAGGACAAAACCCCGAAAAAAAAGAAAAACACTTCAAAAAATATATAATAGTTTCTTTTATTATCTTTTATATCCTCGGACCCTAATAAAACCCAACCCAAAAACAAATAAATATCTTCTCTCACCTCCCTCTCCCACCCCTCCAACAAAAAAGTGGGAACTTGAGAATCATCCACGCAAACAACCCAACACAACTCACAACATTCACAAAAAGAGAGGAGAAAAAAAAAGAAAAAAAAGGAAATAAATTACTCATCCATTCAAACCCAAACAATCATCTCACCAACAAAATTCAACCAATCATTCTCCACACATAACCACTAAAATCTTACATATTGAGAAAAACAGCTTACTCTAAGGGAACTTGGAAATTCATCCAGATCTGCCTGGTTTTTACCTCCTCGGGAAGTTTATTCCAGACAGCCAGGCATTAAAAACGGATAGAAAATGTAGACCTTGTTGTTAGAGAGAATGGGATTCGCATTGAATGGGCATTTCTTGTCTCATAGATGTGTCGAGCTTCAGTAAATGCAAACGAGAAATATGCAGGTAATTAAAACTTTTAAACATGAATAATTCCGTGTAAAACTTAACTAGGCCGAACAGTGGCAGAATCTTGATACCGTCGTATTGCCTTCGAACCGAGTCAGAACCTAGCATTCCAGATAAAACACGAACAGGTTTATTTTGTAGAACCCTCAGTGGCAGTAGATAAGTATTAAATGTCGCTGACCAAACACTTACACAATATAACAAATACGGATGAACTAGCGAGAAATACAGCATTCTTAAAACTTTCGGAGGGAAAAAATGTTTCAGTTTCCGCAATATTCCAACATTCCTGGCAATTTTTCTACACAGTGATTCAATATGAGGTTTAAACATAAGACACTCGTCGTCAACTTGGACACCAAGATATTGGACATAACTATGTCTCTGGAGATATCCACTTTCTAGTTGATTACCATGGATCCAAGGATAATAATTAGCACTCCTTCCATATAGAATAAATTTACTTTTACTATGATTCAAACATAATTTATTTACACGCATTCATCTTTCAATACAACTCATTACTGTATTTAATAGCAGAAATAAATGTGCTCAGTCACAGCTGCCACTGAATACTGTGTGTCATCAGCGAAGCAAGGCAATATCATCTTTGACCGTCTAGCTGCAGGTCCGACATGGCTATATATCCTTTTAAGAGAGGCATTTAAATCATTAATATAAATTAAAACAACAAGGGTCCAAGCACAGAACCCTGTGGTACTCCACATCTCACATTCATATAATCAGAATGAACACTCCCAACCCCAACACACTGTTTCCTTCCACTCAAAAAAGACAAAATCAAACTATGAGAATTACCACGAATACCGGCATGCTCTAATTTTGATAATAATATACTATGGTCAACAGAGACGAATGCTTTCATAATGTCCAGAAATATAGACGCAATTTTCAACCCCGCATCCAGCGAATCATTGACAAATGTTGTTAAAAAATAGCAAAGCTTGCTCTGTTGACATCCCATGACGAAATCCGAACTGAGTAGGGTGAAAATAAGAATTTTTATTAAAAAAATCCACCATTCTTACATAAGTCAGTTTTTCAAACAGACGCAATATTATTGGGAGCATTGATATTGGTCTGTAATCATTCATAACATTCTTATCACCACTCTTAAACAGGGGTACCGCATGAGCACTTTTCAAACAATCCGGGTAAACTTCACTCTTAAAACATGAATTAATCAAATTCAACAGATGACCTGAAATAGTAGAGAAAACTGAACGAAGAATTATAACACTGAAAAAATCCGACCCAGCTGCTGAATTCTTCATTGACTAAAATCCCTTTTGAATGATCCCTTTTCGAAGTTCCTATGACAACTCGTTCGATACGAAGGGCCCTGGTCTAAGATCACGAAAAAAAATAAAATAATAATACATTGTGCCAACATCGTTCTTTACTTAGGCAGCGCTAGTGCGCTGCCTATGATATCGACAGTTTTGAACTTGGTTATCAAACACTAAAATATTTAATGCCTTTAGACTCAGTGTTTATAAAAAGTAATGCATTATCAAAGTAGTTTCTTCGAAGTAAAACATTAAAACTAAGATTAAGAAAATCAAATAGAATTTTTAATTCAATATTTTTAATTTAATTTTGAATACATATATAGAATACACTATATTTGACACCTTTGTACATCATAACTGTAAAAAAAAATAATCTTTTTCAAAGTAAAAACTAGATAAATAAAATCACTCCTGAAAAAAACTTATAATAAAACCAAAAATGTATCCATTCAGGAGGAAAATACACAAAATCCCAGCATTCGTTAAGGGGAAGTATTTCTGATTATAGTGGCTTCATATATCAGCTTAAGGGTACTTTTGCAACGCAAGCAAAAGTTGACGGCATATTCTTGCCAAAATGCCCCCCCTGTTGGTGCCCATAACAGTTGCTACTGTTCTTAAAGAAGCACATGCTAATGGGGTAGGTATTTATGATAATTCTATGAGGTGCTAATATGCTGCATCAATAAAGTCCATAGACACGCCCGTTACGGTTGTCATGGGGACACTTTTAGGGCCTTTTTAGCACTTTCTTTTTTACCTTTGGTGAAACCAGGACACTATTGACTCTAAAAAGACAATTATTTTTTCCAAAAGTGCCTTTTTTGTAGTAGCCCAGTTTTGTTCCTCAACGGCTTGAAATTTTTATCCATACGCTCCTGGGCAAAGGGAACCCTCATGCACAAACAAATAATTTACACTGAAGGTACGGGCCCCCAAACTGGTGTCAGAATATTTTTTTTTTCATTGGCTTGAAACTTATACGTGAAAGTCCTTGACAACGTATCCAGGATTTGTTCAGGGGGGTAGCTTACAAAAAAAGCTGTAGAAAAGCACAAAAAATGTTTTATGTTCATTTTGTTTTGTTTTTACGAGTCACACAAACAATGGAGGAGGGGTCAAACCCCCTAATCCCCCTGGATACGCCATTGGTCCAAAATTTGCAAATAAAAATAGAAGGGTCCAAGGGGGACCTGATATAAAAAAAGAATGTACTGGTTAAAATTAAACCTGAAGAAGGGTAAACAATAATAATAATCATAATAATTGGGAAACCACAGATGGGCTAAATCAGAACAGCTTTAAAAGTACACACATTCATGGCAAAAAGAACCCTAAATAAGAGCTAAAACTTTGAAAAATATTCACATTGATGATTCATGACGTCAGGAAAAAGGCGCAATATTTTTTGTGTGCTTGTCGTATAGACTACCATCCTACATAGTATGTCCTGTATATGATGAAATATGACTTGTTTTATATATGTGCTGGGAATCGGTTGCTTATCACCTCCAATAAAAATTTACCCTGGATAATCCCCCCTCCCCCAATGAAAATTCTTCGACTCACAAAATTGAGCAACCAAAGAGAAAGTACAAAATAGGCACCTCTAAACGTTGATCTGATGTCCTACGGGGCAACAAAAGGACTAGATATCAAAAACAGTTTTAGGACAGGGCTCGGATGGTTGGTCTCCAATAGTAGGAGTGGCCCAGAAGATACAGGGAGAGATTTAATGTCCTTGGTAAAAGTCTTATTTCTAAGCCAATCAGAGGGCTAGAAATACTGGGCTAAGTGACGTCAAAGCCATACAATAGACATCGTCACTGCAACTTTCGGTGATCCGTTTAATACAATATTTGCAGTAAATATAAAACGAAGTTCCATAAATATCATTCATGCATATGCGGAGAAAACTCGAAGACCTCTTGAGCATCGAATTTAGCCATTGGGAGGACAGGGCAGCATAAAGGCCTTTACTGTTATTAAAATATTTTATGTAAATCAAATTAACGGTGAGATATATTATCATTATGTCCAAACTGAAATATTGGTGCTGTACCCTCATTTGGAGAATTGAAAACAAGAATGTTTTCATGCAATGGGTTGACAATGTTGTCACGCATCTGGACAATTATAATGAGAATGGTAGTGGTTCAGTGGTTTTATTTGTTGAAAATTTAAGTGTAAATATATGTAAATTTAAAAAAAGATTTTATTGTAAGAGGGGGTGGGGCAGGGCCAGGGTCTACAGTTTTTAAATATAATCATGATTTTGAAGGATGCAAGGATGTCCAACGAATCTGTTTCGAACAAGGTCGAAAGTTTTTCATGTACGCATTTCTCATAACGGTCTTCCGACCTCTACAAGATGCAGCTACAAAGAAAAATTTGGATCAGTGGGCCCTACACGAGAAAGAATTTTCCCCGAGTAGATTTCACTTTTATAACTGATAAATTTCCTGTAACACTCAAAAGAACAGATATTTTTGAACGGGCAAACGCGCATTTAAAGATTGGTGCCACAGTGCTACAATACGAAACTGAATTTGCAGAGGGTATGCGTTCTCATAAAAAGCGAGCAATATTCCTAGTATAGGCGCCGGCGATTGAATCTGTGAAAAACTAGGTTTTGCTGTTGTACACACCACCTAGTGAGCCTAATTCAATCGGGCATTTCAATCCCATAACGGATATTAGTAGAGTTCTAGGGGAGGGAAAGAAGAAGGGTGTACTTTACTATTGCCCAATGTGTTTGTCTCTATTTTGGACTAAATTAAAGCTAGAGAATCACATGAAAAATTTCAAAAGACACGGCTATCGATTGATGGAGACAGTTGTTGGTGACCAGGCGATTTTTTGATTTAGAAATTTCCAGAATACACTTACGCAAAGTGATAAAATAAGTTTAGACTGTTTGGCCAAACTCACAGATGTGAACGACCCACAAAATCTAAATCGTATCAAAGAATATCAAGCTATTGCAGCTTCCTTTGCTCATGCGCAATGAGACAGCAGTAACACTATGCGACTGTTAGAAATAGTCGAGACGTAGGAAGAGGAAGATTACATTATCAAAGCATTGACTGAAATAAATGTCACAGCGAATGGTGCTACTTCCTGCTTGAGACATAAACACTACTTAAAGATTCTATCAGCAGAGGATAGCCTGGCCATTAAAAATAATAAAATATGTTAGCTTTATAAGAGGGACTTTGAAGAGGGGACTTAGAGGAAAGGGACTAGGGGAAAAAGACTAAGGGGGAAGGGGAAAGTCCGCGACAATGATTATTTTTGGCAGGAAATATCATCAGGGGGTATAAAGTTTCGTGGCGTAACACATCAATCGTGCAATGTGAATGTGAGCCAGCAGTTCTTTATATCAGTTTTCATTCACAATTCATATTACGATTTGAAATTTATTTTACCGGCTTTGGCAAGTATGCACAGGGAGGGGGTTGCAGATAGCCCATGGGTTAATAGCTCATTTACCTATAATATTATACCCAAATCGGCTGAGAAACTGTAGCTTTTGGAGTTCAAATGGCAGATAGTGGGTAATGGCCACACTTGTTGGAATAAAATCAGCTTTTTAGATTCATATAGTTTTTTTCCCCAGGCTTTAAACCAACTAATTCAAGTGCAGAAAGTGACAGTTTCGATAGTTTCCCTCTGCTTAAACAGCGCTTTCCCGGCAATGAAATATATGACTTACTGACTTGTAAAGACATATATGCATATGATAATTATAAGTCTGGTGCAAGGTTAAGTGAGGAAAAGCTCTCCCCATTAAAGTCTTCTATAATTCACTTACTGCTAACAAATGCACTGCCAATGACTATGAATTTTCCAAGAGGATTTGGTCTAAGGGAGAATGTAGAGATGATTGGGTTTATTGTAGAATGTATTTGGCAAGTAATCTGTTAACTCTTTTAGATATTGTCTGCAAGAACACAGACCAAATTTATTAAGGATTTGGGCTAGACATTGGCTATTATTTTTCAATATCGCACCTCGTGATGGACTGAATTCTAAAAATCAGTAGGAAGGAAATAGGTTTGATCGAGGTGGATCAACACTTATTTGTAGAAAGATCTATGAGAGGGGGGATGTGTTTTTCACAGGGATAGTGTCTTAACAACTGATCCAAGTGGGCAGAACTGTGTTGATGGTGTAAAGTCCAATGCCGTTTTTCTGGACATGAACTCACTATACCCCTCGGCAGTGTCTCACTACAGTTTACCGTTTGGCAATTACAAATGGCTTGAACATCCTTGTGCCCTAGATTTCTCCGACATTCACAGTGTCGAAGAAAATGGTCCCCAAGGATGGTTTTTGAAATAGACGGTCACATACCAATGGCGATCCACGACTCTGTCAAAGGTTTTGTTTTTTCCGTGTGTAAATAGACCGATAGCCAATGACTCTTTGAGTCCATACAATTTGTCTTTGGTCAAGGATATGGGCATGCATTGGACCCCTTCCAAGCAAAAACTAATTTCACCCTACTTGAAAACGTTTATTGACACTTTTGTCAGTAAACGTTCCCAGGCAAAAAGTAAAGTTAAAAAGAAATGTATATACTTATTTTAAATTCAGCCTTTGGGAAAATGTGTGAAAGCGTACGAAACAGTCTCGTTGTGACGTCATAACCTGCCCCTAAGAATGTGCTTGTATCATCGCCGATCCTAACTTTACAACATTCACTGTCATAGACCCGAATATGGTTCTCCTACACAGAAAAAAGAGAAATGTCGCTCTGAATAAGAATATAGCGGGAGGGAGTTCAGCGTTAAAAGTTTCAAAAAAATTAATACTGAAATAATTTTAAGATGTGTGTTACGTACACTGACTAAGGGAGGGGGAAGTTCATATGTGCTGAAGATAAACTTGCTCTTTATTGTTGAGAGTTGAAATCAAGAATTTAATGGAAGATTTGAAAAATGTTGCCCATATAAGCTCACGGATGAATTACAGAAATTGGACTAAGAGCATCTACCCCTCGCTGGTGAAACGTCAGGCCCCTAATCAATTATTAATGTTAAAATCTGAGACGGGGAGCCATTTATATCTAATGGGGTGTTCCCCGGTCCAAAAGTATACTGTGTGGAAACACACAATAAAGATGTAAAACAAGCTGCAAAGGGGTGCCTATACACTTTGTAAAAAGTAATTTCGACACGAGTGCGTACAGAAACTGTATGGAAAGTAGTCTAGTGCCATGAGCAAAAGTAATGGCAATTCGCCCATTACAACTTAAAAATTATACTGTTAGAGTGGAAAAAATTCCATGTCATGTATATCCGACAAGGTCTATGTACTCGAGGATGGTGTGAAAGTACTCGGCGATGAGCACTATCGTATTTCAGATCGATTTGAATGTATGGACGATCGAAAACAACTCGGTCTGTATAAATTAACTTAAATTTAAAAAATAATACTACCTGATGGGTGGTTTTTTTGGAGGACAGCAATTTCCCATATAATCTACATTCTATTTTCGTTGCCAAAATCATCATCATCGTCAACATCATTTAACTTTTACTGCTGCTGCTGTTGTATACAGAGTTTTGTTTCCGGCCGCAGCGGGCTGCGCTTTCCGGCCCCCGGGGGACCCAGGTCCGGCCCCACCTTCGGCCCCAGAGGGGGGGGGGGTCCCGTCCTTCAGCCCAGCCTTCAGACCCGAGGGTTAGGGGGATTCTCATCGGTTAAATGTTGTAAATAGTGTTTCATATTTTCCTATTCTATTAGTATAAAAATGTGTTGAACTGTGCTGCTATTGCTGTTGCTATTGCTCTTGATGTATTTAAAATACATGTTGTTTTTGTTCTTGTTGTCATTGCCAATAAATAAAAATATTAAATTGTTCTGTTATTATTATTGTTGCTGTACAAAAAGTGTTGCTAATAAAAGAAAAAACATGTTTTTGTTGTTCTTGTTGCTATAGATGCTGTTGTTGCTTTAGGAAAAATTATTATTATTTATTCATTAGAAAAGTATGGTTTACAATTAGTTGTAGTCCAACTGTTGTCAACAGGAATATGTATCAATTTAAATCACCATTCAGATCGTTTCTCTGTGGTCCGTCAATGTCGGGGAAAAGGACACTTCTAGCTAAAATAATTAAAAATTGTAATAAAATGTATTTATAAAAACCTAAGAAAATTTACTATTGCTACAGTATTTGGCAAGAGTCATATGACCAAATAAAAGCTAATGCCACTGCTACATCTGTTCCAATACAATTCATGCAAGGACTTGATGTTTTTAATAGTATTGAGCCAAACTCATGGCTGATTATTGATGATTTCGATGAAATAAATAAACAATTGCCGCTAGATATAATGTAATTGTTCAACGATCACTCTCATCATGATGACATTTCCATAACCGTGGTTCCACATATTCGGTGTGATTAGAATAAGCACAGGAGGGCCCTTGCTTTTGAACTGCAGCATGCAAATTACCTACCGTATTCGTCGTGATTCAAGTTCCCTAATAGCTCTCAATAAACAAATATATCCAGGTGCCCCCAAATTTCTACTTTCAGCGTACAGTCAGGTGACAAATAAGCCCTATGGGTACATTCTTTTGGATTTTAATCAGAATACACCCGAGGATTTGCGTGTAGTCACAGATATTTTCGACAAAGAAATTACTGTTTATCTTCCGATGAACAGTAGAATGGGCTATTAGTTGTCATCATGACACTGAAAAAACTACACGAAAATCGACACTTATCTTCTGTTCTAAGCACTTCAAAACCCCGACTCAGGAAGGCCATACTCAATTATGGTGTTGACAATGAATTTATTAATCTAATATGTGATATTTGTTTAAATTTAACTGAGGGCAATGTACACTTGCCAGAAGGTGCTAGACAACAGACAAAGCAACATCGTTTCACTGTACGTGCCTTGGCTTGCAATAAAAGGAAAAGATTTTAAAAGAAAACGTCTCATTCATGCGGGCTGTAGCTTTTTTACACTTTTACTGCCAATAATCGCAAGATTTGTAAACAGTTTTATCTCGATAGCTAAACCCAAAAATAGACTCCAATAGAATTTCTTCTTTCACCAATTGAACACTTTGAGGAGAATATTAACAAACTGATTAAGGATGAATATATTGCCCATGATAATATTCTAGTTCTACTTGAAGATGCCATTCGTCGCGGGGAACAACATAAACCTCATCGTGAGAGACTCGCCACCGTCAATGTTATTGATCCCCAGCCCCCCAAAAAGGAAATAGATCCTCAAGATTCTGCTGCAACAATAATAGCACAGTCAAAGGAGAAAGAGTTGAATTCAATAGTGACATCCATTGAAAACCTACTGCCACACACTTATCGGGAACAGAGTAAAACAGTATTAACATATCTCATGTTGGAACATGGTGATGATTATCATCAAGTTCAAATCGATAGCACCGAGAAACGAATTATAATTCAGGGAAAAACTTATAATCTACTTAATTTAATTTGTGATATGGCTACAAATCCTAAAGGACTTTTATCATTTGATAACAATCTATACAGCTTTCTAAATACATCAAACTTCCCCAAAAGTCTTATTGGCAATAAGCAAATTCTAAAGAAATTAAGGGAATATAGTAAAGGCCCTCTAACAACAACACCGCCACTTAAAAAAGAAGAGGAAGAAGAAGATTTTAAATCAATCTTGGAAAATACTAGCACTCCTAGTAGCAGCAACAGTAATGATATTAAAACAACAACGACGACGACGATGGCTAGACAAAAGCGAAGACCTATTGATATCAACTCACCGTCACAGGTACCACCCCCAGTGTGCAAAAGGGGAGTGGGCATTACACTACGTGTTTGCGTTCAAAATGGATGAAGTTTTAAAACATGTCTATGAAAATATTGGTGAAGTGACAACTCTAAGTGCCCCCACAACACTTTCTGAAGTTGCCTCTGACGTCGGTGACAGCAGCAGCAGCACTTTAAAAAAATGCAAAAGTGTATCTAGAAAATTAGTCGAGTTACACTCCACATCGGAATCGCAGGCTTCGTGGCAATCAATATCGATAAACTAAAGCCTTTTCTTCACTTTATATAGTGGAAGCACATCTTTTATTTTTAGATTAGGTTCAATGGCGCCAAAATACACCCTACAAATATATTCTAGTGGCAATCAGTGTCTTTAGTCGCTATGCATGTTCTATTTCATTGCAATCAAAGAGAGGTGATGAAGTTGCTTAGGCTTTAGAAGGTATTCTTGAACAAGATAACTATAGAAAAATTCAAAGTAATCGAGGTAGCGAATTTGTTAATCCACACGTGCAAAAGGTTCTATTGAAATATAATACAAATCTCTAACATAGTCACAGTCCGATAAAGGCTGCATTGGCTGAACCATTGACAAGAACAATTCATCTATTATTCTTGAGATATTGTGCACTGAAAGATACTGTTGCTTTTATTCCTGATTTAGATAAAATCATGCAAATATATAACCAACTACCTCATCGACCTCTGTCCAGGGAGTTCATTGCAGTGAAAATACAATTGACACTTTTCTTGAAAATATTCCAGTGAAAAAAATAATCTGAAGAAAAAATCAAAAGTTGGCGATGCTGTTTGAATTAATAGAACCAGCAATATTGTTGAAAAAGGGAATTATTTATGGTCCACTGAACTTTTTAAAGTGTCAAAAATCCTAGACACCGAACCCACGACATATCGTCTGATGATGAGATTCTCGGCGTTTTTATGATTATGAACTACAAAAAGTTAGAAACAGTAGTGAAATTTATCAAATTGAAAAGACACTAAAGAGCCGTAAACGCAGGGGCAAGAGACAGTTGCTTGTTCGTTGGCTAGGATACAACTCTGATTTTGATTCTTGGGTTGCAGTTGAAGATATTAACAATGCCCAATGATTTCTATATGAAATTCATGTCCAATGTCTCCGACCCTCTCTACAATGATCATAGGCAGCGTGCTAGCGCTGCCTAAGTAAAGAACGATGTGGGCACAATGTGTTTTTTCTCCATATCCAGGCACTTAGTATCGAAGGAGTTGTCGTAGAAACTTCGAAAAGGGCTCATTCAATTGGAAATTGAAGTGGCTAGTGCCCTTTTTAATAGTCGAAAGTGATTGGAGGGCAACTAGCCTCCCTCCACGCCCATCATTTCCCCATACACATCCAATCAAAATTTTCATATAGCTATTTTGTTCAGCGTAATTGATTTTCAGATAGAAAATATGTTTTTGAGGAGGACACTCCCCCACAACCGTCGGGGCAAGGGTTTTAAGTTATGCCCTGGGGGCCTATAAGGTTTTTATAGAAGGTGTTGTCGTAGAAACTTCAAAACAGGCTTATTCGATTGGAAATTCAAAGGGCTAGTGCCTTTGAATTTCGAACCCACGACATATCCTCTGCGACTCCAAAGATAATGAGATTCTCGGCGGTTTTTATGATTATGAACTAGAAAAAGTTAGAAACAGTAGTGAAATTTCTCAAATTAAAAAGATATTAAAGAGCAGTACTTGCAGGGGCAATAGACATTTGGTTGTTCCTTGGCTAGGATACAACTCTAATTTTGATTCTTGGGCTGCAGTTGAAGACATTACCAAATCCCAATGATTTCTATGTGACATTCATGTCTAATGTCTCTGACCCTCTCTACAATGACCATAGGCAGCGCGCTAGCGCTGCCTAAGTAAAGAGCGATGTAGGTACAATGTGTTTTTTTTCTCCATATCCGGGTACTTCGTATCGAAGGAATTGTCGTACAAACTTCGAACAGGGCTCATTTTATTGGAAATTGTAGTGGCTAGTGCCCTTTTTAATAGTCAAAAGTCATTGTGAAAGTGAGAGTGAGGGTGATAATAGTTAAAAGTGAAAGTGAGGGCAACTAACCCCCTCCCCCCCCCCCCACGCCCATCATTCCCCCAAACACCTCCAATCAAAATTTTGAGATAGCCATTTTGTTCAGAGTAATTCATTTCCAGATAGAAAATATGTTTTTGAGGAGGACACTCACCCAAAACCCTCAGGGCAAGGGTTTTAAGTTATGCCCATGGGGCATATAAGGTTTTTATAGAAGGTGTTGTCGTAGTAACTTCAATACAGGCTGATTCGATTGGCAATTCCAAGGGCTAGTGCCCTTTTTAATAGTCAAAAGTGATTGGAGGGTACCTAGCCCCCCCCCACGCCCATCATTCCCCCAAACACATCCAATCAAAATTTTGAGATAGCCATTTTGTTCAGCGTAGGTTAGTTGATTTCCACACAGAAAATACGTTTTTGAGGTGGACACTGCCCCACAACCCTCAGGGCAAGGGTTTTAAGTTATGCCCTGGGGGTAGATAAGGTTTTTATAGAAAGCGTTGTCGTAAAAACTTCGAAAGGGGTTCATTCAATTGAAAATTCAAAGGGCTAGTGCCCTTTTTAATAGTTGACAGTGACAGGCAACTCATCCCTCCCATGGATACTATGAACAATTTTACGATACACTATGATAAGATACGAATTTATTATGTCAAATAACAAGAATTAAATGAGACACAATATAATTCAAATAATCACTCTTCCTTGTCACTTATTTATTAAACTAAGACACAAAATACTGTCGAAAAGACAATGTGTATCGATTGGTAGCCACGGGCTTACAAGGCTTGAGTTTATTCTGGTGCCTTGTATTACACCCTGTTCTTGCCGGTTCAGGGAGCAAATCTCGATACCTGCTTGACTCCAAAAGCTTCTGTCCAAAGACCATTGTAAGTTGGTGTCGCCTGGCATCAAGTCCATCTAGGCCTGGGATTTTAAGGCTATCATCATAATTCGTGAATTCCGGACCTAATATCACACGGGTAGCTCGTTCCTGTACATTCTCAAGGTCATTTCTTTGCTCTTTACTTAGCTCCGAATGCCACACAGAACAAGCATACTCTAAAATACTCTGAATGTACGGTTTATAAAAATTCAACAGTGAAAAACGACTAAAACCGAATCGCCGAATTGTGACTAGATTACGCAATGCTATATTCGCCTTCTTAGTACAATTATTTACATGATCCATCCATGACATTTTTGAGTTAAAATCTTCGAAAATTTTAGAAATAACAGGGGTCAAAGATATAGGTCGTAGGTCACTCACCCCTTTTTTATTCGAAACTTTAGGTGTTGGCGTTACAACTGCTTTTTTTAAATAATCCGGAAAGGTACCACTCAAAATACATTGGTTTAAAAAGGCAGTCAGAGGTTCAGCTAGAAAGGCTGCGTTTTCATTGTGCAGGGTTGCTGGAATGTCTCCAGGGTAAGTTGCCTTATTAGGGTCGAGTCTCTCAAGAACCTTTGCAACTTCGTGAGGGAAAATCACAGGTATTTCAGATGGAACAATCAAGAGGGGACCACTGGAAATTGGTGGATTGCTTCTGCAAATACTAGCAAAATACTTATTAATAGCATTTGCGTCGAGCTTATTCCCAGATTCGTCGTATGCGCTTACACTTTGCCTTACAGAGCCAGTGAGAAGCCGTATTCCTATATAGTAACCGGCTGGATTTGTGGTCATAAGCTCGTTCATTTTTGAACCATATGATTTTTCAGCCAATCTATATTCATAGACCACTTGATTTCTCTGCTTGGAAGATTCACCTATCTTCCCCTTTTTATGGAGCCTGTTGCGTTTGCGTATCAGCCTTTTCAGGCGCGAGTTAACCCAGGGCTTGTCAGCTGAGTTTACTGTGACTGTTTTCTCTAGAAAATACACATCATAAGCTATCCGTATTTCAGTGGAAAATATTCTATACATGTCGTTGACATTGCAGTTTTCATACAAAATTTTTCAGTTTTTCGAAATAGCCCATTTAGCGAATAGCTCTTTTCCAGACTCAGTCAGAGCCCGGCTTGAAAAAATTCGCTTGGTACCTATTCTCTTTTCCTCCCTAGGACACCAGTGCACACAGAAGTGTGTACTTTTACCAAGACTCGGCAACGTCACTGGATCAGTATAGAAATCGGAAATATCTGTGAAGATGAGATCAATGACAGACTTTTGAGTTGTCTTTTCACGAACAACTTGCTTTAAGCTTAGCGATCGTTCAATCCAGCTGTGTAGTAGGTCGTTGAAGTCACTCATAAGAACCACAGAAATTTTTGGGTGTCTCAATTTAATCTCATCCAAAAATGCTTGTAGATGGGCTATGAGCTCCCGCCTGTAACTCGACCGCGGCGGAAAATAAAGTACTCCAACTACGATCGAGGAAAACTTACGGGGAAGAAATCTTGTCTCAATATTACCCACAACAGCTCGTAGCCGGTTGTCTGAGAGCCTTCATATATCTGATGCGGTATATCGTTTCGAATGTACATACCTACTCCTCCTCCATGTGTGACGACAGCACCTTCCTTTTTTCACCTAGTCTTGACAAGAAAATCATAGTTACTTATGTGGGCGTTAAACTCATTGGCAGACCACGTCTCTGTTATGCAGCAAATATCAATTCTATTGTCATTTAGTCTTGTCGAAAGTTCCGTCACCTTATTGCTTAGAGACTGGGCATTAACAAGGGGTAGATTGCCGAAAAATGCTTGAAGTTTCCCAAATTATTAGAACTTGTTGGGACAAGGGGTGTGAGGGCTGCACGGACCCCAAGAGACGGCCAGTTGCTCGCCATACTCCAGTTGGGAGGGAGAACTGGGCTGCTTTGAACAACTTGGCGGTTATCTGAGAAGAAAGAAGGAGCAGCATTTTGGCTAGGGTACATTAAATACAAAGGGGAAATACCTCTCTCGTCAGAAACCGGTCTTCTATGATTATACAATGGGAAACGCCTAAGATAGTTGGTATTTGGAGACCTCGCCGGTTGCTGCTTTGGAGACAGTTCCTGTTTCGTGGTGTGAATAAAGTTGCATTTATGTTTGTTAGGGCACTGGCGTATCGAACCATGCTTGCACAGGTTCGGGTGATCAAACTTAGAGTTCTGACTCTTGCACTTATTAGCTGTATAAAACTTGCAAGGATGAACATAAGTACAAGCTTTAGCATTGTTGCATTTCCGTGACTAAAATATTTGCAAATCGCCCTTTTCTCTTCCTGTTCTGTGTGTGGTTGACTAGTAAATTTTGAGTCACCTTGCTTAGAAATGCTTTGTTGTTTAAGCTGGTTGGTAACATCCTCTTTCAGCTCAGGTACCACAAGATTTAGCAATAAATCTATTTGCTTTTGTTGAAGCTGAATGATTTTGTCTTTTACGACCATAGCAAGGCGGAGCTGCATCAACTCTACTTGAGCAAAATCTTGATCTATAGAGCAGTCACCTCCGTCGTCCAAAACATCGGTTCGAGAATTATCTTAGCTGCAGGTTCTTTCCGGGTAGATTTGGGGGATAAAAATAATTCTTTATCCGTCACATTTCTGGGAGGAGTTGCCTGCCCTCTCCCATCGTCACCATCCATTCGTAGCTTGGGAGCCAATAATTTCACTCGTGCTTCAAGGTCTGCCTTTTTCCCGGACGTCTAGTCCATGTTTTTCGAGAAGAACGCGCAGAATGGGTACTGTAAGTTTTCCGATGCTATTCGGCGATAATACGGCCAAATTTATTTCGCCGTTTTCTGGCATATGGAACTGTAATAGTCGTAGCAACACTGTGCGGCTTTCTCTTTATACTACGCAATTCGAAAAAAATAGCACTAAATATTTCTTATATCAAACGACTTAATCTAATCTGAATGTTGAACTAATTCGATATTTTTCTGGTGGTTTCCCTGCGAGATAAGTAAGTGAAGCGTTGAAGGCTGTCTACCTTGTCCCCACAATTTAAGGGGCAAGTCCAGCGGGTATCACGGCTCTTGCTAACAACTCTCCAGCCCTCTTCTACTTACTTTTTTTCCCCACCTCAATCGCAGCGTAATTGCCTAAATTCGAATACTAAATTCGAAATTTTATCCACAACAACCGCTCTCCGATAATATCCACTCTCAAATTTATTCCACTGAGGACTACTTTATGGACATGTCTTCGACATTTATAGATGTACATGTGATATTAAAAAAATCCGACAATGGAATGCCAATTCGTGCTGATGGAATATCATATGAAAATTGTATATTACATAATTTATATCGTCAAATCAGTGTCTACTTAAATGGCACATTGGTGAGCACAAGCAACAATCTCTCAAATTATACAAGCTATATTCAGTTCATGTTGATGACACCCAAGTCATACAAGGAATTGAGAGGTACCACCAATGGATATGAATATATTACAGATACTGATAGTACAGATGCACTTAAAAATGCTACAAATAGTGAATTACATCTATTCGGAAAATATATCATGAGATATTTAATATACCCAAATGGCTGTCACCAAACATTAAAGTGGATATAAAATTGACGCTTGCTCCATCCAATTTCATTTTACGAAAAGAACTTCCTGCCAATCCAGATGTGAACTCTCTCCCTCACCTCGGCAATACTACATTTACGAAAGCAGCAGGTTATGAGTTCTGTTGCTTTGGCAGTGGAAAAACTGAGAGCCAGTGGAAATAATATTAAACTACTTGTTCCTCTTACAATCAGCAATCAACTTCATATTGCAACAGGCTCACGCACCTTCACCGTACTTTATCAAAGGCCAAATTCCATCAAAATTAGCATTGACATTTGTAAAAAGCGCAAGTGCAACAGGTTCGTGGACTGGCTGCCAACATAAATTTGAGATGTTTGGACTTTCATCTCCTGTCTGCAAAGTAAATGGAATCCCACTCTACAATCTCTCTTTTGATTAATCCTATAGGACACTGTATGAGTTGACAATGCAAACCCTAGATCATGATTCACAACTATCTGAAAATGGTGTAACCGAAGAAATTTTCGCTAAAACACATTGTATCATTGTACTAGACTTGTCTGGCACTCAAGACATGAATATAGTATGAACGGAGAGTGTGTGTTTAGAGTTTAAATTTGCCGACCCATTACCTGAGAGCATCGTAATAATCTCGTTTAATCAATTTGAAACCTATTGGCAAATCACTCCCGAAGGCAGTGTTCTACTAGACTTTGCACCATGAACACTAGTCAAATAAACAGTGTATTTAATATGGACCCCTTCATGTCCAAATACAGATCCTATTGCTTACCACCGGACTTCCTTGAAAAAATTCAAAGTGCAAACAATACCCTAATCATTGTTAATAGCAGTCCATCGACTGTGAATACCGGCCATTGGCTGTGCATCTTTCAAACAATGAAGACTGTTGAATTGTTCGGTCATCCTGATCTATCTAATAAAATCTGCAATTCACAGAACAACAGCCACGATGAAGGCAATGAGAAAACTTATATTTACTATCGGAAGAGACTGTAGGATCTGATGACTAAAAGTTGCAGTTTCCAGATGCTAATTTATTTTATGTTCAATTTTTACGGTTATACTTAGAAAAAATTTCTAAACATTTACGTAGACAATCCACGTCTGAACGACTTTATTGTGGAAAATATCCTCTCAGACCTGTATAATATTGATTTTAGTGCCCTGCGAGTAAAGTTGTTTTAAAATGTATGTAAATTTGTTTATTAATAAAAAAAATGTATACACACAACAAAAATGTCTTTATTCTACACTTTAGATTTCTTCTTCTTCTGTGTATAGGCAACTGTCAAGAGCCACTAATGCTGGTAGATAATTTGAATTCACTATTTATTAATCTTGATTGGCTGTAAAGTCAGGGTCACATTTTCCACAGTACAATGTAACTTCACTCTTATCATATCGCTTTGTATAGTCAATGATACTATTTGCATTCATATTGTGAAATTCACGTGTTTCAATTTTTCTATTTGAAGCAATATCACATACAGTGTTTTCAAGTGGTAAATCATATTCTGTAACAGCCGTAAAAATCACTAGGTTTATAGTCATAATAGGCAGTGTTGTCACAATGAAGACGTAGAAACCAAATTGTCTTGTTACCCCAACAGTTGAATCGTAGACCTGATTCTTCCTCCCAAAATAATTTAAAACCACGACGATACCAATCTTGTAGAGATAAACTAAAATTTCGTTTAGGGTTCTTTCCAATCATACCAGTATAAGTATTCTCCCACTGATTTCATTTTTCATAGTGACAATTGGAGCTTAATTCCCTCTAGGGTGAGAGTCACAAATATCTTCAAGACATGAATTACAGCTTTTAATTTGTACTGCATATCCTCTATGTAATTTACACGGGTTGTATAATTTGCACTTTTCATTATACTCATCAATAATTGTTCAAGTCTCACATGATGACCAACTGCCAAGAGTATACATAAATAGCGGACATGTATAGAACATTTTTGGTTTCCGTTGTCAACTCTCTCACAGCTAAAAAGAAACTGATCCACGTTCGATAAATTCAGCGGAGGGAGAGAGAGGAGTAACTCTGTGACGTTACATAACCTGTTTTGAAAGGAGAGTCATCTACAAAGAATCTACGGCAGTATATTCAAAAGTATATCCACGATATTATTCTGCTTTTTTTCAATTAATATATCAATAAATGTAGTAAATGTATTGGAGTCATGTCGTAAAAGCTTCGTACAATATTCCCCCGGGGGAGAATTCTTCTACATTATATTGTCAAGTATTCCCAAAGAAAATATCTTCTGTTGAAGAGATAACTTAAAAAAATCATCATCAAGAATCAAACGTTTTTCCTTAATCACAAGATTCGACTTAATTCTTTCTTCCTCAAATTTATTCATTTTTCAATCCTAACACTCTCACTGCTGACTGTAGACTAACCAAGATTCGTTCTACTTCAAGAATATTCGATAACCTACTTTAAAAAAATCTAACAAAAAGAAAGGGAACATTTTAAATTTCGTAACAATTTTATTGTGTGTGAGCATAATTACAACAATAATATATTACACATACACAATTACCGATATAACTTATTGTCCTCGATATAGTTCACAGTTGCATTTAAAGTACTTTAAAGTCTATGTGTATGTACTATATCAACTTTCGCAGCGAAGCATAATTGGTCCTCCAATTTAAATATACTCAAAGATAACACCTATCTTGCATATACTTCTTCCCACTCGAGACAAATTTCTACCGCAATGTTTGGTGCTCTTGTATCATTGCTGCTGCTACCATCGACTTCTAATAGTGTAAACATTCCACACATTAATGCAAATATTTATATATATATATATATATATATATATATATATATATATATATATATATATATATATATATATATATATATATATATATATATATATATATATATATATATATATATATATATATATATATATATATATATATATATATATATATATATATATATATATATATATATATATATATATGTATATATATATATCTTGACAAATAAATAAACGAGTAAAGTCAAACTTTTCTCACTCCTTGAATTTTATTCTCACACTAATATCAATTATACTGACAATCCTTCCTTATATTAACTGCGCTTGCTAATACCTCTTGGGGCTGTTACGCAAATCTATTGCTAATCAATTCCCAGAAATCTGCTCTGATATAACACCAACACCCGGCAGTATTCAATGAGCGTGTGGCTGTGACGTCATCTCGTCCAGTATTTCTAGCCCTCTGATTGGCTTAGAAATAAGACTTTTACCAAGGACATTAAATCTCTCCTTGTATCTTCTGGGCCCCTCCTACTTCCAATATCTCCATTCACTTTCGAGTTATCAAAAACTCTCAATTTCTGATCGAATGACCATCCACTGATTTTTTTATGACCATCTTGAGAAGGCTGGGGATAAAGAAGGGGCAATCCCCTCCCATACGAAATGAATTCCGCACATTTTGTGGTTTAACATTACTCTTTACTTTCATAATAGTAGTGTAGACCAGAAATATTCCCAGAAATCAAGAGGGATTACCAAGGCTATATTCAGGGGAGAGGTTAGGGGGTTTGGAGCTTCTCCCTGAATTTTTTGTAAATCTTGTAAAAATTTAATAAAAATGTATGAAAACACATGCGTTTTTAAAGCTTATTTGTAAAACCTCCTAAAAAAATAACCTCCCTCCCCAAACAATGGTCCTGGATAAGGCCTGGGGATTATACACACATGCCTACAGGCACAGTAGGGGAAAGGCAAGATTAAGCATCATGGGTCTTGCCAGGAAATTCTTGGGGGATGTGGTAACAAGTACTACAAGGAGCTTTGTTTTCACTATATTTTAATGGTAATTTTCCTCTTTTCCTACATAAAGCGTTTAAATGTATTTACACATACGTCTAAAATGCATTTAAAAATCGGAACACTATTGTGTAAGTCGTAATGGCTTTAGCCACGTAGAGAACCAAGTCACGCTGAAATTCTTGTCCAGTTTGGCTCCCTAGTATCTCCTGCAAAGAATCGGATAAAATTGAATCTATCCAAAAAAAGCCTTGCGAATAATTTTCAAAGAAGGCAAGGTGCCCTACTCTCTGCTTCTAAGAAAAGCTAGGTTGGATCCTTGGGCGCCGGAGGATTACGTTGTACCTCTGTTTAACAAAAAAAAATGCAATAACAAACTCTCGTACGGAAAGTATTTTCCCCAAACGTCACTCCCCATCCAGCTTACGCCCGCCTCGTGCTGTTTCCTAAACCTGTTCTTTTTTGTTCCCAATTCGTTGCTTTACATCTAAATATGACAAAAACCTTTGTCCCCTTCTTTACAGAAAAAATTAACAAAATATCCCGCTAGTTTCTCCTTTCTTTTTATTGGATGGTGTTGTTGCCCAGGTTTTTGCATTTATTCACTTGCTTTGTCCCCCCTCTCTTTTTATGTATCTTTTTACTTTTTTATATGTGTTTTCCTCTATATTTGGTTTTTGTGTTTATTCATTTGTTTTGGTTTCCCTTTTTTAGAGTCCCTTTTAATTTTTTTAATATGTATTTATTTTCATTTTTTTAGTTTAGATTGACCAATTTTTATCTTTGTAACTTCTTGATCGATATTTTACAGTTAAATTATTGACTTACAAATGGTCTTTTATTCTGATTTTTCTTTTTTGTTATTGTTTTGGCATTTTTTGCCAGATTTCGTATTTTTTTATGATATTTTTTACTCCGAAGTCCGAATTTGGCCCTTCGGGGCTTGTGATAGTGGTTTTTGAAACATATATCTTATCTTATATTATTATTATTATTATTAGAACTCCATCCATATGAACAATAAGACCCGTCGCCGTCTTCCCGAATTTGTTTAGTAAGATTATTATTCATAACTTATTCAGCAAATCATGTCCAGAATTTTACTTACAATCCAACATTTTAATTTTCAAGCAGAAGACTGAAAAAGTGGGGAGCTACCAACAATGCTGTATCCAGGATTTTTTTTTGTTTCTGGGGGTGTTTTACGAGAGTATTTTTTTTTGGGGGGGGGGGGAGGTTTACACAAAAACCTCAAAAAGGCACAAAAAATTTGTTTATATCCATTTTTTTACGTTTTTACGAGTCAGGAAAATATTTTTTTTTTTGGGGGGGGGGGGTCATACCCCCTATCCCCTCCTGGATACTTCCTGGTCTAAGACCAAAAAAATAAATAAATAATACATTGTGCCAACATTGTTCTTTACTTAGGCAGCGCAATTGCGCAGCCTATGAAGTAAATACATAGTGATAGCCAAAGTAAATTATTTTCTAACATTAGTCCTAACAGAAAAAAAATGAAGGGAAAAACATTGATTCCTATTTGTGCAGTTGCACCAGCTCATGAAAATTAGGACGGAGGGGGCAAAGATCAGTTGATGGCTTTTTGACGAAGACATAAAAAAGGCATTTTTGAAACTGCCGAGGGAGGGTAGTTTATTTTTATTTTTAAGAAATAAATTGCCAAAAAAAAGATAAATTAATTTCTATTAATTTTTTATTGAAATAGTCTTTTCAATATAAAAAATATTTAATCATTTTAACCATATTAAAAATCATTTTTTTTTCTATTGGACTCCATAGTTTTTACGGTACTTTTGCATTATACGGGCACACGAAAGAAGTCAAGTTTAAAGTGGTAAAGAAAGCATATAAGTAGAAATGCATATTTAAATACGAAACTTACAATATTACAGCCAATCAGAGGACTACAATCCCTGTACGTACAAGACCATATCCTCTTTCTAGGCCAATCAGGGAGTCGGAAATGACATCACTTGATTTTTAGGAATTATGCGGGACTCTAACGATATAGAAATTATATTTTAATAAGGTTTTAATAAGGCTTCATTTTCTATAGGCTAAGCGATAAATTCTTGAATTATTATTTCGAAGCTTTAATAGTGTAACTACGACACCTTAGGTAATTTTCAGAAATTCAAATGAGATACAAGGAGATTAATAGAGATTGAATATATCTAACGCGGGAATTGTTTCCTGGGAATTTTAAGTGGTTCAGTGCAGGAATGCCAAAACAAAGAAATATTCAGAAATTACTTTTTTTCAGAAATTACTTTTAGGGGATTATTTGAGTGAAACAGATTGAGATAGTTTAAGGGATTATTTGGGAGAAAAAGATTAATCGACATTTTAGAGGAATTATTTGGGGTGAAACTCAATGGTCGCTATAATAGACATGTACACGATATGGGATGGGGACGAAGTAGAATATTATTTTTGGCAATGGAGTATGCTAAAAATTTGAAAGTAATAGAGCCATCGGTGTCAAGGTGACATTGACAATATATCTAGCTTTACTTCCCGTTTGTTTTCTGTATATTACACAAGTACCATTTAAGCAGTGTTGTCAATATAAAAAGTTAATCATTTATTTTTTTTTAACATGATAATTTTATTTCAACTTTTTTTTACATGTCATAGAATGAACAAGTACACAACATGGGATTAGTGAGACGATTATGGATTTGAACGACCGCAACCACCAATGACCCTAGCCAACAATGACCGCAACCTCCAAGGTCCAATATCTCCAACTTCCAAGGGGCCCCCTCCCCCCATCTTTTTGGGGCGCATCCCCCCATTTCTTATACTTTTTGAAGTTTATTTTTTAACATGATAATTTTGCATGTCTTTTTTTTGCATGTCTTAGAATGAACAAGTACACAATATGGGATTAGTGAGACGATTATGGATTTGAACATCAATGATGGCTACCACCAATGACACTAGCCACATAGGACCTCAACCTCCAAGTTCCCCTCTCTCCAACCTGCAAGGGGCCCCCTCCCTCCAACTTTTTGGGAACCATCCCCCCATTTTTATACTTTTTGAAGTTTTTTTTTAACATGATAATTTTATTTCAACTTTTTTTTTACATGTCTTGGAATGAACAAGTACACAATATGGGATTAGTGAGACGATTATGGATTTGAACATCAAGAACCGGAACCACCAATGATCCTAACCACCAAGGACCGCAACCTCAAAGGTCCCCTCTCTCCAACCTCCAAGGGACCCCTCCCTCCAACCTTTTGGGGCCCATCCCCCATTTTTTATACTTTTTGAAGGTTGTTTTTTTAACATGATAATTTCATTTCAACTTTTTACATGTCTTAGAATGAACAAGTACACAATATGGGATTATATAATTTCGGAGACCACACTGCCTTTCCATGACGATAAATAAAAGTTCAAATAGGGATAAAATCCTTTTAATAGACAGTGTTTTTTATAACGGTGATAGAAATTCACAAAAATACCAGATATTTCGGTCACATATACAGTGACCGTCATCAGTGGTAAAACAGTTTTACCACTGATGACGGTCACTGTATATGTGACCGAAATATCTGGTATTTTTGTGAATTTCTATCACCGTTATAAAAAACACTGTCTATTAAAAGGATTTTATCCCTATTTGAACTTTTATTTATCAATATGGGATTAGTGAGACGATTATGGATTTGAACATCAAGGACCGCAATCATCAATGACCCTAACCACCCAGGACCTCAACCTCCAAAGGTCTCCTACCACCAATCTCTAAGGCCCCCCACCACAACTTTTTGATCACCCCCTCCCCCCCTCCAACCTTTTCTCAAAATGACATGAAATATGCTTGCGACTGTACCAATCATACACTATGCTTCCTCATAGATACGATACAGCTTTCCCTGTGGTACTCTATGACAGATTATTGACACAACACGGATGTATCATTTGAGAACTAAAGTTACATAAAACAACAACAAAGCAGATTATAACGTGGATCAAAGTGTAGAGTTAGAAATATCACTAGTGGGTGGAGTCCTAAAACCATCTGAATTCATTGTGGGGAGGAGTCATAAAACTCACGATGTCTATTGCATGCAAATGAAACATGGAATTCGTTACGTAAATCATAACTTCCAGAACTTAAAACTATGTAGGAAACATGAAAATTGTTACGTAACTTAGCTTGTAAAATTTTACATGTTTGTTAATATCATAAATCTCCAACTTTTTAATAGATATTCTAAGCTTTCGTGGTGGTAGCGTACTCTAAAATAATGGAAATATAGCAAAGTAATTTATAGTATATTTTTAATGAAGTAATGACATGTAGAAGATTAATATAAAAATATGTTTGATACATTATTATACATAATTAACTTTATTGAAGAACTTTAGGCATTCTGAATCTGCATCATAAAATAATTCATCGTGCTCTCTCATGATAGTGCCCTCTGTAGAGATATCCATCTTGTCTTTGTCTCTTCTTTATATCTTTCTGAATATTTTTCAGTTCTTGACCACTTTTATTAAATGGTGTAATCACTCTATCGTAGAATCCTAGTCTGTTTATATGGCGTAATGTATTACTCCATAAGCTCTTATCATAACCAAACAAGTTATAGTTCACCATCCAATGATAACAGTAAATTTCTTCAAGTTCCATTGATAATAATAAAAATGCTCATTTAAATATAACTCCACAGGATGATTTTTTAAACCAATAAATTCTGTGTCATATAGTCCTATCATTCTAGAGGCTATTAATGTAATACTGAGCATTTTTATTATTGTCAATGGAACTCGAAGAAATTGACTGTTGTCATTGGATGGTGAACTATAACTTGTTTGATTATGATAAAAGCTTATGGAGTACAACATTACGCCGTATAGACAGACTAGGACTCTACGATAGAGTGATTAAACCATATAATAAAAGTGGTCAAGAACTGAACAGAACTTTAAAGTTTTTCATCTCTTTGAGAAAAATCGGAACTGAAGTGGAACCTTTTTATATTCATGGAAAAAATTAGAATTGATCTATAACTAATTTCTTTTTCATTGAGAAAATTCAGAAGAGACCTTGAACTTTTCATTACTTCATTGAGAAAATTTAGAATCAAACTGAAACTTTTTATCTTCATGGAAAATATTCATAATCATAGCATAAATTTTCCAATCTTCTATGGAAAAATTTAGAACAGAACTTTAAATTTTATGTTTTTTGAGAAATTATGAACTGAAGTGAAAGCTTTTTTTCATTTTCTTTGGTAAAATTCAGAATTGAGCTAACTTTTTCTCTTCTTTAAGAAAATTTAGAAGAGAACTTGAACATTTTTGTACTTCTTCCAGAAAACTCAGAATTATAGTGGAGCTCCTTATCGTCATGTCGAGTATTCACGGTCAAAGCATAACTTTTTCCATCTTCTATGAAAAATTTGGAACAGAACTTTAACTTTTTTGTCTTTGAGAAAAATCAGAACTGAAATTAAGAAAATTTAGAGAAGAAATTAGAATTGATCTGTAACATATTTCTTTTTCACTGCGAAAATTTGGTGTTGGGATATACATGAAGTTGAAAAGTAATGTATGACTTCTCCGGCATGCTTGATCTGAAAATGTAATTTCCGAGAAATTCTTTAACCTTTTAGGGTTAACTTACCTTTCTTAGGGATGACCATTTAGGGTTCTCCAACATGCTGAACCTGAAAGTGTATTCCCTGACATGCTGAATCTGAAAGTATAATTTTCATTGCGATGAACTATTCTAAAGAATAAAGACAGTTCAGGCTTAAGATATTTATTGCTTAAACATATTAAAAAACATTTTGAAAAAATACATATTGACATAAAAATAGTACTTAAAGTTCACTCTTAAATATCCACAGATGAGAATCCCATGATATAGAATAATTTTTACCATGTCTTCTGAACTTATCACGATCAGGTATGTCCCTAGGTAACCACTGTGTGAAGAACCTAACCTCCTCGTCAGGATGGTGATAAGTACCTTCAAATTTAGGACACTTAAGTTCTTCTAAATTGAAAAGTGGAATCCTAGGATCACAGTTTCGAATTAAAACTTTATATGTAGGTTCATTAGCCTTTACATATAGTGCTTCAACCCCGAAAAATCTGCAAATTTCACTGACTTCTTCCTGAAGATTTTTCAGTTCTTGACCATTTTTATTATATGGTATAATCACTCTATCGTAGAATCCCAGTCTGTTTATATGGCGTAATGTATTACTCCATAAGCTCTTATCATAATCAAACAAGTTATAGTTCACCATCCAATGATAACAGTAAATTTCTTCAAGTTCCATTGATAATAATAAAAATGCTCATTCAAATATAACTCCACAGAATGATTTTTTAAACCAATAGATTCTGTGTCATACAGTCCTATCATTCTAGAGGCTAATAATATAATACTTGAGCAGAAAAGTACTTCTTCAAACTTTTATATCTTTGCTCAAGGTTAGACAGACTTAAGACTAGGGGGTGGAGTCCTAAAACCATCTGAATTCATTGTGGGGAGGAGTCATAAAATCACGATGTCTATTGCATGCAAATGGAACATGGAAATTGTTACGTAAATCATAATTTCCAGAACTTAAAACTATGTATGAAACACGAAAATTGTTACGTAACTTAGCTTGTAAAATATTACATGTTTGTTAATATAATAAATCTCCAACTTTTTAATAGATATTCTAAGCGTTCGTGGTGGTAGCGTACTCTAAAATAATGGAAATATAGCAAAGTAATTTATAGTATATTTCTAATGAAGTAATGACATGTAGAAGATTAATATAAAAATATGTTTGATACATTATTATACATAATTAACTTTATTGAAGAACTTTAGGCATTCTGAATCTGCATCATAAAATAATTCATCGTGCTCTCTCATGATAGTGCCCTCTGTAGAGATATCCATCTTGTCTTTGTCTCTTCTTTATATCTTTCTTTTCTGTTATATCATACCTCCTTTTGTGAGAGCTTCCCTGTGCTCTTGATCTTCCTTGTAATGGAGAGGATGACCATTGTCTATATTGTTTCTTGTGATAATTGTTAAACTCTTCCATTGCAGAAACTGATGAGCCTTCCCTTTTTTCAGCATTTCATCAAAGAATTTCCTTCTCATTTCACATAGATTGTCATCTTCTATTTCATTTCCCATGATTTCTAAGTTTGCTGCCTTACTCTCATACGACTTACTGAAGTCTTGATAATGGCCATTACAAATAGCACACTCACAATAAAATGATATTTCTAACTCTACACTTTGATCCATGTTATAATCTGCTATGTTGTTGTTTGATGTAACTTTAGTTCTCAAATGTTACATCCGTGTTGTGTCGATAATCTGTCATAGAGTACCAAGGGGAAAACTGTAACGTGTCTATGAGGAAGGTTAGTGTATGATCGGTACAGTCGAAAGAATATTTCTTGTCATTTTGAAAAAAAGCTGGAGGGGGGGGGATTGATCAAAAAGTTGGGGTGGGGCGGGCCTTAGAGATTGGTGGTAGGAGACCTTTGGAGGTTGAGGTCTTGGGTGGTTAGGTTCATTGATGATTGCGGTCCTTGATGTTCAAATCCATAATCGTCTCACTAATCCCATATTGTGTACTTGTTCATTCTAAGACGTGTAAAAAGTTGAAATAAAATTATCATGTTAAAAAAATAAACTTCAAAAGTATAAAAAATGGGGGATGGGCCCCAAAAAGTTTGGGGAAGGGGGCCCCTTGGAGGTTTGAGAGAGGGGACCTTGGAGGTTACGGTCCTTGGTGGCTAGGGTCATTGGTGGTTGCGGTCCTTGATGTTCGAAATCCATAATCGTCTTACTAATCCCATATTGAATGAATTATTTTTATTACCCATCTTTAGCAATACAAAAAAGTAAAAATGGAGTTAAGAGAAAATTAAAAGAAAACAACAAAACACATTGAACAAACAAACAACTTAAATTAATACTTCAATAAAAAAAAAAAAAAAAAACAATGGCGAAACTATTTACACAAAAAGACAAGCATTACATTACTGACTATAGCTTCAAAAATACTATGCGTTGGGTCTAAAAATTTCAGGAACTTTTCCCTCCTTGTCGCGATCACGACGAAGGGGTCATCAAGTCCTTAACGTGCTGAAATCTGGCGGTTTCTCCGCCAGGGGGGGAAGGCTAAGCAGATATTTTGCAAACTTTTAGAACACTGTACGGATTGTTTGTTTTATCATCAGAGGCAACGCTGTAGCGTTGCCTATAGTAAAGGTCATACGGCTCCAATGGTTTATTATTTATTATATATTTTTTCCCAGAGGCACTTCATATGGAAGGGATCGTCTTAGAAACTTCAAAGGGGGCTTATTCGATTGGAAATCGAGAATTCTAGTCCCCTTTTTAATAGACAAAAATGATTGGAGGACAACTTGGCCCCCCCCCCACGCCATTCATTCCCCCAAACACATCCAAAGAAAATTTCGAGATAGCCATTTTGTTCAGCGTAGTTGATTTCCAGATAGATAATATATTTTTGAGGAGGACATTCCCCCACAACCCCCAGGGAAAGGTTTTAAGTTTTGCCCTGGGGGCATACAAGGTTTTGTAGAAGGCGTTGTCGTAGAAACTTGAAAACTGTCTCATTCAATTGGAAATTAAAGGGCTAGTGCATTTTTTAATAGTCGAAAGTGATTGGAGTGCAAATAGCCCCCCCCCCACGCCCATCATTCTCCCGAACACATCCAATCAAAATTTCGAGATAGCCATTTTGTTCAGCATAAATGATTTCCATATAGAAAATATGTTTTTGAGAAGGACACTCCCCCAGAGCCCTCAGGGCAAAGGTTGTAAGTTATGCCCTGGGGACATATAAGGTTTTTAAAGAAGGTGTTGTCGTAGAAACTTCAAAAAAAGCTCATTCGATTGGAAATTCAAAGAACTAGTGCCCTTTTTAATAGTCGAAAGTGATTGGAGGGCACCTAGCCCCCCCCACGCCCATTATTCCCCCAAACACATCCAATAAAAATTTTGAAATAGCCATTTTGTTCAGCGGAGTTGATTTCCACATAGAAAATATATTTTTGAGGAGGACAATCCCCCACAACCCTGAGGGCAAGGGTTTTAAGCTATACCCTGGGAGCATATAAGGTTTTTATAGAAGGCGTTGTCGTTGAAACTTCAAAACAGGCTCATTCGATTGGAAATTAAAGGGCTAGTGCCCTTTTTGATAGTCGAATGTGATTGGAGTGCAACTAGCCCCCCCCCTGACGCCCATCATTTCCCCAAACACATCCAAAAAAAATTTTTAGATAGCCATTTTGTTCAGCGTAGTTGGTTTTCCGATAGAAAACATGTTTTTGAGGAGGAAACTCCCCCACAACAGTCAGGGCAAGGGTTTTAAGATATGACCTGGGGGCATATAAGGTTTTTATAGAAGGCCTTGTCGTAGTAAGCTTCAAAAAAGGCTCATTCGATTGGAAGATCAAAGGGATGGTGCCCTTTTTAATAGTCGAAAGTGATTGGAGGGCAACTAGGTCCCCCCCCCAAGCCCATCATTCCCCCAATCACATCCAATCAAAATTTTGAGATAGCCATTTCGTTTAGCATAGTTGATTTCCAGATAGAAAATATATTTTTGAGGAGGACAATCCCCCACGACCCTCAGGGCAAGGGTTTTAAGTTATACCCTGGGGGCATATAGGATTTTTATAGAAGGCGGTGTCGTAGAAACTTCAAAAAGGCTCATTCGATTGGAAATTCAATGGGCTCGTGCCTTTTTTAATAGTCGAAAGTGATTTGGGCAACTAACCCCCCTCTCACGCCCACCGTTTCCCCAAACACATCCAATCAAAATTTTGAGACAGTCAGTTTATTAAAAGTAGTTTTAAGTTCTGGAAATTAGGTCTTTGAGGATGAAAGCTCCCCCACAGCCCTCAGGGCAAGGGTTGTAATTTAAGAATTCTTTGAATCCTTCCCATTATTTCTTATGGAAGGAATGCTCGTATAAACTTTAGTAAGGGCTCATTTGCCTTAAAATTGAAAGTTCTTGTTCAATTTTTAAGAGTCAAAAGAGATTGGAGGGCCACTCGCCCCCCCCCCTCCTCCACGCCCTAAATGCATCAGATAAAAATTTTGCGATAGACATTTTGTTAAAATAGGTTAAAGTTCTGATAACAAAAAACTCCGGTGTCGACACAGCCCACCAGGGCCCGGGGGTAGGCGTTGTAATTTATGCCCTGGGGCATAACTTATTAAGGGGGGTTTATAACTTATGGGAAGGGGTTTTGTATGGGAAGAACACATAGGAAATCTATTATAATTATCCAATTATAAGGTTAAAATACATACTCTGAGATAGATGTAAAATTGCTTTGGCACACAATCCTATTAAGGTCAATTCCAAACAGTCGTGATCCCTTTGTGTCAGCAAGTGAAATGGGCTAAACCCCCTTATTGGAACTATTTTTTCAATCCATTCATTGTTGTCAATCACTGTCCATAGGTTGTGCAAGCTGTCTATTGTTCATATATAAGGTTTTTATCAAAGAGGTAATCGATAAGACTTTGAAAAAAGCCTCATTCGATTTAAATTGAAAGTTCTAGATCCGTTTTTTAAAGTCAAGAATAATCGGACAGTAAGCACCCCCCCCCCCCCCGCCATAAGAACTTGAAACTTTTTGCAATCAAAAACGAACAAAAATTAATGAAAAAAAAACTTTCCGAAAAATAAATTTTTCAAAGAAAAGTAAAAGCCATTTTAAACTTAAGCTTAGGAGATACAAATACCTGTTAAAATTCAAACTCAAAACGACCAGAAATTACTATTCAAGAATAAATGATACCCAAAACGAACAGAAATTAAATAAACAATCATAGCAAAAAACATACAACAAGTAATGATATAAATGAATAAATAGATCTTAAAGCGAGTAATGCTTAGATTGAATATGAAAATCAAGCTTAAAACGAAAAAAGAATATTTTGGTATTAAAGTCTAAACGAAACTTAAAACGAACAGAAAATAAATAAACAACCAATGCAAGCAAACATTCAGTAGATATTAATGCAAATGAATAAATAAATCTTATAGCGAGTGAAACTTCAATTGAATATACAAATCAAGTTTGAATCGAATAAAAATAACTACAAACAAGAGTTTGGGTATCGCCTCACAGCAGAAGCCTAAAACTTACTGCGTCATTGTCGCTTTACTGAAAACGAATTATATTACAAATGTTTTCTTTTGTACTTAATATTGAAAATATATATTAAAATTACAGTAAAATTTTGAACTGATGAGGTTTTAGCAATTAATATCATTATGCATCAAATATTCAGTTTAATTTATTAGTTCTTTTCAAGATTAGTCAAGACAAATATAGTTTCACTACAAACAAAATTTGGATACTGTCCCCTTCTTTAAGTGTAAAAAGCTAAAGCCTTCTGCGGGATTGGTGCTTCACTGAAAACGAATTACTCATATATTACAAATTTATTATTTTCCAGTTCTTACAGCATTGAAAATGAAAATAAAAATTACAGTGAAAAAAAAATATTAAAATGATGGATCTTTCAACAATTAATATCATTATATATCTAATATTCAATTTGATTTTGTTTATACTTTCCAAGACTGTTCAAGACTCATATAGTTTTGCCATTTGTTTTTAACTCTGCCATGTTTTCTAACTAATCGTGTTGGTTTGTCATGAAAACATTCTGGTTTCTAAGCATTTCTATTTGAGCGGAAAACTGCAGCTCAAACTTTGTGGAACATGCATTTTCTTGCATGAAACACCAAAATATAATAAAATGTGAAGTTTCGGAATGTTCCACCACTCGCAAGCAAGTGTTATTGGTATTTTTGAATCCGCATGGTCAATTTAGGGGTGGAGAGTAGGCTAATTCTCGTAGCAGCCCCATTCCGTCGTCGTATGATTCACACTTTCAACACCTGGCGTCCGGACCATCATATAATCTACCAAGCATACAACTACCCCAAATCAGTATCAATAAATAAATGAAACCCAAAACGAACAAAAATTAAAATAAATATTAAAGTCAAACTCAAAACGAGCATAAACTATGCTTTCTAAAAGCCAGAATATAATTTGTACTTTACTAAAAAAAATTCAAATGAGTTTACTGAAAAAAAATGTGCATTGTCAATTTAATATACATCTGCTGATATTTATTCCCTAAAATCTTAATTAATGAAAGAATTGTTTTCAGTAAGGCGCCAATGACTCAGTAGGTTTTAGGTTTCTGCAGTGAGGCGATACCCAAACTCTTGTTTGTAGTTATTTTCATTCGATTCAAACCTGATTTGGATATTCAATTTAAGTTTCACTCGTTTTAAGATTTATTTATTCATTTACATTAATATATAGTGTATGTTTGTTCGCATTGATTGTTATTTAATTTCTCTTCGTTTTAAGTTTCATTTATACTTTAATAGCAAAATATTTGTTTTCATTTTAAGCTTGATTTTCATATTCAATCTACGCATTACTCGCTTTAAGATTTATTTATTCATTTATATTATTACTGGTTGCATGTTTTTTGCTATGATTGTTTATTTAATTTCTGTTCGTTTTGTGTTTCATTTATTCTTTAATAGTAATTTCTGGTCGTTTTGAGTTTGAATTTTAACAGGTATTTGTATCCTGAGCTTAAGTATAAAATGGCCTTTACTTTTCTTTGACAAACTTATTTTTCGGAAAGTTTTTTTAATTAATCAAAAGTAAACAAAGACCAGAAAGGTGACAAAGCTAAGATATGAGGGGTGGCAAAGGAATTGAAGATCCGTGCTAGAATGCGGCAGTTATATAGGCATTTGCATGACAAAATTATCCCATACGCTTTTCGGACTTTCTGTTTGAGATCATTTATTAGACAAGACCGGGTAGCTTTAAGATTAGACCCAATTGGCAAACCAAGGTAATTCATTGATGCTGCTGCATTAACAGTATTACTACCTAGTGCAAATATGACAGGCGCCAACTGTTTCTTACGGCAATTAAAGACGACCACCTCGCTTTTGCTGGAGTTGAATTCTAGGCCCATGTTAGCATATTAATTAGACAAAACTCTGAAATTACTCTCTATGCCACTGACGGATCTACTCAGATTTAAAATGTCATCGGCATAATTAACAGGAGACAAATCAATTCCACGAGAAATAAAGCACGTTTTCACCGTCTTCTGTGCCTCGATGATACTGTTATTATAAAGAGGCGGTGAACTTGTTATTGGGTACTTGTTCATTCTATGACATGTAAAAAAAAAGTTTAAATAAAATTGTCATGTTAAAAAAAATAAATGATTAACTTTTTATACTGACAACACTGTTTAAATGGTACTTGTGTAATATAGAACACAATCGGGAAGTAAAACTAAGTTAATTCTCAATGTCATCTTGAACGAATGGGTCTATTAGTATCAAATGTTTAGTCTACTCTATTGCGAAAAATAATATTTTATTTTGCCCATGTCCCATATTGTGTACATGTCTATTATAGTGACCACAGAGTTTCGCCCCAAATAATTCCTCTAAAAATTCGATTAATCTGTTTCAACCAAATAATCCCCTAAACTATCTCAATCTGTTTCGCCCAAATAATCCCCTAAAAGTAATTTCTGAAAAAAAGTAATTTCTGAATGTTCCTATGTTTTGGCATCCCTGCATTGACACATTGAAAATTCCCAGGAAACAATTCCCGCGTTAGGCATATTCAATCTCTATTAATCTCCTTGTATCTCAGTTGAATTTCGTAAAATTAAATAAGGTTTCCTAGTTACATTGTTGAGGCTTTGAAATAATAATTCCTGAATTTATCGCTAAGCCTAAAGAAGTTGAAGCCCTATTAAAATATAATTTCTATCTCTTTAGTGTCCCGCATAATTCCTAGAAATCAAGTGATGTCATTTCCGACTCCCTGATTGGCCTAGAAAGAGGATGTGGTCTTGTACGTACAGGGATTGTAATCCTCTGATTGGCTGTAATCTTGTAAGTTATGTATGTAAATATGCATTTCTACTCATATATTAAACACGTAACCTGACCTATCCTTACCACCTTTTGCCCCACCTAAACCACAAAAAACAACAGTTTAAATATTGTAAACGCAATATTTAATTGCGTTTATAAAAAAAACGCAAATATTGTCCTCTATTGCAAATACCCGTCTGACGGATATCCATTAGTAGTTCCTTGTACAATATATAGCGGTGGGTCCGCATAATGCACAAGTACTGTTTTACTTTTAAGATTAATTTACATTATTTCTGATCATTTTTGGTTTAAATGAGGCTCTTTACTTTTCTTTAAAAAACTTGCTCTGTTTTTTTTCCCATTAACAAATACAATCCGTAAGTAATTAAATATAAAAAAAAGCTTTTCAACTGACAGTAAGGAGTAACCTCAAACCTTAAAACGAACAGAAATTATTACGTATGAAAGGGGTTGCCTCTTCCTCAAGACCTTGCTTCTTTACACTAAAGTTGTTATAGAATTTTAGAATAAAGCTTATTGTTCTAATTTAACGGCCATTGTGTTTCAAGAATCGTTCTTAAGGAATTAGGACAAAAAGTAAAGACTTTAGCGTAAAGAGCAAGGTCTTGTGGAAGGGGAAACTCCTTTCATATATGTAATAATTTCCGTTTTCATTTTTGACGTTGCTCCTTACTTTCAATTGAAAAAACCTATTTTTTAATAAATTTCTGATCGTTTTTAAATAACACCTGGAAATCCAGCTTTCTCTCCCCATGAATTATTACGGTACTGGTGTATTATACGCCCTCGCTTAAATTTACAAAATGCGAAACTCGAGAATTAACCAGTTTCTTCGTTAGTTTTTTCGTTAGTATAGTAATAAACTTGGACAATATATTTGCACATTAGGGGGGGGGGGGAGTATAGCAGGTCTGCATGCAAGATGTATTAGGTACAATTATTCTGCATATTATTGAGTAAGAATTGTTTTCTGACTTCAAACTGTCCAAATACTTTCCCCCTCCCCTTATGTGCAAATATATAGCCCAAACTATATATTTTCCATCTATTCTGTCACTTGTCTTTGTCTTGTCTCGCGCCAAGCTGAAAGAAACTAACGAAGAATCCGATTTGTTCTCGAGTTTTACACAGCGTAAACTTAAGTAAGTGGCGTATAATACATAGCCTAAGAACCAAAATTCCTTCTCCCTACGGAAAAAAACTCACAAAATTCCTTCTCAAAATTCCTTCGAGAAGTAAAATTCTCGAATTTGGAAAGTCTTATTTTTCACGGGGGTATTTCCCTCACGGGGGGGGGGGGGGTATTTTCCAAGAGTTGGTATTTTCCACGGGTGGTATTTTCCACGGGGGTATTTTCCGCGGGGGGGGGGGGTATTTTCCGCGCTGGATATTTTCTGGGGGACGGGTGTAAACACTGGCCACCGTTAAATGATGTACGCACGATTTTTTTTAAGGAGGGGGGGAATTTAAAAAAGAAACAAACATAGGCAAGCTTTGTGGAAACTGTCAGTCATAATATGAGCGAAAATGGAGGAAGTTTTTTTTTATGGTTAGGACTGTTCATCGTGTGAGCAATTGTAAATATCTCAAGATTCTGGGGGTGGTGGGGTACAGCCAAAGAGTCCCTACATATAACAAACAGGTATAAGTCAGTAAATAATTCCTTTAATAGCCAGTATGACTAGCTCCAATTGAACTGCATACTGATACTGACTGGCTGGTTACCATCCACCAGACCACCACCACCACGCATCTTGCTCAAAAGAGTGAAAAATATAACCGTGGGTTATATCCAAATAAAAATCATGAACGCATCTCTGACCTGCAAAAATTTTCATTCGAGTTAGTTGTAAGGAAGTCGAAGATAAATTGCATTATGATGTTTTAAACCTCTGAAATGTGTTCGTTTTTAGGAGAATATTTAATACGACTATTTAAGAAAGACTAAAAAGTTAAAAATATAATACTGAGCAGCAATCTTCGTCCCCTCCCCTTAGATTTGGAAAAATCCTTTTTTTTTTACATTTTCAGTGAAAAATGCCTATTTTGTATTTTTATTGAACAAATTGAAGAAAACAACAAAATTACAACCCTCTAGATTTCGGAAAATACATTTTGCCCGCTAAAACATTTGCGTTAATTGACGCCTCTGGCAACAGGGCGGACACAGTTATTTCCATTCGTGCCTCAAAATCCGAATCCTTTGGCTCTGTGTCTAGATTTAGTTTTACAGTACAAACGAAAATTCAATTTCGAGAAGCGTAAAACAGATTTTATTAGGACCCACCCCCACATGAACACCCTCTCAGTGTTTCAAGCAATGGAAAAGGTGATCCTAGGGCAATTATCGATTCATCAGAAAATGAGTATTTCTACGCAATTTCCTGACTTTTTTTCGGGGGGGGGGGGCGGGTATGACTGTCAGTAGGGGGCATGGATTCAATGCCAAAAACAAATTCATAATGCATAAAAATGGAAAACCAAAACATATTCCCATTTAAACACGTGTAAAAACAAAGCTCATGGTAGTACTTGCCCCCCCCTCTTAAATCTCTTGGTGGCGCTTATAGAGGAGGTGTCTCCCGGACGTGGTACAGCCTAATTCCATGATGTAACGGAAGCAACCAAACAATGAGCACATGAATTGCTGGTCCTGGATTCCCAGAAATCTAGTAGGTTTATCAGGTTTAGCGGTTTTTCAAATTGTGCTATAATAGGCATACAAATATTTGGCTTTGCTCTGACATATCACAATACCCCCCATACCCCGATGCAATACCGCATCCAGGGAGGACTATGGGGCTTGAACCCTCATCTCGAAAGGTTTATCCGACTCGTAAAAATGTAATAAAAATGCGTAAAACACATTTTGATGCGTTTTTAACTTGTTTTTTTTAACCACCTCGCCTCTCCGAGAAAAATCCTGGATTCGGCCTTGCCCCGATGTAAATCCCAAAATAAGTACCATGGCCAAGTTTGTTAAAAGGTATGTGCATTACATATCTTACATTATTCTCCCAAAATTTTCATATAATTCGCCTGTTTTTTCTTTTTTTTTACGGTTTTATGGCACAAACGAAAATTCTTAATTGTAATATTTAACTTCCTTTGCATATTGAACTTTTAATATGATCTTGAAGAAACCAATCATGACTCATCTAGATCATCTTACGCGCGTTTGTTTACTAGTTTGACAGTTTGCAATGAAATGTTTTATTTTGTCCTAATGAAAAAAGTGAGAACTCTGAATGAAATGTCAACCACGCTTGTTATTGGGGTTATTAAGGGAGAAAATCAGTTGGATTTTAGCTTCCTAGACGTGGGCTTATATAGTTGTGAAGGAATCTATCACAATGAGTGACGACTCAGAAACAGTGTTTTCAGAAGATGAATCTTATTCCTGTAGTGATATATGTTGTCAAGATGAAAAATCTGAAATGGAAATAAGTATTTACGCTGATACACAATTCTCAGATAGTGACGTTAGTGAAAGATGTGTAAAAAAACTGAAAAAAGAAAAACCAGATGAGACATCTCAATTCATTACTGCTGAAGAAGAAGAAGTTATTGAGGGCCTGAACGATGATGACTGTTTTTTGGCTGGCCTTGATAATTTTAGTAATTTTCAAGATTTTTTTGAATGGAGTTTCAATATTACCTGGGAAAATTGGATGATTAATGAACTGGACACAGATTCTGCTTTATGCTTCCCACAAGAAATTTATGAAAAATTGCTCGTTCGTGGAAAAGCCAAATATTTCTGCCGGGTTTGCTAATTTCTTTGTATTTTATATCATTTGGTGGAGGAAACTAATCTAGGTTTAGCCTAATTCGGTACTCTTCTATAATACAGGACACATGAGAGAAGTGAAGTTTGGTTAATGCTAATGAAATAAAGCAAAACAGGATGAAAATATAAGGTACTTTTCTATTAGCTGGTACCCACGCGATATACTGTATAGGGAAATCTAAAGGAAACTAGTCAAACGGGTATCTGTCAATAGAGAAATGAATCACAAAGCGTGGTTTGTCATTGCGGTTACAATATTTAAACTATTGTTTTTATGGCTTTACCCCCCCCCCCCCTAATGTGCAAATATATAGCCCACATTTGTTTCTAAACTATTATATTTTCATCATATTTTGTTTTATTTTATTAGTATTAACCAAACTTGACTTCTCGCGTGGGTACAAGCTAATTAAAAAGTACCAAATATAGTAGGCTAGTTTATGAACAAATTTGGGTAAATTTTTCGAAGTTTATATAATTGGCTTACGAGTAAAATAAACATACTACTCAACATGGGCGCCCATATGGGGGGCAGGGGGGGGCTCTTGCCCCCCCCCTGGCTGAATGATGCTGCCTTATTATTATATTTTTTTTCTGAGATTTCTATTATATAGCATTAAAAGTAGCAATTAGACGAAGTTTGCCCCCCCCCCTGGAATTCAGCTTATGGGCGCCCATGCTACTCAATGCCTTTTTTTTTATAGGCTACTCTTTCCAAGTATAATTATGGGCGCCCATGCTACTCAATGCCTTTTTTTTATAGGCTACTCTTTCCAAGTATAATAACCATTTTTGTCGGAAATGAATTTTACCCCCACCCCTATATACCAATCCAGGGTATATATTTGCACATTAGGGGGGGGGGGTTGGTTTTTTTCGTGACTTGTTTCCTTGTAAAGGCCCATATAATGGGAAAGTACCAAATTTCATTTCTGATGTAAATGAGAGGTAAGTTTAAACTTTACCTCCCCCCCTCACCTAATGTGTAAATATATATCCTGAATTGGTATATATAGGGGTGGGAGTGAAATTTGTTTCCGACAAAAATGATTATTATATCTGGAAAGAGCATTAAAAAAGGCATTTTAGTGGTATGTTTAGGCCTACTTTATTCGTAAGTCAATAATATGAACTGCGAAAAATTTACCCAAATTTGGACCATATATTTGCCTATTAGGGGGGGGGGGTAAAGCATAGCATATAATAAATACGTAACCAAATCTAACCTAACCTAGCTACCTTTTAGTCCCCCTAAACCCCAAAAAAACTGAAGCTTAAATCTTTGTCACGGACTGAGCAATATCTCACTATGCAGTGGAAACCTGTTTATCAATACCGGCTTTGAGATTTCAATGCGGTCTTTCTTTCGTGTGTCCTGTATTTCAATAGAGTACCCCAATTCTTCCGAGGTTGATTCTCTACAGTAGCGTCAATTCGCGAACATTCAGTTGGGAGTAAAACGTGTTTTCAAAATCGGAGGGGGGCGGCAAATTTGTCTTTTTTTTATTTTTATTTTTTTTTGCAAAATACCGGAAAACACAAGGAACGAAAATCTCCCCCAAAAGAGCTTTTTCAAAATCTAGGGATAGGGTAAAAAATATGGAAGGGGGGGGGGTATGCGTCCCTATCGCCTTACAATTGTCGCACTGATTCTCAGACGCAGTTCTAATGGTAGGAATCTAGAGTATTTTTCCTACCATTATTCCTCTATCCAATTAGTTTGCCTTTTTAAACTTTTTTTTTACTTACCCTCCCCCTTCTGAAACATATGCCGGGATTATAGGTACTTATACATTATAAATAAACCAGCGCTTTACACGAAAGAAGTCAAGTTTGGTTAATGCTAATGACAAAAAATAAAATAGGATGAATATATAATATTTTAGAAACAACTTTGGGCTATATATTTACACATTAGCGGTGGGGGGGGGGGTAAGCATAGCATATATTAAACACGTAACCTAACCTAGGTCCCTTTCCCTCCCCCCTCCCTAAACCCCCAAAAACAATCGTTTAAATAATGTAAACTCAATGAGAAACCACACTTTGCCATCAATTTATCTAGCAAATACCCGTTTGTCTGGTTTCGTGTCTGATTTCCTTGTACAGTGTATAGCACTGGTTTAGTTATAATGCATAAGTACAGGATTATATTCTGTGCCCCTCTCTGAGGCCAGATATTATTAATGTGTTTGGCAATTATGCAGAAATCGTAAGAATCATATGGTGGTATAGATAACGAACAAATTCTAGGATACTATAAGGAAATAGCGATTTTGCCCGCTTTTTTAAGCTGAACTTTCGCGAAGTGATGAAATAGATATGGATACTTGTGTATTATACGCCAAACACTCAAGAGCTTCATATAAGTAGAAATTAAGTATAACAACCTTTAAAAATTTCGTGTATGAAATTCATTTAGTCTGCGATGTACTGAAGAAGAGGGAATTAGATTTTTCCAGGATAAGGGGTCTTTGCCCAAACAAAACAGTACGTGGTACTTGTTTAGTATCTGAGCAAAACGCGAGAAGTGAAGTTTGGTTAATGCTAATGAAATAAATAAAGTATGATAAAAATATAATAGTTTAGAAAAAAATTTGGGCTATATATTTGAACATTAGGGTGGGGGTGGGGGTAAAGCATATCATATATTAAATACGTAACCTAACCTAACCTAGGTACCTTTTTTTACCTCTTTAACCCCAAGAAACTAAAGTTTAAATATCTTTCACAGAGTAAGAAATACCTCACTAGGCAGCGGAAACCTGTTTTTAATTAGGATCTTTGAGATTCTATATGCGGTTCTTCTCGCGTGTTGCCCGGATACTAAACAAGTACCCAGTGCGTCGATGGACACAACATGACTTTATACTCTTTCAATAAAAGGCCTCATTGAATGTGCACTAAACATTCTATAAATTTTTTCTGTTGTTTCCATAATTTTGTTTCTAAAGTATTATATTTCAGCATATTTTGTAATATCAAACAGTTCGTGGTAATGAACTATAAGTAAGGAGCGACCCGGCTCAATAGTAACCGAAACTCTAAAAAACGGAATTTTGATGGCAATAGATACATCAAAAGAATCGAATTTTTATGCTGATTTCAAATATATAAGTTCAGGTTTAGTCTTACTGATCACGCTAATGTTTTTTCAGCACTTTCAAAAGAGCTATTTATTCTAATTTTACGGTTGTTGTGATTCAGCGGTCATTCTTAAAGAATTCGAACAAAATTCGAACTTTACCGTACAGAGCGAGGTGTTGACGATGTAGCGAACCCCCTCAAATACGTAATAATTTCTGTTCGTTTTAAGTTTCAATGTTGCACCTTACTTTCAGTTGAAAAAACTTGTTTTTTTATTTAATTTCATTAGGAGTGAGCGTCAAAGAAACAGGTTCTAATTAAATTAATTAAAAAAACAATGTTTTTCCGAGGGCAGTAAAGAGCGAGGTTGAAACTTAAAACGGACACAAATTTTTACTTCACCGCCTATCAAGGAGGCACACTTGTGCCTCTTTAAAGAGGCGACAGTAGAAAGGCCTTATTGACTCCCATTGCTCACCCCTGCTGCCACCTACAACTTTTTTGCACACCATTTATGGGCATAGAGTCCCTAGGGGAAATGGATTTCTGAGAAATTGATTGCGTAATCAAATTGTGTCAATGACCTAAATTTCCAAAGGTGTTGATGTTGTTGTTGTTGTAAGTGCACGCTCTAAGCGAATGTCAAGGTCGATGTTGGTGTTGTTGTTGTAAGTGCAAGCTCTCAGCGAATGTCAAGGTCTATGTTGTTGTTGTTGTTGTAAGTGCACGCTCTCAGCGAATGTCAAGGTCAATGTTGTTGTTGTTGTTGTAAATGCACGCTCTCAGCGAATGTTATGAGTTTCCAGAAATTTGGAACACCTGTGCTGTCGACCTCAATTCCCCTATCGTGAATCAATAATTCCCCTTAGAAACAACAAATTAATTCCCCTTTCTTGACAGATCAATCAACCAATGACATCATCTGTCAGACTTTAAAAATTTTCACCTAGAAACGATTCTCCAGGAATAGATCCAAGTCATTAATGTCCTTGTCTTGGAAACAACTCTACTGGTCGAACTCCAAGAGATATTAATAACCAAACGCCATGGAAACAATTCTCCAAGAAACATCTTAGCGATAAATTGTTTTAGCGCGGGAATCAGGTTCCTTAGTAATTTGAAATATGTCAGCGCAGAGATGCCAAAAACAAAAGAAACACACTGAACCTACGTATAGGAATTATTTGGGCGAAGCATTTTTAGACAGGTTATGGAATTATTTCGGCGAAACAGTTAGAGACATTTTAAAAGATGATTTAAAATATGATTTTAAAAGAGGATTTGAGAGTAAAACTCTGTGGTCCTTATACAACACAAGTTCCATTTGAACAGTGTTGTGAGGTCCACTACCACAACCCCAAAGGGTTCCGATCCCCCCACCCCAACCCCGAAGGAAGCCACCGGTCCTCAAAGGTTCTCCGGATTCCCAAAGGGCCCCCGGCGCCCCAAAGGCTCCTGAGCCCCCATTTTAATACTTTTTAAGGCTTTATTATATCTTTTCAGAACAAATTATTATTTTAGGGAATTATTTCGGCGAAACAGTTAGAGACATTTTAAAAGATGATTTTTGAAGAGATTTTAGAAGAGGATTTGATGGTGAAACTCTGTGGTCGTTATAATACACATGTTCCATTTGAACAGTGTCGTGAGGTCCTCTACCCGAACCCAAAAGGGTTCCGATTCCCCACCCACCCACCCCCACGAACCGCTCCAACTTCAAAGGTACCCCCCGGCACCCAAAGGACCTCCTGCCCCTCATGGGTTCCACCCACCCTCAAAGGCACTCCCCGAGCCTCGTCGTTAAGGTATAAGTGTTTTCTGAAACTTATGAGTTGGGATATGTAAATTACTATTTCGGACTTTTCTGAGCTAGATTCCTTAGTCTTTCGTTGGTGTGTGTTGTCTGAAACCTATGATTTGGGATGGATGGATTGCAATTTTTGACTTTTCTGAGCTGGATTTCTGAGCCGTTGATAGGTGTGTGTTGTCTGAAACTTATGATTTGGGATATGTAAATTTGCTATTTCCGGGTTTTATTAGCTAGGTTTCTCAGCCTTTCATAGGTGTGTGTTGTCAGAAAATTATGATTTGGGATGTACAGTTTGCTATTTGGACTTTTCAGAGCTATGATTCTTAGTCCCTCATAGGTGTTTGTTGTCTGAAACCTATAGTTTGGGATGAGTAGTTTGCTATTTCAGGCTTTATGAGCTAGGTTTCTTAGCCTTTCGTAGGTGTGTGTTGACTGAAACTTATGATTTGGGATATGTAAATTACTATTTCGGACTTTTCTGAGTTGGATTTCTTAGTCTTTCATAGGTATGTGTTGTCTGAAACCTATGATTTGGGATGTGTAGGTTGCTATTTTTTGACTTTTCCGAGCTGGATTTCTTAGCCGTTCATAGGTGAGTGTTGTCTGAAACTTATGATTTGGGGTGGTTAATTTGCTATTTCCGGCTTTTATTAGCTAGGTTTCTTAGCCTTTTATAGGTGTGTGTTGTCAGAAAATTATGATTTGGGATGTGTAGTTTGGTATTTGGACTTTTCAGAGCTAGGATTCTTAGTCCATCATAGGTGTTTGTTGTCTGAAACCAATAGTTTGGGATGAGTAGTTTGCTATTTCAAGCTTTTATGAGATAGGTTTCTTAGTCTTTCATAGGTATGTGTTGTCTGAAACCTATGATTTGGGATATGTAAATTACTATTTAGGGCTTTTCTAAGCTAGATTTCTTAGTCTTTCGTCGGTGTGTGTTGTCTGAAACCTATGATTTGGGGTGTGTGGGTTGCTATTTATGACTTTTCTGAGCTGGATTTCTTAGCCTTTCATAGGTGTTTGTTGTCTGAAACCTATAGTTTGGGATGAGTAGTTTGCTATTTTTGACTTTTCTGAGCTAGGTTAGGCAAACTTAGCCATTCATAGGTATGTGCTGTCAGAAAATTATGATTTGGGATGTGTAGTTTGCTTTTTGGAATTTTCAGAGCTATGATTCTTGGTCTCTCATAGGTGTTTGTTGTCTGAAACTTCTAGTTTGGGATGAATAGTTTGCTATTTCAGGCTTTTCTGAGCTAAGGTTTCTTAGTATTTCGTAGGTGAATGTTGTATGAAACTTATGATTTGGGATATGTAAATTACTATTTCGGGCTTTTCTAAGCTAGATTTCCTAGTCTTTCGTTGGTGTGTGTTGTCTGAAACCTATGATTTGGGATGGGTGGATTGCTATTTTTGACTTTTCTGAGCTGGATTTCTTAGCCATTCATAGGTGTTTGCTGTCTGAAACCTATGATTTGGGATGTTCTTAGTCTTTCGTAGGTGTGTGTTGTCTGAAACCTATGATTTGGGATGTGTGGTTTGCTATTTTTTTACTTTTCTGAGCTGGATTTCTTAGCCGTTCATAGGTGAGTGCTGTCTGAAACTTATGATTTGGGACTTAGGTTACTTAGGTTACTTAGGTTAGCTTATTTTGCTATTTTTGACTTTTCTGAGCTGGATTTCTTAGCCATTCATAGGTGTGTGCTGTCTGAAACCTATGATTTGGGATGTTCTTAGTCTTTCGTAGGTGTGTGTTGTCTGAAACCTATGATTTGGGATGTGTGGTTTGCTATTTTTTGACTTTTCTGAGCTGGATTTCTTAGCCGTTCATAGGTGAGTGCTGTCTGAAACTTATGATTTGGGACTTAGGTTACTTAGGTTACTTAGGTTAGCTTAGGTTAGGTGAGAGACATGCAAAAAGTTTGGTGTATGATTAGGTTAGGTTAGATTAAGTTAGGTTAGGTTAAGTTAGGTTAGGCTAGGTGAGCCTACGTCCGCGCGCGAACGTAGGCTAACCTAGCCTAACCTAACTTAACCTAACCTAACTTAATCTAACCTAACCTAATCTAACTTAACCTAACCTAATCATACACCTAACTTTTTGCATGTCTCTCACCTAACCTAAGCTAACCTAAGTGAAGCGTACATAGGCTAACCTAACCTAACCTAATCTAACCTAACTTAATCTAGTCTAACCTAACCTAACCATACTCGCCGGAAAAGGTTTGGTTAACTTATCATGAGCACTCATGATAAGTTAACCTAACCTAAGCTAACTTAAACATGTAGAAATGTTTCTATTTATCTATTAATATTTATTTATATCTAACCTAACCTATTGTTTTGAAGGTTAGATGAACGAGTTTGAACGATTGTCTTTAATAATAGAACGAGTCACTCATTTTCTAATTTAAAAATTGGATGGGTAAATCCATAAGACAAAGGAGCTAAAATTTAATTTAAAATTAGAAAAGAACTTTATATTTTTCATCTCTTTGAGAAAAAAACCATAACTGAAGTGGAGCCTTTTTATTTTCTTGGAAAAATTAGAAGAGAACTTTTAATTTTTTATGTCTTTGAGGAATTAAGAACTGAAGTGGAAGCTTTTTTCATTTTCATTGGTAAAATTCAGAATTGAGCTAAGTTTTTTCACTTCTTTAATAAAATTCAGAAGAGAACTTGAACATTTTGCACTTCTTAGAGAAAACTCAGAATTAAAGTGACTCTCCTTATCTTCATGTCGAATATTAAAATCAATGTATAACTTCTTCTATCTTATATGACAAATTTGGAACATAAATTAAAATTTTTCATCTCTTTCCAATAAATCGGAAGTTAACTTATAAAAATCAAAATTAAAGTGAAACTTATTATTTTCGCTAGAAAATAATAAAAATATCAGTATAAATTTTCCCATCTTCTACGGAAAAATTTTGAACTGGACTTTAAATTTTTATGTTTTTGAGAAATTAAGAACTGAAGTGGAAGGTTTTTTCATTTTCATTGGTAAAATTCAGAATTGAGTTAACTTTTTTCTCTTCTTTAAGAAAATTCAGAAGAGAACTTGAACAATTTGCACTTCTTCGAGAAAACTCAGAATTAAATTGTAGTTCCTTATCTTCATGTTGAATATTCACAATCAATGTATAACTTTTTTTATCTTCTATGAAAAATTTGGAACAGAACTATAAATTTTTCATCTCTTTGAGAAAAATCAGAACTGAATTTAAGAAAAACTATAAATAAAATAAAACTTTTGATCTTCATGGAAAACAATCGCAGTCATAGTATTACTTTTTCTATCTTCCATCTAAAAATTTAGAATAGAACTTTAAATTTCTTTATTTCATTGGGGAACTTAGAACTGAAGTGGAAGATTTTTATTTTCTCTGGAGAAATTAGAATTGAAGTGTGTTCTTTGGTAAAGTTCAGAAGAGAACTTGAACTTTTCTTCACTTCGTTGAGAAAATTTTAAATTGAACTAGAACTTTTTATCATCCAGGAAAATATTCACAAGTATGGTTTTACTTTTTCTATCTTCCACCGAAAAATTTAGAATTGAACTTTAAATTTCTGTATGTCTTTTGTGGTATAAAGAACTGAAGTGGAAGATTTTTATTTTCCCTTTACAAATTAGAATTGAATTGTGTTAATTGGTAAAATTCAGTAGAGAACATGAACTTTTCTTCACTTATGTGAGAAAATTTTAAATTGAACTATAACTTTTTATCTTCCGTGAAAATAATGACAAGTATGGTATTAATTTTTCTATCTCCCACCGAAAAATTTAGAAATGAACTTTAAATTTCTTTATGTCTTTGTGAAATAAAGAACTGAAGTGGAAGATTTTTGTTTTCTCTGGAGAAATTAGAATTGAAGTGTGTTCTTTGGTAAAGTTCAGAAGAGAACTTGAACTTTCCTTGACTTCGTTAAGAAAATTTTAAATTAAACTAGAACTTTTTATCTTACGTGAAAATATTCACAAGTATGGTAGTACTTTTTCTATCTTCCACCGAAAAATTAGATTTGAACTTTAAATTTCTGTCTGTCTTTGTGAAATAAAGAACTTAAGTGGAAGATTTTTGTTTTCTCTGGTGAAATTAGAATTGAAGTGTGTTCTTTGGTAAAATTCAGAAGAGAACTTGAACTTTTCTTCACTTCGTGGAGGAAACTGTAAATTGAACTAGAACTTTTTGTCTTCCGGGAAAATATTCACAAGTATGGTATTACTTTTTCTATCTTCCACCGAAAAATTTAGAATTGAACTTTAAATTTCTTTATGTCTTTGTGAAATAAAGAACTGAAGTGGAAGATTTTTTTTATTTCTGGAGAAATTTGAATTGAATTGTGTTCTTTGGTAAAATTCCGAAGAGAAATTGAACTTTTTTATCTTCAGTGAAAAATCTGGAACAGTATTTAAAATTTTTCATCTCTTCGAGCCAGATCTGAACTAAAGTGGAAAATTTTTATATTATTTGTAAAAATAGAAATTATCAATGACTAATTTCTTTTTCATTGAGAAAATTCAGAAGAGAACTTGAACTTTCCTTCACTTCGTTGAGAAAATTTTAAATTGAACTAGAGCTTTTTATCATCCATGAAAATATTCACAAGTGTGGTATTACTTTTTCTATCTTCCACCGAAAAATTTTGAATTGAACTTTAAATTTCTTTATGTCTTTGTGAAATAAAGAACTTAAGTGGAAGATTTTGATTTTCTCTGGTGAAATTAGAATTGAATTGTGTTCTTTGGTAAAATTAAGTAGAGAACTTGAACTTTTCTTCACTTCGTTGAGAAAATTTTAAATTGAACTAGAACTTTTTATCTTCCGGGAAAATATTCTCAAGTATGGTATTACTTTTTCTATCTTCTACCGAAAAATTTAGAATTGAACTTTAAATTTTTTATTGGGGAAATTAGAATTGAATTGTGTTCTTTGGTAAAATTCAGAATAGAACTCGAATATTCACGATCAAAGTATAACTTTTCCTATCTTCTATGAAAAATTTGGAACATAACTTTAAATTTCTTCATCTCTTTGAGAAAAAAATCTAAACTGAAGTGGAAATTTTTATATTATTTTGGGAAAATAGATTTGATCAATAACTTATTTCATTTTCATTGAAAAAATTCAGAATTGAAGTTGAACTTTTTTTCTTCCGGGAAAATATTTGGAACAGAACTTTAATTTTTTTCATATCTTTGAGAAAGGTCGGAATTGAATTTAAGAAAATTTAGAATTAAAGTGAAACTTTTTATCTTCATGGAAAATAATCACAATCATAGTATAACTTTTCCTATCTTCTGCGGAAAAATTTAGAAGTATCCAACTCAGAAAAGCCCGAAATAGTAATTTACATATCCCAAATCATAATTTTCTGAAAGCACACACCTATGAACTGCTAAGAAATCTAGCTCAGAAAAGCCTGAAATAGCAAACTACTCATCCCAAACTATTGTTTTCAGACAACAAACACCTATGATGGACTATGAATCCTAGCTCTGAAAAGTCCAAATAGCAAACTACACATCCCAAATCATAATTTTCTGACAACACACACCTATGAAAGGCTAAGAAACCTAGCTAATAAAAGCCGGAAATAGCAAATTAACCATCCCAAATCATAAGTTTCAGACAGCACTCACCTATGAACGGCTAAGAAATCCAGCTCGGAAAAGTCAAAAAATAGCAAACCACATATCCCAAATCATAGGTTTCAGACAACACATACCTATGAAAGACTAAGAAATCCAACTCAGAAAAGCCCGAAATAGCAATTTACATACCCCAAATCACAATTTCCTGACAGCACACACCTATGAAAGGCTAAGAAACATAGCTCAGAAAAGTCAAAAATAGCAAACTAGTCATCCCAAACTTTAGGTTTCAGACAACAAACACCTATGAAAGACTAAGAAATCCAGCTCAGAAAAGTCAAAAGTAGTAATCCACCCATCCCAAATCATAGGTTTCAGACAACACACACCTACGAAAGACTAAGAAATCTAGCTTAGAAAAGCCCGAAATAGTAATTTACATATCCCAAATCATAAGTTTCAGACAACACACACCTATGAAATACTATGAAACCTTAGCTCAGAAAAGCCTGAAATAGCAAACTATTCATCCTAAACTAGAAGTTTCAGACAACAAACGCCTATGAGAGACTAAGAATCATAGCTCTGAAAAGTCCAAAAAGCAAACTACACATCCCAAATCTTAATTTTCTGACAACACATACCTATGAAAGGCAAAGAAATCTAGCTCAGAAAAGACAAAAATAGCAAACCACTCATCCCAATCATAGGTTTCAGTCAACACACACCTATGAAAGGCTAATAAATCCAGCTCATAAAAGTCAAAAATAGCAACCCACTCATCCCAAACTATTGGTTTCAGTCAACACACACCAACGAAAGACTAAAAAATCTAGCTTAGAAAAGCCCGAAATAGTAATTTACATATCCCAAATCATAAGTTTCAGTCAACACACACCTACGCAAGGCTAAGAAACCTAGCTCATAAAAGCCTGAAATAGCAAACTACACCTCCCAAATCATAATTTTCTGAAAGCACACACCTATGAAAGGCTAAGAAATTTAGCTCTGAAAGGTCCAAACAGCAAACTACACATCCCAAATCATAGGTTTCAGTCAACATTCACCTACGAAATACTAAGAAACCTTAGCTCAGAAAAGTCTGAAATAGCCAACTACTCATCCCAAACTCGAAGTTTCAGACAACAAACACCTATGAGTGACTAAGAATCCTAGCTCTGAAAAGTCCAAAAAGCAAACTACACCTCCCAAATCATAATTTTCTGAAAGCACACACCTATGAAAGGCTAAGAAATCTAGCTCAGAAAAGTCAAAAATAGCAAATTAACCATCCCAAATCATAGGTTTCAGTCAACACACACACCTACGAAAGGCTATGAAATCCAGCTCAGAAAAGTAAAAAAATAGCAACCCACACATCCCAAATCATAGGTTTCAGACACCACACACCTACGAAAGACTAAGAACATCCCAAATCATAGGTTTCAGACAGCACACACCTATAAATGGCTAAGAAATCCAGTTCAGAAAAGTCAAAAATAGCAATCTACCCATCCCAAATCATAGGTTTCAGACAAAACATACCAACGAAAGACTAGGAAATCTAGCTTAGAAAAGCCCGAAATAGTAATTTACATATCCCAAATCATAAGTTTCAGACAACATTCACCTACGAAATACTAGGAAACCTTAGCTCAGAAAAGCCTGAAATAGCAAACTATTCATCCCAAACTAGAAGTTTCAGACAATCCCAAATCATAGGTTTCAGACAACACACACCAACGAAAGACTGAGGAATCTAGCTCAGAAAAGTCCGAAATAGTAATTTACATATCCCAAATCATAAGTTTCAGACAACACACATCAACGAAAGACGGGGCTCGAGGAGAGCCTTTGAGGGTCTGTGGGACCCTTGCGGGCCGGGTGGTCTTTTGGGAGCTTTGGGGGACCTTTGAGGACCGGGCGCTTCCTTCGGGGTTGGGGTGGGGGGATCAGAATCCTTTGGGGTTGGGGTAGAGGACCTCACGACACTGTTCAAATGGAACTTGTGTATTATAACGACCACAGAGTTTCACCCTCAAATCCTCTTCTAAAATCTCTTCAAAAATCATCTTTTAAAATGACTCTAACTGTTTCGCCGAAATAATTCCATTAAATAATAATTTGTTCTGAAAAGATATAATAAAGCCTTAAAAAAGTATTAAAAGGGTGGCTCAGGAGCCTTTGGGGCACCGGGGGCCCTTTGGGAATCCGGAGAACCTTTGAGGACTGGTGGCTTCCTTTGGGGTTGGGGTGGGGGGATCGGAACCCTTTGGGGTTGTGGTAGGGGACCTCACAACACTGTTCAAATGGAACTTGTGTGGTGTAACGACCACAGAGTTTCACCCTCAAATCCTCTTCTAAAATCATCTTTTAAATCATCTTTTAAAATGTCTCTAACTGTTTCGCCGAAATAATTCCATAACCTGTCTAAAACGATTTCGCCCAAATAACCCCTACTCGTAACTTCAGTGTATTCCATTTGTTTTTGGCATCTCTGCGCTGACGCATTTGAAATTACTAAGAAACCTGATTCCCGCGCTAAAACAATTCATCGCTAAGATGTTTCTTGGAGACTTGTTCCCATGGTGTTTGGTTATTAATATCTCTTGGAGTTCGACCAGTAGAGTTGTTTCCGAGACAAAGACATTAATGGCTTGGATCTATTCCTGGAGAATTGTTTCTAGGCGAAAATTTTTAAAGTCTGACAGATGATGTCATTGGTTGATTGATCTGTCAAGAAAGGGGAATTAATTTGTTGTTTCTAAGGGGAATTATTGATTCACGATAGGGGAATTGAGGTCGACAGCACAGGTGTTCCAAATTTCTGGAAACTCATAACATTCGCTGAGAGCGTCCACTTACAACAACAACAACAACAACATTGACCTTGACATTCGCTGAGAGCGTGCACTTACAACAACAACAACATCGACCTTGACATTCGCTGAGAGCGTGCACTTAAAACAACGATAACAACCTCGACCTTGACATTCGCTTAGAGCGTGCACTTACAACAACAATAACATCAACACCTTTGGAAATTTAGGTGATTGACACACTTTGATTACGCAATCAATTTCTCAGAAATCCATTTCCCCTAGGGACTCTATGCCCATAAATGGTGTGCAAAAAAGTTGTAGGTGGCAGCAGGGGTGAGCAATGGGAGTCAATAAGGCCTTTCTACTGGCGACCCACCACAATGTTAAGCGATTTCCGGTCCTAGCGGTCACAGAGAGACGGCAGTGATTGCATTTTGCAGCCTAAGCTCAAACTAAGAAACATGCAAAATTTCACCCCCCTTCAACTTTATCTTCATGGGGGAAAGTGGGCAGGAAGAGGATAAGCTTTCCTAGGGCCTGGGAGCTTATCCTCAAAATTTCAGCTCAATCCGATCACTCCTTCCCTGTTTTCCCAAAACAAATATAGCCACTTAATGTTCATCAAATTATTTTTTTTATCAGCCACGCCTAAAGGCCACAGTTGGCAACAGATCTGGGTGAATGAGGACAGTAGAGATGACCCTAAAGGTCCGAACAGAACACCCTATATGGGCATAGAGTCCCTAGGGAGAACACGTGGTTAATGGGGTCAATGACCTCTTTTTACCAAGGTCGATTTATTGATGTTGTTATTGTTGCAAGGGCATGCTCAAGGCAAATGTCAAGGTGTCCAGAAATAGAAACCAGCATTTGATGTTGTTATTGTTTTGGCCAAGTGCACGCTCTCGGCAAATGTAAAGGTGTCCAGAAATAGGAAACAGTATTTGATGTTGTTGTTGTTTTGGGCAAGTGCACGCTCTCAGCGAATGTTATGAGTTTCCAGAAATAGGAAACAGTATTTTTCGTTGTTGTTTTTTTGGCCAAGTGCACGCTCTCAGCGAATGTCAAGGTGTCCAGAAATAGGAAACAGCATTTGATGTTGTTGTTGTTTTGGACATGTACATGCTCGAGGCGAATGTTAAGAGTTTCCAGAAATAGGAAACAGTTAGATCACGTGTTTCCTTCTCAGCCAATCAGAGGACTTGCTTACATATTAGCGGCGGAGGGAATATGAGGAAAGGATTTTTGCTATAGTTTTATTAGTCTGTGAATTCTACGAGATTGGTATCGTCGTGGATTTAAATTATTCTGGGAAGAGGAATCTGGTCTACGATTCAACTGTTGGGGTAACAAGACAATTTGGTTTCTACGTCATCGTTGTGACGACACTGCCTACTATGACTATAAACCAAGTGATTTTTATTTGGCAGTTACCGAATGTGATTCACCATTTGAAAACACTGTATGTGATACTGCTTCAAATAGACAGATTGAAACTCGTGAATTTCATAATATGAATGCAAATAGTATCATTGACTATACAAAGAGATATGACAAGAGTGAAGTTACATTGTACTGTAGAAAATGTGACCCTGACTTTGCAGTCAATCAGGATCAATATACAGTGAATCCAAATGATTTACCGGCATTAGTGGTTCACGACAGTTGCCTATACATCGAAGAAGAAGAAGAAATCTAAAGTGAAGATTTAAAGACATTGTTGTATGTATATGCATTTTAACAATAAACAAATTTACAAACAATCTATGTTCAAATATTTATTCCTTTGTAATATCCATATTTATCACTGTTTTAATGTATACTATCTCAGGAAGTTCTATTATTTGAACCTAATCTTCCTTCATTGGTATAATATTTATGAGAGACGGTATCTCCTCAGAAAATAAATCCTCGGACCCACTCCTTACGAGATCCTCCTCCATTGGCACAATATTTATGAGAGAGGGTATCTCCTCCACAAATAAATCTTCACGCATTTAAAGTCTCGGGTTAAGTATTCGATTCAAAGACCCACTCCTCAAGAGATCCTCCGATCTACATATAGAGAGAAGTTCTTCGTCCTCCTCAGGTGTAATCTTGATGCTCTCTATCTCTGCAAATGTAGCTAGAAGATTCTCCTCCTCCTCGATAGTGTGCCCCCACACATACCATACATCCTAAAAAAGATTGGGAACACTATGATCGAAATATAAATTAAAATTTTAAACAATGTTGTGGAAGAATGATTCTTGGAAATTTTCAGCGGGTTTCAATTTCTGAAGAAAATTACACTTCGATATCATTTGACAATTAACTAAATTTTAAAGTTTTTTTTAGTTTCAAAAATGTTTTTTGTCAGTCATCATCTTTTAATAATTCACAAACAATACTAAAGAAATCCAGTTTCCACTGTTTATCAATGTTAAATTATTAAGAAGGCTATTATTTCTTTGAAATATACATTTTACATTTTTAATTTTCATGTTTTTGATTATATATTGATGAAGAATTTTAACACAACTTCAACTAGTTATTTTTTGTTCGGCATAGATGAAAGGTCCAATACCTCAGTTAAACTAAGAGGTTACTTTCTGTAAACCTATGTCTAGTGATAAACTTATTAGAGTGACAAAAACTTTTTTTTACAAAAGATGTCATTTTCAAATAAAAGTAAATAGCTACTAGACTAGATCAAGCATGTGTAGAAACAATACATAATAATTATTAAAATTTGATTTTTTTGTAAATCTATGTATCGCGATAAGCTTTTTAGAGTGACAAAAAACTTTTTTTTCCACAATACTAGATCTTACAAATAACAGTAAATAGATACTAGACCAAATCAAAGATTTGCTGAAATAATGACGAATAATTGTTAAAATTTAAATTTTCTGTAAAGTTATGTCTAGTGGTAAACTTGTTAGTGACAAAAACTTTTTTTTCCACAAGAGGACATTTTCAACTAAAAGTAAAGAGCTACTAGACTAAATCAAAGATGTGTAGAAATAATAACGAATAATTGTTAAAACTTAAATTTTCTGTAAGATTATGTATAGTGATAAACTTGTTAGAGTGACAGAAACTTTTTTTCCACAAGAGGACATATTCAACTAAAAGTAAAGAGCTACTAGACTAAATCAAAGATGTGCTGAAATAATAACGAATAATTGTTCAAACTTAAATTTTCTGTAAAGTTATGTATAGAGATAAACTTGTTAGAGTGACAAAAACTTTTTTTCACAAGAGGACATTTTCAACTAAAAGTAGAGGGAGGGTTGAGGCGGGGGGCAGCCCCATTCATATACAGAATAATTTTTGTTCGTCTTAAGTTTTAATGTTGCTTCTTATTTCCAACTGAAAACTTATTTTTTAATTTGATGTTTTACCCTTTTTTTCAAATCATGCCATAAATATCCGTTTGAATAGACCCTCTCTTATCAGTTTAATTCGATTTGAGTACTGATTCGATTCGAACAGCAAACATTCTTTCTAGTCTTTAGACTTTTCAAGCACAGTAAACTTGATTACGGTATATAATGTGTAGGGACTAATTCATTTTAAATATTTGCAATTGGAATAAAAAGCAAATTCTGTGGGGGCGTACTAGCTACCACAGACCCAGATGGGCTGAATTCACATTTTAGAGTCAAAAAGTGCACACAAAAAAAAGCAATTTTTTCACAAGAGGACATTTTCAACTAAAAGTAGAGCGAGGGTGTGATAAACTTATTAGAGTGACAAAAACTTTTTTTTCCACAAGAGAACATTTTCAACTCAAAGATGAGTAGAAATAATAACGAATAATTCTTCAAATTTAAATTTTCTGTAAAGTTATGTATATTTATAAAACTTATTAATGACAAAATCTTTTTTTTCCACAAGAGGACATTTTCAACTACAAGTAAAGATCTACTATAATAAATCAAAGATATGATGAAATAATGACGAATAATTGTTCAAACTTAAATTTTCTGTAGAGTTATGTCTAGTGATAAACTTATTAGAGTGACAAAAACTTTTTTTCCACAAGACGACATTTTTCAACTAAAAGTAAAGAGCTACTAGACGAAATCAAAGATGTGCTGAAATAATAACGAATAATTGTTCAAACTTAAATTTTCTGTAAAGTCATGTATAGAGATAAACTTGTTAGAGTGACAAAAACTTTTTTTCACAAGAGCACATTTTCAACTAAAAGTAGAGCGAGGGTTGAGGCGGGGGCATTCCCTTTCATGTACAGAATAATTTTGTTCGTCTTAAGTTTTAGTGTTGTTTCTTACTTCCAACTGAAAACTTATTTTTTAATTTGATGTTTTACCTTTTTTCAAATCATGCTATAAATATCCGTTTGAATAGACCCTCTCTTATCAGTTTAATTCGATTTGAGTACTGGTTCGATTCGAAGAGCAAACATTCTTTCTAGTCTTTAGACTTTTCAAGCATAGTAAACTTGATTACGGTATGTAATTTGTAGGGCCGGTAGTGTTTTCCTTCAAAAAACTTTATCGTACAGCTAACCGTTGATGTGAAACTATAAAACTAATTCATTTTAAATATTTTCAATTGGAATAAAAAGCAAATTCTGTGGGGGTGTACTAGCTACCACAGACCCAGATGGGACTGAATTCACATTTTAGAGTCAAAAAGTGCACAAAAAAAAAGCAATTTTTTCACAAGACGACATTTTCAACTAAAAGTAGAGCGAGGATTGAGACGGGGAGCAGCCCCATTCATATACAGAATAATTTTAGTTCGTCTTAAGTTTTAGTGTTGCTTCTTACTTCCAACTGAAAACTTATTTTTTAATTTGATGTTTTACCTTTTTTTTCAAATCATGCCATAAATATCTGTTTGAATAGACCTTCTCTTATCAGTTTAATTCTATTTGAGTACTGGTTCGATTCGAACAGCAAACATTCTTTCTAGTCTTTAGACTTTTCAAGCATAGTAAACTTGATTACGGTATGTAATTTGTAGGGACTAATTAATTTTAAATATATGCAATTGGAATAAAAATCAAATTCTCTAGGGGCGTACTAGCTACCACGGACCCAGATAGGCTGAATTCACATTTTAGAGAAAAAAAGTGCACACAAAAAAAAACAATTTTTTCACATGAGGACATTTTCAACTAAAAGTTGAGCGAGGGTGTGATAAACTTATTAGAGTGACACAAACTTTTTTTTCCACAAGAGGATATTTTCAACTAAAAGTAAAGAGCTACTAGACTAGATGAAAGATAAGTAGAAATAATAACGAATAGTTGTTCAAACTTAAATTTTCTTTAAAGTTATGTCTAGTAATAAACTTGTTAGTGACAAAAACTTTTTTTCCACAAGAGGAAATTTTCAACTAAAAGTAAAGAGCTACTATTCTAAATCAATGATATGTTGAAATAACAATGAATAATTTTTCAAACTTAAATTTTCTGTAGAGTTATGTCTCGCGATAAACTTATTAGAGTGACAAAAACTTTTTTTTCACAAGATGACATTTTTCAGCTTAAAGCAAAGAGCTACTAGACTAAATCAAACATGTGCTGAAATAATAACGAATAATTGTTCAAACTTAAATTGTCTGTAAAGTTATGTATAGCGATAAACTTGATAGAGTGACAAAAACTTTTTTTTCACAAGAGGACATTTTCAACTAAAAGCAGAGCGACGGTTGAGGCGGGGGCATCCCCATTCATATACAGAATAATTTTTGTTCGTCTTAAGTTTTAGTGTTGCTTCTTAGTTCCAACTGAAAACTTATTTTTTAATTTGATGTTTTACCTTTTTTTTCAAATCATGCCATAAATATCCGTTTGAATAGACCCTCTCTTATCAGTTTAATTCGATATGAGTACTGATTCGATTCGAACAGCAAACATTCTTTCTAGTCTTTAGACTTTTCAAGCATAATAAACTTGATTACGGTATGTAATTTGTAGGGACTAATTCATTTTAAATATTTGCAATTGGAATAAAAAGCAAATTCTGTGGGGGCGTACTAGCTACCACAGACCCAGTTGGGCTGAATTCACATTTTAGAGTCAAAAAGTGCACACAAAAAAAGCAATTTTTTCACAAGACGACATTTTCAACTAAAAGTAGAGCGAGGATTGAGACGGGGAGCAGCCCCATTCATATACAGAATAATTTTTGTTCGTCTTAAGTTTTAGTGTTGCTTCTTACTTCCAACTGAAAACTTATTTTTTAATTTGATGTTTTACATTTTTTTTTTTTCAAATCATGCCATAAATATCAGTTTGAATAGACCCTCTCTTATCAGTTTAATTCGATTCGAGTACCGGTTCGATTCGAACAGCAAACATTCTTTCTAGTCTTTAGACTTTTCAAGCATAATAAACTTGATTACGGTATGTAATTTGTAGGGACTAATTCATTTTAAATATTTGCAATCGGAATAAAAAGCAAATTCTGTGGGGGCATACTAGCTACCACAGACCCAGATGGGCTGAATTCACATTTTAGAGTCAAAAAGTGCACACAAAAAAAGCAATTTTTTCACAAGAGGACATTTTCAACTAAAAGTAGAGCGAGGGTGTGATAAACTTATTAGAGTGACAAAAACTTTTTTTTCCACAAGAGGATATTTTCAACTAAAAGTAAAGAGCTACTAGACTAAATCACAGATGTGTTGAAATAATAATGAATAATTTTTCAAACTTAAATTTTCTGTAGAGTTATGTCTATCGATAAAATTATTAGTGTGACAAAACTTTTTTTCCACAAGAGGACATTTTCGACTACAAGTAAAGAGCTACTAGACTAAATCAAAGATATGATGAAATAATAACGAATAATTGTTCAAACTTAAATTTTCTGTAAAGTTATGTCTAGCGATAAACTTATTAGAGTGACGAAAACTTTTTTCCACAAGAGGACATTTTTCAACTAAAAGTAAAGATCTACTACACTAAATCAAAGATATGCTGAAATAATAACGAATAATTGTTCAAACTTAAATTTTCTGTAAAGTTATGTATAGAGATAAACTTGTTAGAGTGACAAAAACTTTTTTTTCACAAGAGGACATTTTCAACTAAAAGTGGAGCGAGGGTTGAGGCGGGGGCATCCCCTTTCATATACAGAATAATTTTTGTTCGTCTTAAGTTTTAGTGTTGCTTCTTATTTCCAACTGAAAACTTATTTTTTAATTTGATGTTTTACCTTTTTTTTTCAAATCATGCCATAAATATCCGTTTGAATAGACCCTCTCTTATCAGTTTAATTCGATTTGAGTACTGATTCGATTCGAACAGCAAACATTCTTTCTAGTCTTTAGACTTTTCAAGCATAGTAAACTTGATTATGGTATGTAATTTGTAGGGCCGGTAGTGTTTTCCTTCAAAAAACTTTCTTGTACAGATAACCGTTGATGTGAAACTATAAAACTAATTCATTTTAAATATTTGCAATTGGAATGAAAAGAAAATTCTGGGGGAGCGTACTAGCTACCACAGCCCCAGATGGGCTGAATTCACATTTTAGAGACAAAAAGTGCACAAAAAAAAAGCAAACATAATAGTCATTTAAAATCTCCCTTCCCCCCCAAACTCAAAAATTTCTGGGGGGGACATATTTTCATTGTATTTTGAATATTTTCATTGGAAAACACACTGAAAAGCCATATTAAGAGCTAAATTTGTGAGTTTTTCAGTGACAATTCATTTTTTAGCCAAGCCTTTATCCTCCTACTAGAAGAATATGAATTACAAATAAGGGAACACAGCTCATCGTATTATATACATTTTTGGCTGGAAAACATACTGAAAGATCATATTATTTGAATTTAAATCAAACATTGAAGAGCATACATTTGAAGAACTGTCCATTATTTTTGGATATTGTTCTATATTTCAGCTTATACTGATTTCTAAAACTTTAAAACCCTGAAATATACTGACTTAACGGTTATTTATTTGCGAAAATCGTGCTAGGTGACGATTTTAGAACAATAATTACCTTCTATTCGTCACTTAACACTCGCGGGAATTATCAAATAACACTCATGAGGAAAGGACGCAAAACAAAACTTCTTACATCATATAGTGTAATTGCTTCAAACGATACATGTTCAATGCAGATTAATACCAGAAAAGAACAGAAACGCATAAAAATAAGAAAAAAAGGAATAGCAACTAATAATATGCAGAGCGCTAGTGCTGTATAAGTAAAGAACGATGTGGGCAGAATATGTTGTTTTTGGTTTTTTCTTCATAGCCGGGCACTTCGTATAGAAGGAGTCGTCACAGAAACTTTGAAAAGGACTCATTTGATTGGAAATTAAAGTGGATAGTGACCAATTCACAGGAGGGAGCATGAAAACTATGGTTTTTAACTCTGATATGCAAGACTAGAAAGAAAAGTCTTTAGGAGTGGGGCTGCCCCCGCCTCAACTCTCGCTCTTGAAATCCCCCACCCCCCCCCCCAAACTCAAATTTTCCAGAGGATTTTAAAATCTCCCCTCCCCCCCAAACTCAAAAATTTCTAGGAATATATTTTCATCGTATTTAAATATTTTTGTAGGAAAACCTGCTTGCCGAAACTATAAAAAAATACGGAACTTTAGTAGCTAGTACATATTTACATCGTATTTTAAATATTTTCGTTGGAAAACACACTGAAAAGCCATATTAAGAGCTATATTTGTGAGGTTAGGTTAGGTTAGGTCTAGGAATAACAGGTTAGGTTAGGTTACCCTCGCTCTTGAAATCCCCCACACCCCCCTCCCCCCAAACTCAAATTTTTCAGAGGATTTTAAAATCCTCCACTGAAAAGCCATATTAAGAGCTATATTTGTGAGGTTAGGTTAGATTAGGTTAGATTAGGTTAGGTTAGGTTAGGTTAGGTCTAGGAATAGCAGGTTAGGTTAGGTTAGATTAGGTTAAGTGGCCGGCCACTTCACCTAACCGAACCTAACCTGCTATTCCTAGACCTAACCTAACCTAATCTAACCTAACCTAACCTCACAAATCACTTTTGTTAAGATTTTTATTTTGGGGGTCTACCACCCCCTCAACCCCCGCTTTTTCCCTTGCAAAGAAATGCTTTGCAACACGAACGAAGTCTGCTTGAATTTTTTACCGTAAAAACATCCTATTGCATCTCTTTGATTAGAAACAGTACTGAGCCTGTTTGCTGGATTTTTTACAGGAGATTTTTCCCTAACCTTCAACAAGCTATTATGGGATGAACTTGGTACGACCAACTGATTGCAGGCTACAGGACTTAAAAAACCTTAACAAAAGAGGCTGCAAAAGCGGGGTGTTTGGGGGGCGGCAGCCCCCCAACTGTACCTCCTAATCCCTGTACGTTTTAAGGTTCGAACTTGTGACTCAGCCTCTTTAACTCTTCTGAAAACGTAGTTGTTTTCAAATAATCTAATATACATCAATAAAACTAGTACAAATAAACCAACTAAATATGTTTCCCTATGCTTTTGGGATTCTAAGAAACTAGCGCTTTACTGAAAACACAAAAGTCAAGTATAAAAAACAGGAATGTTGATTTGGGAGTCAAAGTGAGTATGTAGCCTGACAACAATAAATGAATCTATAAGTAGTATCCATATATAAGATTGAAAACTTACATGAAAACTTACATTGAATTGCATAAGAAAACCCATGCCTTTGACACTGTATTTGGACATTCACATTTTAAAAAGCTGGCACACTATAATGCATGTTATGAAACTAAAGTCAAGGTTTTATTGCACAAGAAATTTCACATTTTTTTAAAAAGCTGGCACTATATAAAGTGCTCCAACATGTTTTGGGAGTATGCACGAAATTATGTAACTCAACCAGAGTGTTTTTCGAGCCAACATCCGTTTTTTATTCGTCCTTGAGATTCTGTATAAAATGTTCATACATTACGATTTAATTTTCATTATGATTTAACATATCATACATAGTACACTGAATATTATTAACTTTGAAACAATGGATACTTCAATTGTCAACGTGAGTATAGTTTACTGAATTTCTTAATTTATTTCCAAATAAAAAATCATTTTACCAGTAAATTCAAATTTCAGGGGCATGTGCCCTCCTCCCCTCCAACAATACAAACCCTAAAATATGATGAGTATACTCGCTAGAAAACGCAAAGTACGCTTTTTTTCTATTATGTAAAACAAAAAACCCCTCCTCCACTGCTCTGTTTACGAGCTTAATTCCTTAGTTTTAGTTATTTCGTTCAAAAAAAATGTCCCTTTTTCCGAATTATCAAAAAATCTTTTCCGGTCTAAAAACCACATGTGTTTATAATTACAGAGAGTCCCTTTTGAAGCCAGAGTTCAAACGTGTCTTATCTGAGTTATGAAAACAAAAGGTTGATGATTAAGACAGGGGTTTGTGTAATTCTCGTCAGAAAACTTAGAATTTATATAAAACAAAATCGTATTCAAATATTTTCTTGGGGAGAAAATTTTAAGGTTTGTATTAATTTGGATTTTAGCTCACATTTAACAAACTTAGTCGTAGTTAGGTGAAAGTATGCATAAATATCTTAATTTATAGTCTAATTGCATTTCTACTAAGGGAACAATGAGCATTTTTTTATGCTTTACAAGAAAATAGCTCGCATTTAACGAACTTAGCTTTAGTTAGTTGAAAGTGTGCTTAAATATCTTCATTTTTTCTTCTGTAAAAAGGGAAATCGTTTTTCCATGCTAAATTGTTCTTCTTTTTTAAGGAGGAGGATTCGTACAATTACTCCCCGCCCGGAAAAGAGAGCTAAGGCTAACGGCATTACTCCAATGCAAAAAATGGAGATAGCTGGCCCATCGGAGCCACCCACATCCATTCCAGACCGGCGCTGCCTGCCCAAGACCCACCCGTGCTAGCCCCTATGCAGCCGAGTAGAAAGCTGAAAAGAGAGTGCATGCTTGCTCATAACGTTACTGCTACACAAGATTGTGAAGTCACCCCCTATCAAGCATTGCCGAGCCCTTCACGACCAATGCAAGGCGAGAATGATGTGGCCCCTACAGCTCTCAACATGCAAGCTGCAAATCTAAATGTGAGTTTTCAAATATAATTTCTCGCTAATGATTCTTTTTCCCAAGTCAATTTGAAGGGCGGGGGTAAGTATTTGGTTTAAATAATTCTAGGAGGAATTGAGTTTTGTGGCTGGTGTTGGAAAAATGGTACGTGTTAAATATTCGGGTAAACATACGACTAAGAAACGCTTCACTATAAATAAGGCTATTACATCCTTCTGAACTTTCTGAGGGAGGTGGGGGTAACTATTTAGTTTAAATAATTCTAGGAGGAATTGAGTTTTGTGGTTGGTGTGGAAAAATGGTACGTGTTAAATATTCGGGTAAACATACGACTAAGAAACGCTTCACTATAAATACGGCTATTACATCCTTCAGAACTTTCTGTGGGAGACGGGGGTGAGTAATTACTTTAAATTATTGTAGGAGGAATTGAGTTTTGTTGATGATGTGGGAAAATGGTACATTTTAAATATTCGGGTAAACATACGAGTAGAAATATGCTTCACTATAAATAAGGCTATTATGTTTTTCTCTGAACTTATTGTGGGAGGCGGGAGTAAGTATTTAGTTTAAATAATTCTAGGAGGAATTGAGTTTTGTGGCTGGTGTTGGAAAAATGGTACGTGTTAAATATTCGGGTAAACATACGACCAAAAAATGCTTCACTATAAAAAAGGCTATTTTTTCTTTCTGAACTTTCTGTGGGAGGCGGGGGTAACTATTTATTATAAATAATTTTAGGAGGACTCGAGTCTTGTGGATGGTGTTGGAAAAATGGTAGGTGTTAAATATTCGGGTAAACATACGAGTAGAAAAATGCTTCACCATAAATAAGGCTATTGTGTTTTATTCTGAACTTTCTGTGGGAGATGGGGATAACTATTTGTTTTAAATAGTTCTAGGAGGACTTGAGTTGGGTACTTGGTTTGGAAAATGGTACATGTTATATTTTCGGGTAAACATACGACTAAGAAATGCTTCACTATACATAAGGCTATTACATCTTCCTGCACTTTCTGTGGGAGATGGGGAGTGAGTATTTAGTTTAAATAATTCTAGTAGGAATTGAGTTTTCTGGATGGTGTTGAAAAAATGGTAGATTTTGAATATTTGGGTAAACATACGAGTAAAAAAATGCTTCGCTATAGAAATCGCTATTATGTTTTTTTCTGAATTTTCTGTGGGAGATGGGGGTAAATATTAACTTTAAATAATTCTAGGAGGAGGAATTGAATTTTGTAGGTGGTATGGAAAAAATGGTACGTGTTAAATATTCAGGTAAATATACAACTAGAGATGAAATAGATTTTTCAACTTAATTAAGCAATGCTTATTTCAAATAGAAAATAAAACCTTTTTTCTATATATTAATGAAAAAGAAGCACCATTGGGTCTTAAAATATCAGCATTTACTGGACCTGAACCAATTCTATCACCAACAATGGAGTTTAGAGACGAACCTTCATTAGTTCTAGACAATATGGAGTGGCATAGGGGTTTTCTTAATGATTGTTTTGGGGACATGGCCAGACTAGACGACTTAACTTGTGATTCTGAAATGATTGAGGATCCGGAGTGGGCAGATAGATTTGTACTTGAGTATTTAGAGGATGTTACTGGTGTATCCAAACTAGGTACTCAAAGGGAAATTCCATCGCAGGCCAACACAGGGTGGCTCAATCAGCTGTCATCAAAAACCATGGACTATATACTAGCAGGCCTAAGGGACTTCATGCCATCTCCATCCATTGCAATTGAACAGACTGTGGGTGGTGGTGCTATTGACAATTCTATGTCACCCCCACCATTCCGCTTAATGATATACCTAGTGCTAGTAATAGTAGTAGTAACGATACAACAACAACAACACAAGTATCCCCTCTTCCATATTTTTTTCTGTCCAACTCTGCCTTGCACCCGACAAAGGTCTACAGCGCCAATTTCGGTGACCCCTTTAACTCTCTAGTGTCGGGGGATATAATAACAGATCCCTCGGTCATTACACATTTACATACTAATAAGATTAGAGCCGTTCTTGAACAACAGATGAGGGTGTGGGGGGTGGGGGTCAGTTTAAAAGCATCAATAACACTAAAAATATATTTTTTTTAATGAAAATGCGGGTGAGATGTATTCGAAATACTTGCACACAGAGATGTTAGCAATTCGCCCGCATTTATCAAATTATGAGGAGGTTTTTCTAAATTGGGCTAATAGTATTAAAAGTAAGTGGGAAAATTATAACGAGGGGGGTAGTGGATCTGTGGTTTTATTTATTGAAAGTTTAAATGTTAACATCTGTAGATTCAAAAAGGATTTTATTGTAAGAGGTGGTGGGGCTAGGGAGAGGGCTATAGTTTTAAAATATCAGTCAGATTTAGAGGGGTGTAGGGGGATAAAACGAATCTGTTTCGATACGAGGCTACAGTGTTTCAAGTATGTATTTTTAATTGCAGCATACAGACCTCTTCAAAAAGATGCATCTAGGAAAAAGTTGGATAAAATGGCAGTTAATGGTGGGGAGGGTTCAAAGTTCCCCAAAGTAGATTTTAATTGTTTAATGGTCAATTTTCCGTGACACTAAAAGGAATAGATATTTTTGAGTGGGTTAATGCATATTTAAATATTGGTGTCACGGGGTTACAGAATGAAACCGAATTCGAGGAGAGCCAGCGTTCTGATAAAAGGGGTGTATTATTTCCAGTGCGGGCTCCTTCAATTGAATCAGTAGAAGATTGGGTGTGGCTTCTATACACTCCACCCACAGACTCCGATTCAATTGGTCATTTCAATCCAATTACGGATCAATTGGTCATTCAATCCCATTTCAATCCAAATCCAAATGTATGCTATTACTGTCCAACATGCTTCTCAAGATTTCGCTCTGATTTAAAGTTAAAGCATCACATGAAACACTATAAACGTCATGGATACCAGGCTGTGGAGACGGTAAGTGGAGATAGAGAGATCTTACGTTTTAAAAATTTCCAAAACACGCTCCTGCAGAGCAATAAGATCGTTTTAGACTGCAAAGCGAAACTGACAGACGTGTGCAATCCGTCAAATTCAAATCTTGTTAAAATACATGAAGCCATAGGGGTCTCTTACGTTCATGCGCAACGAGATTCCAATAATACCATGCAAGTGCTGGATGTAGTTGAGATGTTGGGTGACTTTGAAGACTGCATGCGCTCGGCATTGGTCAGTGTAATCAAAACAGCGAACGGTGTAATTTCGCACCTTCGTTACACAAACTATCTTATTCTCTTATCAGCAGATGTCATAACGGCTATTAAAACTCGTAAAATGTGTTGGGGTTGCAAAGGGGAATTTGGTGATGGTGTTGGGACTGGAGGGCGGAGGAAGTTAATCTATCATGATCATTTGTGGCAGGAAATTATATCGGGGGGAGTAACTTTAGGGGGGGTAGCAACCCACATCAGTCATGCAATTTAAACGTTAGACAACAATATTTCGTACCTGTTTTTATACACAATTCCAATGACGACTTAAAGTTTGTTCTACCGGCATTGGCCCGCATTGCCAAGGGTGGAGTTGTAGATGACGCATGGATAGATGGTTCTTTTTCATATAAAATCATACCAAAATCATCGGAGAAGCTACTGCTGCTAGAATTCATGTGAAAAACAGTTGACAAGGGTAACACGTGCCTGAATTTAATCCGTTTTTTGGACTCTTTCAGCTTCTTCCCCAAATCTTTAAGTCAATTGATTCAGGTACAGAAAAGTGACAATTTTGATAGCTTCCCCCTCCTCAAACAGCGCTTCCCCGATGATGAAATGTATGATTTACTAACGTATAAGGGTATATATCAATATGATTATTACACCTCTGGCTCGAGGCTAGATGAGGTGTCACTACCGCCCATTGAAGCTTTTTACAATTCTCTTACTGAGAGTGAGTGCACCACTAGCGACCACGAATTTGCTAAGAGGGGTTGGGCAAAGGGCGGATGTAAATATGGTTGGGATTATTGTAAACTATACTTAGTCAGTAACGTACTCACTCTTATGGACATTGGGTGAAAAAATACGGACAAAATCTATGGGGAATTTGGGTTGGATTTAGGTTATTATCTTTCCACTCCTCATTTGGTTATGGACTTGATACTCAAAATCAGCAAAGAAGAAATAGGTCTAATCGCCGACATGGATCAGCATCTGTTTGTAGAGACATCAATGAGGGATGGGTGTTTTTTTCACGGGGATCGTATCATGAAAACTGATCCGACCGTACAGTACACCGAGGAAAACTTAGACGCAGTTTTTTTCGATATGAATTCTCTTTAACCCTCGGCAGTGTCTAACTACTATTTGCAGTTTTGCAAATATAAATGGCTTGAAAGTCCCTACGCTTTGAATGTCTCCCATATTGCCAATGTTGAGGAAAATGGGTCACAGAGATGTTTTTTTGAAATTGACGGTGAAATACCCATGGAAATCCATGACTCGGTAAAAGACTTTTTTTCCGTGCATAAATAGACCGGTGGGTAGGGACTCTCTGAGCCCCTACAGTTTATCATTAGTAGAGGATGGGAGTATGCACTGGGTACATTCAAACCAAAAACTAATTGACGATCTCAACCCGAAACAGAATATCTTTGTTCATCACGTGCTATTGAAATGGATGGTGTCCAATTATTTCAAGGTTACAAAGATTCATAGAGCCCTCCAATTTGATCAAAAGCCTTACATTAAAACGTGTATTGACACCTGTTTCAGTACGCGTACACAAGCGAAAACGAAGGGGGGTGGGGTGGATCCCGAAATTTAAAATGCTGTAGATAAAAGTGTTTGATATTATTTCAAGTGAATCATTCTAATAAATGTTGTATTTTTTCTATAAATAAAAAAAGTGCATCTATTTGAGTGTTTTTTCTCTGTGCCTATGTAAAAGTTGTATTGTTTATTGTATATAAATCTAAAAAAAACGTATTTTTTCATGTTTAATACGCTTTCAATACAGTATTTTTTAAGTATTTTTACTTTTTTTCGCATATAATAAAAGAAAATATAATTCTATATTCGTCTTCTTATTCTTATTATTCTTCTTGAACGGAGTAGTAGTAGGGAAATTATTTTGTCATTAGACAGCTATAGTCTACAGTTAGTTGTCTAGGTGAACTGTTGAAGGGAACATGTATAAATTTAAAACACCATTCAGATCATTTCTGTCTGGGCCGTCAATGTCAGGCAAAACTACACTCTTAACTAAAATAATTAAAAATTGTGATAAAATGTTTGTGGAAAAGCCGAAAAAAATCTACTATTGTTACAGGATTTGGCAGGAGTCATATGATTAAATAAAAACACTTGCCACTACGGGTTTTGTGCAGATACAATTCACACAGGGACTTGATGTTTTCAGCATTATTGAACAAAACTCTTGGTTGATCATTGACGATCTGGCTGAGTCTATTGAACTATAGTCCTAGCAAATTCTACAACTCTTCACTGTTCTCTCTCATAATGAAAAGATTTCCGTTACTCTGGTTCTACACAATCTCTTTCATCAGAGCAAATGTATGCGAACACTTGCATTGAACTGCACCTACTATATCATCTACAGAGTTGTTCGTGATTCTCGCTCGCTCATCCCTCTCAATAAACAAATCTATCCAGGCGCCCCTAAATTTCTGCTCTCAGCATACAATCAGGCAACTAATAAACCCTACGGCTATATCCTATTGAATCTTAATCAAAATACACCCGAGGATCTGCGTGTAGTCACAAATATTTTTGACAATGAAATTACAGTATATCTCCCCGTGAACAGTAAAAATACCTATTAGCTGCTATCATGACACTGAAGAAGCTACATGAAAATAGAAATTTGTTTTCGGTTCTAAGCACATCAAAAACTCCGCTTAGGAAAGCCATGCTCAAACATAGTACTGACAATGATTTCATTAATCTAATATCTGAACTTTGTTCAAATTTGACCGAGGGCAATGTTCAACTGCCAGAAGTAGTTAAGCAACAGGCAAAGCAACATGGTTCCATTGTACGTGGCCTCTAAAAAGAAAGGGAAGAATTTTAAAAGGAAACGACTTCTTCAGGCGGGCGGTAGCTTTTTCACACTTTTACTGCCAATAATTGCAGGACTTGTAAACAGTTTTCTCTAAAGAGAGAGAATGGCAAAACCCTATAAATTGACTCCAATAGAACTCGCTCTCTCACCCGTCGAACACTTTGAGGACAATCCGAGTAAATTCCTTGACAATGTGAATATTGAGGATAATAAAAAACTACTTTTACTTCAAGATGCACTTCGCCGAGTGAATAAACAGGAGTCCTATAGGTTAAAGGCCACTGGTATTGATTATAAAAAAGAATCATCTCGTCTGAATTATGCTGCTGGAACAAAATTCAAGAAAGGAGGACTTGGATTCAATTGTATTGAAAATTGGAAATCTAATGCCCCACTAATATCGTGAACAAATTACACGACTCCTAACTTATCTCATGGAAAGTGGTCAAGATCATATTCAAGTTGAGAGCAATGTAAAAGGGATTATAATTCAGGGCAAGAGCTATAATCTACTTGATTTAATCTATGATATGGTTACAAATCGTAAAGGACTATTATCATTTGACGCTCATCTATACAACTTTCTAAATACATTAAACTTCCCCAAAAGTATTATTAGCAATAGACAAATTCAAAAAAAAATAAATGAACATGCATCATCATCGACACCATTAAAATATGAAGAAGAAGATTTTAAATCAATCTTGGAAAATACTAGCACACCTAGTGGAAACTTGACAATGGTGGCGAGGAAAAAGCGAAAACGTATCCTGTTATCATCAGCCTCCACAATTCTTATGCAAAAGGTTAGAGGGCGTTAAACTCCGTGTTTACGTTAAAAAGGTTGAAGTTCTGAAAGGTGTTAATGAAAACATTGGTGAAGTAGGGAATTAAAGTGCACCTACCACCCTTTCCAAGGTCACTGGTGTTCACACTAAAAGTGTACAAGACTATCTACAAAATGAATCAAGTTACATTCTGCATAGAAATCACAGAATTTGTGCCAATTAATATCGAAAAACTAAAGCCTTTCACCCAGTGCATATAATGCAAGCAGATCTCCTGACTCTAGGTGAGATTCAAAGACGTGACAATATACCGTGCAAGTACAATCTACCTGCACTCAGTGCTTGTAGTCGTTATGCACATGCAATGCTATTGTGATCAAAGGGAGGCATTGAAGTTGCTCTGGCAATTGAAAGTATTCTCGAATAGGATTCATATAAAAAAATTCAAACGGATCGTCGTAGTGAATTTGTTAATCCCCAATTTGCAAAAGTACCAGTTAAACATAATACACGGCTCTATCATAGTCATAATCTCATAAAGTGAACGATTGATAAGAATTAATTGACTTTAACGTTCAATATATTGCACATTAAATAATAAACTGAAGTTTATTCATGATTTAGATAAACTCTTGTTGATTTGTAATCGTCCTCTTCGATCATGGTCGAACACAACCCCAACGGAAGTTCATCATTCTGACAATAATACAATTGACACCTATCTTAAGTAATATTCCAATGAATCGATTGTCAAGAAGAAAAAAAAATTCAATGTTGGTGATACCGTTCGAATTAATAGAACAACTAATGTTTTTGAAAAGGGGAATTACTTGTGGTCCACAATACTTTTTAAAGTGGCAAAAATCCTAGACACTAAACCCATAACTTATCGCCTGCGTGATACCAAAGATGAAGAGATTCTCGGCGGCTTTTATGACTATGAACTACAAAAAGTTAAAAATAATAGTGAAATCTATCAAATTGAAAAGATATTAAAGACACGTACTCGCAGGGGTAAGAAACAGTTACTTGTTCGGTGGCTAGGATACAACTCTGATTTTGATTCTTGGATCGGTGTTAAAGATATTGACAATGCCCAATGATTTCTATGTAACTTTTATGTCCAATATTTCCGATCCTCTCTACAACGACTTGAATGCGACAAGTGATTTTTGGACAAAACTCTCCCCCTTCATCAAATTTGACGGTGCGTATGAAGTGGCTCTTGTCGACTTTATTCTCAAAAAAACCTATGACATTCTAAAAAAGGCTCGTGTGTATGAAATATAAGGTATGCAATTCGATTGGTCACTCTTTGTCGACTATGAATGGATGGAAGCACTTAAATCTAGCGAATATCCACATGCCAAATTGAAATATATTTAATATGATAATATGTCAGATTTGTGTCGTACAATCAATAGAAAAATCTCATATCTTAGGAATGGTATATTCCATTTTGATTATTCATTGGAATACGATAGGATTTACATTAGTTTACCTGTTGACACTGAAATAATTATTCTCAATGATTATCTGAGAGACATTCTTGGCTTTAAACAGAATATGATCAATGGAAAAATGCTGGCACTCTTTACGGAATGAATCAAGTTATTTTTTCTAATTATCTACCTGGCTTTACCTAGGACTCTTGCATGTTTCTCTATGCATCCTTTGTGGAAATATCGAGAGTTGGTAATTCAAATGTCCCCCTCCTACGTGTTCTTGAACGAAAAACATCTCATGAGCTTGTTCATCACTATAATATAAAGCATCTTCAGTATGTTCCTGTAAACACTTCGTATTTGGAACTCTGTCAGTTAACACTAAGAAGTGAATTGGGTGATCCTCTAGCAATAACAAAAGGCTTAGCAGTGATTACATGTCATTTTCGACCCATTGTTAGTGACAGCACAATCACCTAAAATGAACAATAAGAGAATTCCATTTGTCTGTCGCGATATCGATTGTTATGTTGGTGCTTTGAGTCCACGTCAAATAGGCAATGGATTGGACTACTACAAAAGTCGTACTACAATGTCTGGCTATGGTCTTGGTAGCTGGTTTGCTAGGCTATTTCGTTCTGCACTACCCCTTGCCAGAAAATATCTTGTACCTGCTGCATCAAATTTTGCTGCCTCCACACTACAGGACTGGGGGTCGGGCAAGAATTTAAGGAAAATATTAGATCTTCAGGAAGAGCCATTGGTGAGCAACTAAAATCTCGGTATAATGGGGAGAGATTGTAAAGGATGCGTGTGCGTCATTCACTCATCAGTCTCAACCCAGGTGGGAAGTGAAGGACATTAACAAGAGCTTTGAGGAATAAACCAAGGAAGAGAAATAAGCAGAAGAAGAAAAAGAAAAAGATTGTTAGATCAAAGAAGGATTTCTTCTTTTAAGATGACTTATCTCCCCCAAAAGGAATCATATCCATCAATTAGTTCCTCATTGAATACATTCAATGCTGAAAATATTTATGTCAGTTTCAAGTATTGATACTATGAACAGTTTTACCCTTAACAGACCCCCTAGGAAAATATACAGTTTCAAATATTTTCCAATGGAGACTATTTCATTGATTTGTCATCAACATTTATTGATTTAAATGTTGTGGTGAAGAAAAAGTCAGATAATACGACTCCAACTGCTGGCGATGGTCTCTCCTATGAAAACTGTATTCTACACAACCTATTCAAACAATTTAATGTATTTATTAATGGAACATTGGTGAGCACTAGCAATAATTTATCCAACTATGCAAGCTACATACAATTTATGATGGTGACACCAAAGGCATACAAGGAGTTGAGAGGACAATCATTGGGCTATGAATTTCGATCAGGTGTTGATACTGATGGCGAGTTGACTACTGCAGTGACCCAGGAGTATCATCTTGTTGGAAAATTAAATCATTAGATATTCAATATATCCCAATGGCTACCCCCCAATGTCAAGATTGGCATAAAGTTGTAAGATCAAATTTCATTTTGAGAAAAACACTTCTTTCAGCAGTCAATGCCAATGTCATCATAACATCGGCAATTCTCCACGTCTGAAAACCACAGGTTATGAGCTCTGTTGCATTGGCAGTGAAAAAGCTAAGAGCCAATGGAAACAACATTAAATTTCTTGTCCCCCATACGATCACCAATCAACGTCACATTGCCACCGGCTCTCGTAGCTATAGCGATTCATCATTTATCAATGGAGAAATCCCATCAAAATTGGCTTTGGCCTTTGTGAAGAGTGTCAGTGCCGTTGGATCCTGGACTGAATCCCCCAATGATTTTAATTTTTTTGGTCTATCTAGCCTCGTGTGCAAAGTGAATGGTATTCCACTGTACACTCTATCATTTGACAAACAATTCTATAGAACTCTGTACGAGTTGACCATGCAATCCCTAGATCATGACTCTCAACTATTTGAAAATGGAATAACCAATTCAATGTTTTCAAAAAATCATGGGGTAATTGTTTTAGACTTGTCGGGGACTCAGGATATGAGCATAGTATGAACAGGGAATGTACGTTTAGAGTTTACATTTGCCGATGCTTTGACTGAGAGTATCACGCTAATGTCATTGAGTCAATTTGAGACCTATTGGGAAATCACACCCGACGGCAGGGTTCTCCTAGACCTAGCACCATGAACACAAACCAAATAATCAACGTATTTAGTATGGATCCATACATGTCCCAGTACAAGTCCTATTGCATACCTTCGGACTTCATTGAAAAAATTCCAAGTGTTAACAATACCCTAATCATTGTTAATAGCAGTCCATCGACTTTGAAGACTGACCATTGGCTATGCACCTTTCAAACAGTGAAGAATATTGAATTTTTTGATCCTCTTGGCCTACCGTATAAATTCTACACTCCATACATCAGCAACTTTATTGAAAGTAGTGGGAAAACCATTATTCATAATCAACGAAGAGCACAGGATTTAACGACTAAGACATGTGGCTTTCACGCACTACTCTTTTTCAAGTTCAGATGTCGGGGCTACAACTACAAGCAGTTTCTCGACATCTACGTTGACTTACCCCGATTGAACGACTTTCTAGTGGAAAATATACTTACAAGCGTATTTAGTATTGATTTTAGTGCCCTACGAATAAAATATTCTAAAAATGTATGTTAAATTGTTTACTAATAAATGATAAAAATTTATATACATGATAAAACGACTTTTCTACTTTATAGATTTCATCTTCTACTAGGTATAGGTATTTGTCGACAACAACTAGTGCGGTTAGATTATCTAAATTCACAGTGTACTGATCCTGATGTACTGCAATGTCAGGGTCACATTTTCTACAGTAGAGTGTAACTTCACTCTTGTCATATCTTCTTGTACAGTCAATGATACTATTCTCATTCATTCTATAGAATTCACATGTTTCAATTTGCTTATTTGAAGCAATTTCACAAACAGTGTCCTCAAGTGTCGAATCACATTCCGTCACAGCCAAATAAAAATAAGTGGGCTTATAATCATAACACCCATTGTCTTCACAACGATGACGTAGAAACCATATTCTTTTGTTGTTCCAACAGTTGAATCGCTGACCCGGCTCTTCCTCCCAGAACAATCTAAAACCACGACGGGACCACTCACGTAGCAATAAACTACAATCACGCTTATGATTCTTTCCAATTACGTCAGGATATGTATTCACGCACTGATTACATTTATCATAGTGACAATTGGAACATAGGTGCCCACTAGTATGAGAGTCAAATACCTCTTCAAGACAGGAATCACAACCCTCAATTTTTATAGCATATCCTCTATGCAATTTACACGGGTTGCATAATCTACACTTTTCATCATACTCATCAATCATTGTGCAATTCTCACATGATGACCAACTGCCCAGTGTGTACATACATAGCGGACATGTATGGAACATTTTTTTTATGTGTTGACACTCTCATTGCCACAATGAAACTGAGCTAGCAACAACAAAAAATTGTCTGGGATAGAGAGAGAGGAGTAAATCATCCTTGAACACCATCTTTCTCATGAAAAAAAAATACTAAATTTCTAAACTAATGTTTAAAAGCATATCAACAATATCATTTTGCTGTGTCGTGATCAATATATTAATAAGTTGTGTAAATGCATTTGGACCACGATGTAGAAGCTTCATACAATAGTCTAATGATGGAGAATCAGTTTTCATTATATCGACAAGCATTCCCCGAGAAAATATCTTCCTTTGAACAGACATCTCTAGAAAATCGTCATCTAGAATCAAACGTTTTTCCACAAGCACTAGATTCCTCATGATTCGCTCTTTATCAAATTTATCTATTTTTTAGAGTCCTAACACTCTCGCAAACAACTTGAAACTGACCTGATTTTTTTCTACTCTAAAAAAAATACACGCTAGTCTACTATAGAAAGAAAAATACCTTTGATTTAGAAACAATTTTATTGAGCATAATTACAACAATAATATTCACTGGTGCATTTTGTTCTCATCAATATATTTCTATAGGACATCTAATGCTGCCCGAAGTTTATTTATATGGAGAATATTCAGTTTTCCAGCAAAACACAGTTGTTCCTCCTACTTAAATTTGCTTAATGATATCACGTATCTAGCATACATATCGTCCCATTCAAGGCATAGTCTACAGCCACCGGTTATTTCCACAGCCACATTGGGTACTCGTATATCGTTGCTGCTGCCGGCTCCGTCATTAATCTCCAATAATGTAAATGCACCACTCATTTTTCTCTACTAATAAACTATTCTCTCTGAATTCAATTCTCTTACTAATATGATTTGTAGTGAAAACCATTCCTTTTATTCAAATCCCAATCACCAATCAGGTTATCGTATATTGAGCAATCATCGCTCTATCTTATTGGCTCCTAAAAAATGTCTACGTCAAACGATACATTCATTGTGCCATTCTTATCAATAACAAAAAACCTTGCCAGCTTTGTAAAATGTTCACGTGTAAGTGTAGTGTCTCAGGCATGGGTTTTCTTATGCAATTCAATGTAAGTTTTCATGTAAGTTTTCAATCTTATATATGGATACTACTTCTATAAAGCTTTTCATAGTCTTACACCGGTTGTGACATCTGTAACTTTCAGTATACAATTAAAATTATCTTGAAAGCATAAGCGTAAAATTAAATTTTTTTTTTTTATAACCGCGGAGTAATTGAACAGCATACAGAAATGTAGGACCGATAATATTTTCATTTTGTAAAAAGTATCCTTAGTTGGTTTGCTTTTACTGTACCAACACACCTATATTATTTTGTGTTTTCAATAAAGCGCTAGTCTTTTATAATCCTAAAAGCATAGGGAAACATGTTTAGTTGGTTTGTTTGTACTAGTATTATTGATATGTATTAGATAGGCGGCGAAGTAATAATTTTGGTCCGTTTTAAGTCTCAAATACGCTCTTTACTTCCCTCGGAAAATCTTTGTTTTTTTTTAATTAATCTTGTTGGTTTTTTATTAAAATTTAGTGTAGAAACAACGCTGCTGCGATCTTTTTTATTTATACTAAATAATGTATATTCGTTTTAATTTTTAATGTCTCTTCTTAGATTCAGTTGCAAACTTATTTTTAATATAATTTCTAATTATCACCGATCTAGCAAAGATAAGACACCTCTGGAAAATACTGCAAACAACCTTGACAGCTAAGAAAAACTTTCAGTCTATAACAAAATTTTCCATACTTCACAAAACAATACATGATTTTCAGGAACGTTTGTTTTTCGATGAGCAAAAAGCTGTTTTCACTCGGCCGACTTCGACTGAAAAAGTCATAATAAAGACAGGGCTTTATAAATCCCCGCTGACCAGCAGAAACCATGGAAGCCTACTGTAACAAAAGAGAGCTGTTTAAGGGCTCATTTGAAAGCTTATATATATATATTCCTAATTGCATTTTATAAATTTGACTTGACAGCACGCTCCCATAAAGTGCACTTTTGGTTGTTTCCTTAATTTTGTAAATGAAAAAAGTGCCTTTTCGAATGAAATGACCAATAAAAGGTGTTTTACAAAACCGAGGCTGGAACAAATAACTAAGGGTGCAAGGACGTCCCTTCCCCTCAATTACGGCCGTTAGGACTAGTACATAGGCTTCATCACAGAGTGCAGTTTGAAGGTTCAATTCAAAACTGTTGATCATTCAAGCTTAATTTTTGGTAGATTTTCAGTTGAAAAGTTTTTAGTTTTAGTTAATGTTTTTGGAATAATCTTTTGCTTTTAAGATGAGTAAGCGATTTATGAAACTTACTAAGAGGGTCTGGAGGGGGAGTATATGTGAGGGGTTTTATAAACCTCCAGTTAAGGGCTTTGGGCCATAAATATTGCAATGGTACCGTTTTATGCTTCCACACTCTTCCACTTAAGAAGTGGTACCAAAAGTGCCGTTTTCAATGCTATATGGCACTTCTGGATGGTAAAATTGATAAAAAGTACGTAGATATGAGGAATAAGATTAAAATGAGCCTTCCTGAGATATGCTTTAAAAAATGAGTGCATCACATTTGCAAAAATAGTGGATTATCTGAAAAGTAATCATAATAAGGGACAAACCATGATTGAAAAAAAAAAAATTCAAGCTGGAATCGAACGCATGATAATCTAATTTGCAGTCCAGCGCTGTAATAACAGAACCACGCCTCTAATAATGTAATTTAATATATTGGTGTATGTTGGACTTTAATTTCGTAGCTTATTAAGGGGGCCTGGAGGAGGAATTTGCGGAAGGTGTTCTGAAAAACCTCCAGCTAAGGGTTTTGGACCATAATTATTACAATAATACCGTTTTATGCTTCCAAGATTTTCCACTTAAGGATTGGCACCAAAAGTGTTGAAGAACTAGTTAAGTTAACAGAAACTAGTGAACATTGAAATCTGTGAAACCTAATAGATGGTAGAATTTTAAAGACCTAGTAAATATAAGTAATAGCTTTTAATCGACCATTAAACATGTATCTACGATGATAGTAGTAACCGTACAATTCGTTCGAAACCTACATTCAAACCTACGCCTGAAGGCATAGATATGTGTGTAGGTTTTCAACGAATTGGGGTTACCAGGGTCATTTAATACCGGTCCTATTAAGGAATATTTTTTCTTACGTAGATTTCTATTTAATTATATGAAAGTTTTTTTTTTATGTTAAATCCGGGGTAATTCATATGTACGTTTAGTAGTAGGTTTTTTTTTTTTAAACTTTGCTCTTCTTTTAATGGGTTTAAATAATAGAAAGAGTAATTTTCTTGAAAAGGGTAATTACTTATTTAGTTTACGAGATTTGCGAATTTTTTGCGAAAAGGTATTAGCGTAAAGGTATTGCGATGGTTAAGAATGTCTCACGGGTAATTAAAGAATGGGGTGCTTGCATCAGATACTTAATAGATTTGACGCTTACAAGTGACATTGCTAGAGTCAAATATATTTGGTGTTGGTGATATTATGACCCTCCAAGTCCCCTGGGGAAAGGGCTGCACGTATTATTTTTGGGCTTATTGTTATCGCTGTTATCTATAAATATTTTTAGTAGCTCGTATAAAATATATTAATAATATATACTTTATTCATATAAATTAAACAATCAGAAACTTCAAAACGGCACTAAAAACGGCACTTTTGGTGCAATGTCTCAAGTGGAAAAGCTGGGGCTAGTGGACTACCAGCACTTTTAGATTGACGTTTAATGGCTCATTCGAAAGCTAATGCTCTTATCTATGTGATGTTTATAATTTCTACCATCACTTAAAACAATAATTTTTATTTCACTTATTAATTATATTAAATAAAAAAAAACAAGTTTTTTTAAATTAAAGCAAGGAACGACGGTAAAACTTAAACCGAACAGAAATTATTCCGTATATGAAAGGGGCTGTCCCCTCCTCAACGCCTCGCTCTTTACGCTAAAGTTTTTTATTGTTTAAAAAAAAGAGTCGTGAGAAAGTCAAACTTTTGCGTAAAAAGCGAGGTGTTGAGCAGGGGGCAGCCCCTTTCATATACAGAATAGAGTTTTATGGATATTGGTAAAAGTGGTATTTTACTTTTAAAAAGTTCAATATTCGAAGCTAGCTTCAGCAGGAGCTTAGGTTAGTAGTGGTGACAATTGGGATATAAGGAGCAATTGCCCCGTATTTTTGAAAAAATACCTTTTTGTGGCATTTATACTTTTAAAAAATACAAAGTTCAATATTCGAACCTAGCTTCAGCAGGAGCTTAGGATAGTAGTGGTGAAAATTGAGATATAAGCAGCAATTGCCCCATATTTTTGAAAAAATACCTTCTTGTGGAATTTATAATTTTAAAAAATACAAAGTTCAATATTCCAAACTAGCTTCAGCAGGAGCTTAGGATAGTAGTGGTGACAATTGAGATATAAGGAGCAAGTGCCCCATATTTTTGAAAAAATATCTTATTGTTTAATTTATAATATTAAAAAATTCAATATTCGAAGCTAGCTTCAGCAGGATCATAGTTTAGGTGATGGGAAATTTTATCTTGAAGGCTAAAGTGCCCCCTAAGATTGAAATTAATTCATTGTGCGGCTATTATAAATTAAAAAAATACAAAGTTCATGTTACTTAGCGCGTGTCAGATGGAGGTGATTTTAATATTGAGGGCACTTCAGATAGAATTATCACTAGCCCCCATAATAATTACAAAAAACATTTTTGTGGCATTTATACTTTTAAAAAATAAAAAGTTAAATATTCGAATCTATCTTCAACAGGAGCTTAGGATAGTAGTGGTGACAATTGAGAGATAAGGATCAATTGCCCCATATTTTTGAAAAAATACCTTTTTGTGGCATTTCTACTATTAAAAAATACAAAGTTCAATATTCGAATCTAGCTTCAGCAGGAGCTTAGGATAGTAGTGGTGATAATTGAGATATAATGAGCAATAGCCCCAAATTTTTGTAAAAATACATTTTTGTGTCATTTATACTATTAAAAATTACAAAGTTCAATATTCGAAGCGAGCTTCAGCAGTAGCTTAGGATAGTAGTTGTGAAAATTGAGAAATAAGGAGCAATTGCCCCATATTTTTGAAAAAATACCTTTTTGTGGCATTTATACTTTTAAAAAATATAAAGTTCAATATTCGAAGCTAGCTTCAGCAGGAGCTTAGGATAGTAGTGGTGATAATTGAGATATTAGGATCAAGTGCCCCATTTTTTTTAAATTATTCATTTTTGTGGCATTTATAATTTTAAAAAATAAAAAGTTCAATATTCGAATCTAGCTACAGCAGGAGCTTAGGAGAGTAGTGGTGACAATTGAGATATAAGGAGCAATTGCCCCCTATTTTTGAAAAAAAAAACCTTTTTGTGGCATTTATACTTTTAAAAAATACAAAGTTCAATATTCGAAGCTAGCTGCAGCACTATCTTAGGATATTAGTGGTGACAATTGAGATATAAGGAGCAATTGCCCACTATTTTTGAAAAAATACCTTTTTGTGGCATTTATACTTTTAAAAAATAAAAAGTTCAATATTCGAAACTATCTTCAACAGGAGCATATGATATTAGAGTTGACAATTGAGATATAAGTAGCAATTGACCCATATTTATTAAAAAATACCTTTTTGTGGCATTTATACTTTTAAAAAATTTAAAGTTCAATATTCGAATCTAGCTTCAGCAGGAGCGTAGGATAGTAGTGGTGATAATTGAGATATAAGGAGCAATTGCCCCATATTTTTGAAAAAATACATTTTTGTGGCATTTATACTTTAAAAAAATACAAAGTTCAATATTAGAAACTAGATTCAGCAGGAGCTTAGGATAGTAGTGGTGACACTTGAGATATAAGGAGCAATTGCCCACTATTTTTGAAAAAATACCTTTGTGTGGAATTTATACTTATTAAAAATACAAAGGTATAGAGGCGAAACGATCGCATGATTGATATGTTGTGTTGAGATTTTATAAGTTAGATATAAGTATAAAGAGCCCCCTAATATTTAAATTTAACCTTTTTTGTGGCTCTTATTCTTTTAAAAAAATACAAAGAAAAATATCCAAAAATCTAGCAGGAAGGCGATTAGGTGTTACGATTTTACACTAGTCAAATAATTAGAGCGAGACCCCAATTATTGAAAAAATAATATTTTGTGTCATTTATACTTTTAAAAAATACAAAGTTCAATATTCGAAACTAGCTTCAGCAGGAGCTTAGGATAGTAGTGGTGACAATTGAGATATAAGGAGCAATTGCCCCATATTTTTGAAAAAATACCTTTTTGTTGAATTTTTAATTTAAAAAAATTCTATATTCGAAGCTAGCTACAGCAGGAGCTTAGGATAGTAGTGGTGACAATTGGGATATAAGGAGCAATTGCCCCCTATTTTTGAAAAAATACCTTTTTGTGGCATTTATACTTTTAAAAAATATAAATTTCAATATTAGAAGCTATCTTCAGCAGGAGCTTATGATAGAAGTGGTGAAAATGGAGAGATTATTAGCAATTGCAACCTATTTTTGAAAAAATACTTTTTTGGGGCATTTATACTTTTTAAAAATACAAAGTTCAATATTCGAACCTATCTTCAGCAGGAGCTTAGGATAGTAGTGGTGACAATTGAGATATAAGGAGCAATTTACAAATATTTTTGAAAAAATACCTTTTTGTTGCATTTATAATTTTAAAAAATTAAATATTCGAAGATATCTCCAGCAGGAGCTTAGGATAGTAGTGGTGACAATTGAGATATAAGTAGCAATTGCCCCCTATTTTTGAAAAAATACATGTTTGTGGCATTTATACTTTTAAAAAATAAAAAGTTCAATATTCGAACCTATCTTCAGCAGGAGCTTAGGATAGTAGTGGGGACAATTGAGATATAAGGAGCAATTGCCCCCTATTTTTAAAAAAAAATAGCTTTTTGTGGGATTTATACTTTAAAAAAATACAAAGTTCAATATTCTAAGCTATCTTCAGCAGGAGCTTAGGATAGTAGTGGTGAAAATTGAGATATAATGAGAATTTGACCCCTATTTTTTAAAAAATACAATTTTGTTTCAATTATAATTTTAAAAATTAAAAAGTTCAATATTCTAACCTATCTTCAGAAGGAGCTTAGGATAGTAGTGGTGACAAATGAGATATAAGGAGCAATTGACCCCTATTTTTGAAAAAAATACCTATATGAGGGGGTTCGCCCATTCGTCAATACCTCACTCTTGAGACTTAAGTTTGTCTAGTGCTATCAAAAGAGCTATTTAGTCTGCTTCATTAACCTTCTTTATTCAGGGGTCATTTTATATGAACTGTAAGATAATATGAACTTAGTGAGACAGGTAAGCTGTTGAGGAGGAGGGAACCCCCCTCAGATACGTAATAATTTTGGTTCATTTTAAGTTTTAGTGTTTCTCCTTACTTTCAGTTGAAAATTTTTTTTGAATATTTCTAATGCACTAAAACATCGACCGCTACAAACATCAGAATCAACTTTAGAGGGACTATTCTAGCAAAATACAAAAAGTTGTAAGAAAATCGAAAATAGTTCTTAAACAACAAAAACTATTCTTAAAAATAGAAAAAATCCTTTACACAAATCCAAAATAGTTTTAACAGAATTAAAAATAGCTTCTGCAAAATATGAAATACTTGTCACAAAGCACGAAAATTCTATCAACACCAAAAGTAGTTCTTACAGAATACAAAAAGTTCAAACAAAGTCCAAAATAGTCCTTAGAAAACAAAATCATGCTTACGAAATACAGAAATATTTTAGACAAATACAAAATAGTACTAGCAGAATAAAAAATAGTTGTTGCAAAACTTGAAATAGTTGTTATAAAACAAAAACATTTATTAACACATCAAAAATAGTTCTTACCGAATATAGAAAGTTCAAACAAAATTAAACTTGTTATTATTAAACCAAACTGGTCACCCCCTAAAAAGATCAGTTAACCCTACATGTTTATTGCTTTGTAACATGTAATCTTTTTGAGTATGATCAAATATTATAGACTACTGCATTAAATTATATAAAAAAACTGGGATTCTATGATCGAGTAACTACCCCACTTAATAATACTGGTCAGGAACTGAGAGATGTCCAGGAGGAAGTCAGTGGAATATGCAGCTTTTTCGGAGTTGAAGCACTCTACGTAAAGGGCAATGTACCTACAGATAAAGTTTTAATTCAAAAGTGTGACCCTAGGATTCCACTTTTCAATCTAGAAGAGTTTAAGTGTCCTAAATTTGAGGGGGTTATCACCGTCCTGAAGACGAGGTTAGGTTCTTCGCACAGTGGATACCTAAGAACATACCTGATCGTGATAAATCCATAAGACATGTTAAAAACTATTCTATATCATGGGACCATCGTTTGTGGATGTTTAAGAGTGAACTCTAAGTACTATTTTTATGTAAACATTTGTTGATGTTTTTTTTTTCTCAAAAAAAAAAAAATCTTTTTTAAAAATTCGAAATTTTTCAACTTTATTTATTTTTTTATTTTTTTAAATAAATTAAAATTTCAAAATATTAATACAGTTATAACGAATGCGATCTTTGACTGGTCAGATACACTATTTGACTTCCTCACCGGTATTCTATGACTTGTTTTTGACACTACCTAATCTATTGCATGTATTAAATCAGTATTTTTACGCAGTGGAACGATAAACACATAAGCCATATCTTTAAAAAAAAGTGAAGATGGAGCTTTTTAATAACGGGTGTTTAAAAATCAAGGTTATTGTAGCACTGAATGCTGACAAAGAGAAGTATTTAAACTTTTAAACAAGTAAATATGGTAGCACTATTGGAAATGTATATATGCCTTGTCATGAGTGTAAGGAATTAAATATATTTGGAATACCGAAAAAATTCCACTCTTCTGTTGGTGGTTATGTGAGATTGAGATCTCCAGAGATGATTGCACTCAAAGAGACTGCCAACATAAAAATAATCATTGATGATAGAGGACAACTCCTTGTTACTGTTGCAGGTAACACATTACGTACTGATACATCCAATTGTCACCTTTCGGGTATTAGCATTCAACGGAAGTTCAATAAAAGAAAGGCCTACTCTTCTACTAATATCGTAAACCATATCTTGTCTACGTGCCGAAACTGTTACCTGTGTAAAAATAATGTGATAATAGACAGTGAAATTGCCAGGAAAATAAAAAGGGCATTGTCAGAAAATATCACGATGGAATATAAAGATGAATCGATGAAAAACAAAGCACCAGCAAACGTTACTGCCATTGATCAAACATTCAATGAATCAAATAATACCAAAGACGAAAAGCATATTGAGCCTGTTGATGAGACACCAGTAAAATTGTGTATGACTCAAAATGGAATAATGATTATTCTACTGATTACGAACTAAGAGAAGACAATAGCTATAATATCAAGAGAGAACATGGTGAACTATTTTATGGAACAGATTCAAAATGTCCAAAGTTAATCATTGATATTAATAATGTATCGTAATATATTTTTTTGTATTAATATTCTACATAGCATTATTTCATTAAAAATATATTATGCATTACATTGTTATGTGTTCATTATTTTTAGAGTAAGCTAGCATATCAAACGTTTAGAATGTCTAATAAAACGTCGGAGATGTAAGAAAAGGAATTTGCATACATCTATTGTCAGACACATGGGAACAAATTCTTTCTTGAATTCGCTTCCTGGATAAATAAAAAAAGACATTTCATTCAAGAAATAATGACGAAACTCTAAGTAAGCAACAAACTCTTTCTTAAATATTTCTAATTGAATACAAAAGTTCAAACATATTCTAAAAATAATTTTTACTGAACATAAATAATTCTTACAAAATGCAAGAAGTTCTAAAAAAAATCCTAAATAGTTGTTACAAAACGAACATTATTCTTACAAAATACAAAAAATATTTTAAACGAATCCAAAATAGTTCTAGCAGAATAAAAAATAGTTACTGCAAAATATAAAATGCTTTTCAAAAATAGCAAAAATTCTAAAAACATCGAAAACAGTTCTTACAGAATAAAAAAAGTTCAGAAAAATCCGGAAATAGTTCTTACAAAATATAAAAATACTTTAGACAAATCCAAAATAGTTCTAACAGAATAAAAAATAGTTCTTGAAAAATACAAAATACTTGTTACAAAACCAAAATATTTCTAACAATATTAAAAATATTTCTTACAGAATATAAAAGTTAAAACAAAATCCAAAGCATTTATTAAAAAACATAAATAATTCTTAAAAAACAAAAAAATTTTTAAGAAATCCAAAATAGTTCTTACAAAACAAAAATTATTCGTAATAAATATAAAAAAATAGTTTACACAAATCCACAATAGTTCTAACAAAATATATAATAATTGATGCAAAATACCAAATACTTGCTTCAACACACTAAATTTATAACAAAATCCCAAATAGTTATTATAGCATACACAAAATTCAAACTTATTCCAAAATTAATTCTTACAAAGCAGAAACAATTCTTGAAAAATACAAAAAGTTGTATGAAAATCGAAAATAGTTCTTAAACAACAAAACTATTCTTAAAAATAGAAAAAATCCTTTACACAAATCCAAAATAGTTTTAACAGAATTAAAAATAGCTTCTGCAAAATATGAAATACTTGTCACAGAGCACGAAAATTCTAAAAACACCAAAAGTAGTTCTTACAGAATACAAAAAGTTCAAATAAATTCCAAAAATTGTCCTTAAGAAACAAAAATCATTCTTACGAAATACAAAAATATTTTAGACAAATCCAAAATAGTACTAACAGAATAAAAAATAGTTGTTGCAAAACTTGAAATACTTGTTACAAAACAAAAATATTTCTTAAAACATCAAAAATAGTTCTTACAGAATATAAAAAGTTCAAACAAAATCAAAATTGTTCTTATGAAACATAAATAATTCTTAAAAAATATAAAAAGTTCTAAGAAATCCAAAATAGTTCTTACAAAACAAAAATTATTCGTAGTAAATACAAAAATACTTTACACAAATCCAAAATAGTTCTAATAGAATAAAAAAATACTTGGTGTAAAATACCAAATACTTGCTTGGATTTGAATACCAAATTCAAGACACTAAATTTCTAACAACATCCCAAATAGTTATTATAGCATACAAAAAATTCAAACATATTCCAAAAATAATTCTTACAAAGCAGAAACAATTCTTGCAAAATACAAAAAGTTGTAAGAAAATCAAAAATAGTTCTTAAACAACAAAAACTATTCTTAAAAATAGAAAAAATCCTTTACACAACTCCAAAATAGTTCTAACAGAGTTAAGAATATCTTCTGCAAAATATGAAATACGTGTCACAAAGCACGGAAATTCTAACAACACCGAAAGTAGTTCTTACAGGATACAAAAAGTTCAAACAAAATCCGAAAATAGTTCTTAAAAAACAAAAATTATTATTACGAAATACAAAAATATTTTAGAAAAATCAAAAATAGTACTAACAGAATAAAAAATAGTTGTTGCAAAATTCGAAATACTTATTACAAAACAAAAAGATTTCTAACAACATCAAAAATAGTTCTTACAGAATAAATATAAAAAGTTGTAACAAAATCTAAATTGTTCTTACGAAACAGAAATAATTCTTAAAAAATATAAAAAGTTGTAAGAAATCCAAATTATTTATTACAAAACAATAAATTGTTCTTAAGAAACAATAAATAGTTAAAACAAATACAAAATAGTTCTAACAGAATAAACAATACTTTAAGAAAAGTAAAAAATACGTGCTTCAAAACATTAACTTTCTAACAAAATCCCAAAGAGTTCCTGTAACATACAAAAATTCAAAAATAATTTTCCCCATCACTTTCTACACACTGCAAAAAATTGGGCAGTACGAAAACTCCAACGATTTAAACAAGACAGTTTTTTTTAGCTAAATCTTTGTAAACAGCCCAGTCTCTATTTCTGACCGTTTAAGTTTTGATTTTTTTTTTCTATTTATCACAAACAATTTTCACTTAGCTACCTAAGACCATTTGACTTTGTTGTGGGGAGTAGTCATAAAACCCTTGAAGTCTTTGCGGGGAGGAGTCATTGAACTCCTCTTGAATATACAGTACAGATATTTCATTCAAGAAACATGATTAAACACGTTTTGAAACTACATGCTATGTGCTTGCCTTTCCTTGGCATCTTTCCAAACGAGCGAGGATTCCCCACTGGTTCCTACACATTGCAAAAAGTGAGCAGTACGAAAACTCCACATTTTCAACCAGACTGGTTTTTTAAGGGGGCCAATCAGGAGAGACATGCAAAGTCGACATAGCTTTATTTCATTTTTTTACGGTTAATTTAGACGAGGTTACGGGCGCGCACGGAACCTCGTCTAAATTAACCTTAAAAAAATGAAATAAAGCTATGTCGACTGTGCATGTCTCTCCTGATTGGCCCCCTAAAAAACCAGTCTGGCTGAAAACGTGGAGTTTTCGTACTGCTCACTTTTTGCAATGTGTAGGAACCAGTGGGGAATCCCCGCTCGTTTGGAAAGATGCCAAGGAAAGGCAAGCAAATAGCATGTAGTTTCAAAACGTGTTTAATCATGTTTCTTGAATGAATTATCTGTACTGTATATTCAAGAGGAGTTCAATGACTCCTCCCCGCACAGACTTCCAAGGGTTTTATGACGACTCCCCACAACGAAGTCATATGTTTTTAGGTAACTAAGTTAAAATTTTTTGTTATAAATAGAAAAAAAAAATCAAAACTTGAAAGGTCAGAAAGATAGACTGGTCTGTTTCCAAATATTTAAATAAAAAAAAACAGTCTGGTTTAAAGCGTGGAGTTTTCATACTGCCCACTTTTTTGCAATGTGTAGAAAGCGGTGGGGAAAAATATTTTTGAATTTTTGTATGTTCTAGGAACTATTTGGGATGTTGTTAGAAATTTGGTGTTTTGAAGCAAGTATTTTGTACTTTGCACCAAGTATTTTTTATTCTGTTAGAACTATTTTAGATTTGTGGTATGTATTTTTTATCTTTTAATAATAATTTATTTTTCTGTAAGAAATAATTTGTATTTCTTACAACTTTTTATATTCTTTAAGAATTATTTCTGTTTCGTAAGAACAATTTAGATTTTGTTTCAACTTTTTATATTCTGTAAGAACTATTTTTGATGTTGTTAGAAATCTTTTTGTTTTGTAACAAGTATTTCGAATTTTGCAACAACTATTTTTTTTATTCTGTTAGTACTATTTTGGATTTGTCTAAAATATTTTTGTATTTTGTAAGAATAATTTTTGTTTTTTAAGAACTATTTTCGGATTTTGTTTTAAATTTTTGTATCCTGTAAGAAATACTTTCGTTGTTGTTAGAATTTACGTGCTTTCTTACACTTATTTAATATTGTGATTTAGCTATTCTTAACTCCTGTAGAACTATCTTTGATTTGTGTAAAGTATTTTTTATATTTTTAAGAATATTTTTTGTTGTTTAAAAACAATTTTTTATTTTCTTACTAATGTTTTTCTTTTGCTATACGCGTTTCTTAGTTGTTGTTATTATTTTTTTTATATGTTTGAATTTTTTGTATGCTATAATAACTATTTGGGATGTTGTTAGAAATTTAGTGTCTTGAAGCAAGTATTTGGTATTTTGCACCAAGTATTTTTTATTCTATTAGAATTATTTTGGATTTTTGTAAAGTATTTTTGTATTTACTAAGAATTAGTTGTTTTGTAAGAACTATTTTGGATTTCTTAGAACTTTTTTTATTTTTTAAGAATTATTTATGTTTCATAAGAACAATTTTGATTTTGTTTGAACTTTTTGTATTCTGTAAGAAATATTTTTGATGTTTTAAGAAATATTTTTGTTTTGTAACAAGTATTTCAAGTTTTGCAACAAATATTTTTTATTCTGTTAGTAATATGTTGGATTTGTCTAAAATATTTTTGTATTTCGTAAGTATTATTTTTGTTTTTTATGTAGTATTTTTGGAATTTGTTTGAACTTTTTGTATTCTGTAAGAACTACTTTCGGTGTTGTTAGAATTTTCGTGCTTTGTGACAAGTATTTCATATTCTGCAGAAGCTATTTTTAATTCTGTTAAAACTATTTTGGATTTGTGTAAAGTATTTTTTCTATTTTTAAGAATATTTTTTGTTGTTTAATAACTATTTTCGATTTTATTACAAATTTTTGTATTTTTCAAGAATTGTTTCTGCTTTGTAAGAATTATTTTTGGAATAAGTTTGAATTTTTTTTATGCTATAATAACTATTTGGGATGTTGTTAGAGATTTAGTGTCTTGAAGCAAGTATTTGGTATTTTGCACCAAGTATTTTATATTCTGTTAGAACTATTGTGGATTTGTGTAAACTATTTTTTTTATATTTATTACGAATAATTTTTGTTTTGTAAGAACTATTTTGGATTTTTTAAAACTTTTTTTATTTTTTAAGAATTATTTCTGTTTTGTAAGAACTGCTTTGGATTTTGTTTGAACTTTTATATTCTGTAAGAACTATTTTTAATGTTGTTAGAAATCTTTTGGTTTTGTAACAAGTATTTTTTTTTTTGCAAGAACTATTTTTTATTCTGTTAGAACTATTTTGGATTTGTCTAAAGTATTTTTATATTTTGTAAGAACTATGCACGTATTCCTTTGAAATTTTCGTATTCTTTAAGAACTGCTGTAGATGGTTGTAGAATTTTTGTAACTTTTTAAAAGAATTTTATATTTTGTAGTAAATATTTTTTATTCTGCTAGTCATATTCCTTATTCTTTTATAATATTTTTTCTATTTTGTAAGAATAATTTTTGTTTTGTAAGAACTATTTTGGATTTTTTAGAAATTCTATTATTTTGTATGAATTATCTATGTTCAAGATAATTATTTTTATAATATTTTTGAACCATTTAATTCAATTAAAACTATTTAAGAAAGAGTTTGTTGCTTACTTATATTTTCGTCATTATTTATTTAATGAATTTTCTTTTTTTATTTATCCGTGAGGAAAATTCAAGAAAGAATTTGTTACAATGTGTCTGACAATGCATGTATGCAAATTCCTTTTCTTAAATCTCCGAATTTTTATTAGACATTCTAAAAGTTTGATATGCTAGCTTACTATAAAAATAATTAAAACATAACAATGTAATGCATAATATATTTTTAATGAAATAATGCTATGTAGAATATTAATACAAAAAATATATTATGATACATTATTAATATCAATGATTAACTTTGGACATTTTGAATCTGTTCCATAAAATAGTTCACCATGTTCTCTCTTGATATTATAGCTATTGTCTTTTCTTAGCTCGTAATCAGTAGAATAATCGTTATTCCATTTACATTCATACACAATTTTTACTGGTGTCTCGTCAACAGGCTCAATATGCGTTTCGTCTTTGGTATTATTTGGATCAATGACTGTTTGACCAATGGCAGTACCGTTTGCTGGTGCTTTGTTTGTCATCGATTCATCTTTATAGTCCATCGTGATATTTTCTGACAATGCCCTTTTTTTTCTGGCAATTTCACTCTCTATTATCACATTATTTTTACACAGGTAACAGTTTCGGCAGGTAGACAAGATATGGTTTACGATATTGGTAGAATAGTAGGCCTTTCTTTTATTGATCTTCCGTTGAATGCTAATACCCGAAAGGTGACGATTGGATGTATCAGTAGGTAATTTGTTACCTGCAACAGTAACAAGGAGTTGTCCTCTATCATCAATGATTATTTTTATGTTGGCATACTCTTTGAGTCCAATCATCTCTGGAGATCTCAATCTCGCATAACCACCAACATAAGAGTTGAATTTTTTGGTATTCCAAAGAAATTTAATTCCTTACTGTCATGACAATGCATACATACATTTCCAATAGTGCTACCACCTGTACTTGTTTCAAAGTTTAAATACTTCTCTTTGTCAGCATTCAATGCTACAATAACCTTGTTTTGTAAACACACTTTATTAAAATGCTCCATCTTCACTTTTTTTTTTAAAGATATGACTTATGTGTTTATCATTCCACTGCGTAAAAAATACTGATTTAATACATGCAATAGATTAGGTAGTGTCAATAACCGGTCATAGAATACCGATGGGGAAGTCACATCGTGTCTCTGACCAATCACAGAGCGCAATTGTTAGAACTGTAAGCATATTTTGACATTTTAAGTTATGTAAAAAAATAAAAAAATAAATAAATTTGAAAAATTTCGAAGTTATAAAAAATATTATTTTTTTTTGATAAAAAAAAAAAAACAACAAATGTTTAATTAAAAATATTAATTAGAGCTAAATCTTAAAAATCTTAACCCGCTGTTCTAATGATAGAGAAGTGTTTTTAACATTTCTATTGGATTAATCATAATCATGTCTGTTCTTAGGTATCCACTGTTCGAAGACCGTAACCTCGTCTTCTGGACGGTGATAACCCCCCTCAAATGTATGACAATTAAACTCTTATAGATTGAAAAGTGGAATCCTAGGGTAACACTTTTGAATTAAAACTTTATCTGTAGGTACATTGCCCTTTACGTAGAGTGCTTCAACTCCGAAAAAGCTGCATATTCCACTGACTTCCTCCTGGACATTTCTCAGTTCCTGACCAGTATTATTAAGTGGTGTAGTCACTCTATCATAGAATCCCAGTCTGTTTATATAATGTAATGTAGTACTCCACAAGCTTTTATCATACTCAAACAGATTACAGTTCACAAAGCCATAACCATTTAGGGTTAACTTACCGTTTTAGGGGGTGACCATTTTGGGTTCATAAGAACAATTTTGAGTTTATTTTAAATTTCTATATTCGGTAAGAAATATTTTTGATGTTTTAAGAATTGTTTTTGTTTTGTAACAAGTATTTCAAGTTTTTCAACAACTATTTTTTATTCTGTTAGTACTATTTTGGATTTGTCTAAAATATTTTTGTATTTCGTAAGAATGATTTTTGTTTTTTAAGAACTATTTTTGGAATTTGTTTGAACTTTTTGTATCCTGTAAGAACTACTTTCGGTGTTGTTAGAATTTTCGTGCTTTGTGACAAGTATTTCATATTTTGCAGAAGCTATTTTTAATTCTGTTAAAACTATTTTGGATTTGTGTAAAGGATTTTTTCTATATTTAAGAATAGTTTCTGTTGTTTAAGAACTATTTACGCTTTTCTTACAACTTTTTGTATTTTGTTAGAATAGTCACTCTAAAGTTGATTCTGATGTTTTTAGCGGTCGATGTTATAGTGCATTAGAAATATTCAAAAAATATTTTCAACTGAAAGTAATCAGAAACACTAAAACTTAAAATGATCCAAAATTATTACGTATATGAGGGGGGTTCCCTCCTCCTCAACACCTCACCTTTCACACTAAGTTCAGATTTTGTTCCAGTTCTTTAAAAATGACCCCTGAATCAAGCAGCTAACTTAATCAGAATAAATAGCTCATTTAAACGTACTAGAAAAACTTTAGCCTAAAGAGTGAGCTATTGACGAATGGGGCGACCCTCCTCATCTAGGTATTTTTTTCAAAAATAGGGGTCAATTGCTCATTATATCTCAATTAACACCACTACTATCCTAAGCTCCTGCTGAAGATAGGTTCGAATATTTAACTTTGTTTTTTTTAAAAGTATAAATGCCACAAAAAGGTTTTTTTTCAAAAATAGGGGGCAATTGCTCCTTATATCTCAATTGTCACCACTACTATCCTAAGCTCCTGCTGAATATAGCTTCGAAGATTTAAATTTTTATTTTTTAAAAGTATTATTTACAAAAATTGTTTTTTTTCAAATATAGGGGGCAATTGCTCATTATATCTCAATTGTCACCACTACTAACCTAAGCTCCTGCTTGAGATATCTTCTAATTTTTAAATTTTTTAAAGTATAATATAAAAAAAAATGAAATATTTAACAAATATTTGACAATTGACCCTTTTATCTCAATTGTCCACACTAATATCATAAGCTAATGCTGAAGATAGCTTCGAATATTGAAATTTGTATTTTTTTAAAGTATAACTTATAGAAAAAGGTATTTTTTAAATTAATTTGTGGCAAGTTCTACTCTGCTCTAACTTGGCACAACTACAATCCGAAGTTCCTTCAGAAGCTATCTTCGCTCTTAAAACTTGGTATTTTTAAAAAGATTTATTGACAAACTTAGATATTTTTTCAAATAAAGGGGGAACGTGCTCATTATATCTAAATTGTCACCAATACTATCCTAAGCTCATGCTGAAGCTAGCTTCGAATATTGACCTTTTTATTTTTAAAAAGTATAAATGCCACAAAAAGGTATTTTTTAAAAAATAAGTGGGCAATTTCTCATTATATCTCAATAGTCACCACTACTATCCTAAGCTACTTCTGTAGCTATATTCGAAGATTGAAATTTTTAATAGTAGAAATTCAAAAAAAAGGTATTTTTTAAAACATATGCGGCAATTGCTCCTTATATCTCAATTGTAACAACTACTATCCTAAGCTCCTGCTGAAGCTAGTTTCGAATATTGAACTTTGTATTTTTTAAAAGTATAAATACCACAAAAAGGTATTTTTTAAAAAATAGGGGGCAATTGCTCCTTATATCTCAATTGTCACCACTACTATCCTAAGCTCCTGCTGAAGCTAGCTTCGAATATTTAACTTTATATTTTTTAATATAAAAAATTACACACAAAGTTATTTTTTCACAAATATGGGGCAATTGCTACTTATATCCCAATTGTCACCACTACTATCCTAAGCTCCTGCTAAAGATAGCTTCGAATATTGAACTTTTTAAAATTAAAATACCACTTTTACCAATATCCATAAAACTCTATTCTGTATATGAAAGGGGGTGTCCCCTCCGCAACACCTCGCTTTTTACGCAAAAGTTTGACTTTCTCACGACTCTTTTTTTTTTAACAATAAAAAACTTTAGCGTAAAGAGCGAGGCGTTGAGGAGGGGGCAGCCCCTTTCATATACGGAATAATTTCTGTTCGGTTTAAGTTTTACCGTCGTTCCTTGCTTTAATTTAAAAAAACTTTTTTTTTTTATTTAATCTACTTAAGAAGTTACATAAAAAGTATTGTTTTAAGTGATTGTAGAAATGATAAAAATCAAGTAGATACGAGCATTAGCTTTTCGAATGACCCATTAAACGTCAATCTAAAAGTGCTGGTAGTCCACTAGCCCCAGCTTTTCCACTTGAGACATTGCACCAAAAGTGCCGTTTTTAGTGCCGTTTTGAAGTTGCTGATGGTTGAATTTATAGGAAGAACGTAGATATGAGTAATATCTTTTATACGAGCTACTAAAAATCTGTATAGATACCTGCGATACCAATACGCACAAAAATAATACGTCCGATACCGATACACTGTGCAGCCCTTTCCCCAGGGGACTTGGAGGGTCATAATATCACCAACACCAAATATATTTGACTCTAGCAATGTCACTTGTAAGCGTCAAATCTATTAAGTATCTGATGTAAGCACCCCATTCTTTAATTACCCGTGAGGCATTCTTAACCATCGCAATACCTTTACGCTAATACCTTTTCGCAAAAAATTCGCAAATCTCGTAAACTAAAGAAGTAATTACCCTTTTCAAGAACATTACTCGTTCTATTAATGAAACCCATGAAACGAATAGCCAAGTTTAAAAAAAAACCTACTAATCAACTTACAGATGAATGACCACGGATTTAACATAAAAAAAAAACTTGTATATCATGAACTAGAAATCTACGTCAGAAAAACTTGTCCTTAATAGGACCGGTATTAAATGACCCTGGTAACCCCAATTCGTTGAAAACTTACACACATATCTATGCCTTAGGCGTAGGTTTGAATGTAAGTTTCGAACGAATTGTACGGTTACTACTGATGATGTGGTAGCCTGCTAATATTTCAGTAGCTTACTGATGAGCAGACGATTTATGAAATTTACCAAGGGGGCTGGGAATAGGAGTTTGCGGAGGGGTACTTGTAAATGTTCAGTTAAGTGTTCTGGAACATAACTATTACAATAGTGCCTATTTTGTACTTCAGAGCTTGTCCACTTAAGAAGTGGCACCAAAAGTGTTATTTTCAGTGCTATATTGCACTTACGAATGGTGAAATCGAAAAAAAGCACGTAAATATGAGCAATAATTTTAAAATGAGCCATTAAACATAACTCTTATAACTTTTGCTAGCCCAATAGCTCAATCTATTCCACTTGAGACACGGCACCAAAAGTGCCGTTTTTAGTACCATTTGGAACTTGCTGACGGTGGGATTTATATAAAGGACGTAGATATGAGCAATATCTTTTAAATGAGCTATAAAAGTTCATTGTACGATGTTCTGGTAGCCTGATAGTGTCACCCCTTGAGAAATGGCACAAAAAGTGCCATTTTAGTGCCATATAGCACTTGCAGATGGCGGAATTTATGAAAATCACGTAGATATGAGAAATTGCTTTTGAGTGAGTCATTAAGCATCTGTATGATGTTCTGGTAGCCCAATAGGCCTGTTGAAATAAAAAACAAAACAAAAAGAAAAAAACAGGAGACAGATCAGTGCTACCGATGTAAAAAGTGATTTTCCTTGGTGTTCAAGGAGGGGGACTGTAATTTCCCTGTACAAGATTTTCGACCTTGCTGATTCCACTTTTCATTTCGATCTGACGCCACTTTCTAGAGGTTTGAGGCTTTTTTCGTAATCACTATAAATTTCTATTCGCAATTAACTTTTACTTTTAAGACGAACCGAAATAATAGTTGCCAGTCATGGGTCAGTGACAGATGTCAATTTGTTTTTCACTAGGCAGTTTTTTTCAGAACGCGTTTTTTAACTTTTGGTTACTATGGGCTGTGGTTCGCTCTTTCTAGGTTGCAGCTACCGCTGCAACCATGATGAAGCACTTGAGTGTTTTGATATAATAAACAAGTACCCAGATGCTCTTTTTGTTTTTACTTTTGGGCTCTATTTTGTTATTTTTTTTTATCAAGAAACTTTGGCACTTCCTTGTTAGCTAGTACAAACTAAAATATTGAAGTTAGGTTAATCATAATGAAATATACCAAAATATGATGAAAATTTAATAGTTTAGTAACAAAACTATGAAGCAGAGAATTATCGGAGGGGGTCAGCCCAGGCAGCATTATATTAAATACGTAACCTAAACTAACCTATCCAAAATACCAACTAAATATTTAATTAAAATGTAGCCACTATGAGTAGTAATGCATCTATTGATATCAAACCTACGCCTGAGGCATGGATATGTGTGCAGTTTCAACGATACATGGCTTACCACGGTCATACAAAAAAAAAACCACCTTCATACAATCCAATCATCAATTATGATAATTCTCACCCCCTATTATTCAATCACTAATTAAGATTATTAATTGCAGAGTTATCCAAATGCTATACCCTTTTTCGCAAATTGAGTTAGTTTACGCAATGATACAACTTTTCATCATTATTAGATACCTTTTTCTCAAATTGAGTTAGTTTACAAAATGATCAACTTTCAACTTAGAATAATTCTGACTGTAGCATCCATTCTTTTATTACCAGCAACGCATTCCTATGCAAACCAACAATTTTTGATATCTAACACCATATGCTATCAATTCTGGACAAGATGCAAGGCACCTTCAGGCTAGAGGTTATTAGTGTTCGACAATTTTTGACTCAGAAACATGCTCAGCTTGGCTGTATCTTTAGTAAAAACATTGTTAATACGAAAAAACATGATTATCTTACCCTACGACTGAAACCAGTATTTTTTTACAGAAAAGTGCATTAAACCTTTGAATACGTAATATGACGAAACTTAGTTTGACTATTGAACCTAGAAAAACATGTCTGACAAGGCTTGTAGTCGTGAAATATATAGATACCTGCCCATGGTAAGGCATGTACCCGTGAAACTGCACACATATTCTTGTGTAATTCCTTATGCATCTCTGATTGGCCCAGCAAATTAGTGTTGCCTCAGACACCAGTCTGCTAAGGCATATATCGGTCGTAGTAATAGATGAATGACCGTGGTAAGTCATATATCGTTGAAACTGCATACATATCCATGCCTCAGGCGTAGGTTTGATATCAATAGATGCATTACTACTACTATGTAGTTTCTTATTGAACCGAAGCTAATTTTCTGGTCAAAAGACTGTGAAAACCGGTCATTGTTTCATTTTCGCGATACAAATTCTCTAGTTTGTACTAGCTAATAAGGAAATACCGAAACTTTTTGATCTCGTGTTTGATTTGTTTGTTGGTTGCTTAGAATTTTCGGTACTTGTGTCTTAAATCCACCACACCCAAGTTCTCTCGAGATTTTGTAGAACATGAGACAATAACCGGTTTTCATGGTCTTTATACGAGAAATATTAGTTAACCCAAAAGACAATAGTAGAGCCAACCCAGCTCTAAATGGGTGCCGGGAGAAATCTGGGGAAGGTAAGCAGGACGGGTGTGCGAAAGAAAAGGATAGCTGGCCCCCAGCCCCACCCCATTGCACTTCCTGGCTGAAGGGCCACGAATCGAGATCAGTGCGGCCAGTTTTAACCTTAAGGGTCTAGTGCCGTCATACTCATACATACATATAACCATACATATCGTTGGGTGTCCGTGACTACAGATTTCTAAGGTCAAAGATAAAAATCGATATTTTGCTCGTTTTTTTTTCAAATATCTTGGTTCATGTTGGTTTTATGCTATTTGTATTTACTAGAACTATTGTACTTAAACTCGTTTTCATTGATGCATTGCTTAGATTTTTAGCTATTCAATGATACACACATTACTTGAGAGTTCCTATTTGGAAACAAGATGTTAGGGTTGTATTCTTGTATAGTATAGTCGTTCACTCACTTTTATTTATTTTTTATTTTTGTACCCAGTTTACTGCCAACTAATGGCAGTATCTGTCTTTAGCTACAACAATCAGCAAAGTTACACCCTCTGGTAGAGCTACATGACGATATATTTCTTTTCAAATTTTCTGCTCATTTTCCGCAGACGTTCTTTATTTTTGAACTTGTCGTCTGGTAAGTGGTTAAAGGGGCTTATCCGCCGTCCAACAGAAAACTGTTAGCTAACATTTTCCCCACCAATCGTTTTTCCGCCGTCCAACATAGGTGCTGCGGTGAGTTGTTAGTTGTAGTAGTAGTAACTAAAAGTTGTTAGATAACATTGTTAGAGGATTTCTCTTACAAATCGAATACTTGTTGAAGGAAATTGTTGGGGAATTCAATGCAAAAAATTCAAAAATAATCAGGATGCGTACTTTTTAATGCTTACAATACTGATAAAGAATCGAGGAATGATACTATTTCTTCTTTTTCCTCCTTTCCCCTTCTAGTTTTTCAGAAATATCTTTTCTGGTCATCACAGTGAAAAAAAAATCAATTCTTCAGTTTAAAAAACAGAAAAACAACGAAATTGCCACGTAGTCATAGCAATTTGATATGATCAAACATCTAACGATTTCACTTATGCAATCAAATTATATTTCTACTAGGTTGATCCACTTCTTCCATACATGGGATAATTTATGTAAACGCACTAAACAGTTCCTTTAAGAAAGCTTGAGCACTGGTGTTTTAATTTTGGTTTAAATTCAATGTACTTCACCAATTAATAAAATGCTTTGTGCCTTTGTTTCACTTGCTGGCATTAATAGTTATATTTTTTTCTATCAGATATGAGCACTTTGAAATATTCTATTAATTAAATTTCAAAGCTTTGGTGTCAGTTGGGTATTAACAAGCTGAGATAAGTTCACTGCAACACTATCTTTGTCAGAATTTTTCTTTGAACTTCCTGCCCAATATCATGTTTCTGCGAATTGTGAGCCAACTATTTCTGTTAGCTAACAATTCTGTTTCCGCCGTCCAAACAAATTTTTGTTAGCTTACACTGTTAGCTAACAATTGGACGGCGGAAAAACCCTATAAAGCTCCCTACTGGAATCGAGCATCTCTCGCATTAAAAATTGAGTTTCCAGGTTTTCTATTTTTTTTAAAACGTATATGGCTGTGTAAGTTTCCTTTTAACCAATCTGATTAATAAATACATATCCAATTCAAACAAAAACCAGTTTTTTGGCACAGGTAATACTCTTTTTCAAGCTAATTAAAGCGACCTTGTTGGATGCCAGATAAGAACCTTTGCATTGGACAAACCCCGCTTTTGACACCCAATAAACTTAACAAAACAACAAGAAAAAAAAGTTTGTATTAAAAGCCACTTGTATTTTCGTTTTGAAAAATTTAATATATTCTATTTACCTTAACATTAGTTTTTTCAAAAAAATACGTCAAAACTTCTGGGGCCAAATATGCAAACGTTATGGTGATAGTAGCCGTAAATATTTGGTGATATTATTAGATCACTGATTAGGGCAACTTTGGACCTGAGCTAAGTATTAGGCAATGGCCTTCCAATGGATTCTAAGAAATGACAGGAACATTCTTAAAAGAAGTCTGACAAAAAATCAAATTGATTTTAAAATTCTGGTTTTCGTTATAAACCATCTCAGATGCAAAATGTCTTATCGGAAGTTTAATCTGATCTTGTATATCAGTAACCTGGTTAGCATTTTTAATTTCTTTAAATTTGTAGATTTGACGGCAGGGGAAATCAGTAGTGGGGCCTCGCTGCTTCTATACACATCCCTAGGAACATAGCATAGGATTTTAAAGTCATACCCTCCCTTTTTCCCCAGGATTTTAAACGCAAGCCCTTTGGCATCACGCGACACAGCCTATCGCTTTAAATAGGTTCACAGGGAAAACCGCATAGGATTTTAAATTCATGCCCTCCCTTTTTCCTTAAGATTTTAAACACATGCCTTCTGACGTCACGCGACACAGCCTCGCGCTTTAAATAGGTACATAGGGAAAATAGTATGGGATTTTAAAGTCATGCACTCTGACGTCACGGCGTAGATAGGTAAAATAGCATAGGATTTTAAACGCATGCCCTCTAACGTCACAACACCCCTTGCAAGATTCCCGCCCTGTTATATTACGCGACACGCCACTGCGTATTTCTGTGACATGCCCTATTACATCACGCGACACACCCTTGTGTTTTTCTATGACAGCCCTCTGACGTCACGACAGCCATAAGGAAATTAGTATTGGATTTTAAACGCACAGATAGGGAAAATAGTACTGGGTTTTAAACGCATGCCCTCTGACGTCACGGCACAGATAGGGAAAATAGTATTTGATTTTAAACGCATGCTCTCCCTTTTCCCTTAGAATTCCGGTGACAAGCCCTGTTACATCACGCGACACATCCTTGTGTTTCTCTGTGACATCTCCTCTGACGTCATGACAGCCATAAGGAAATTAGCATTGTATTTTAGACGCAAAGATAGGGAAAATAGTATTGGTTTTTAAGGACATGCCCTCTGACGTCACGGCATCCATAGGGAAAATAGAATTGGATTTTTAACGCATGCCCAGCTACGTCACGCGACACACCCCTGTGTATTTCTTTGACATTCCTTGTTACATCAAGGGATAGAACTGCGCCTTAATCAACTCGTCCGTGAAACCTTTTCCAATATTCCGTTCCAAGAAATATTTTCTACATGATCGCCATTACTATGCAATAACAATACACATGTTCCAATCGATTAAATTATTTCCAACCCTTTCCGCATGAGAGCACAAGCATTACCAGGCTTATTCATTCTTGCATTATTAAATGCACCTGACAGTTTTGCGCACTAATTTGATCTAGACACACAGATGTTACGTAGTTTTGCTGTTAGATTTTTCACCATATAATTAATTATCTATTGAAGAATCGTCCTATATTAATAGGGCTAAAAAGACACCGGCTTTTGTATACACAAAATTTAATAAAAAAAAACGTTATAAAACAAAGAAATCACAGATAAAGCAGTTAAAACACAACAAAACATGAAAAAACCTGATATAGGCTAAAATATAAGCAAAATATGCGTGAATCAAAGAAACGTGTAGGTCCTAGCAATTCCAGAGGGCGGGCATGATTTAAAAGCTAAATGCAAACCCTACTATACCTAATACTTCATGATTTATTATTTCTGAGATCTTTACAGAAAATGCATCGTTTCTTTGAGCCAAGAGTATGAATATTTCAGACCATCGTGACAAAAGCCCCCCCCCCCCCCCGAGCAATCATTTTCAGAGGGCAGGGTTGATATTAAGTGCAAATTTCTTAGGCACTATTAAGAACTTTTTAACGAAAATCCATGGTTTCTTTGAGCCAAGACTATCAATGTCTCCCAGAATCTTGGCAATTTATGGCTGCCCCCCCCCACCTTCCTAGCAGTCAATGCCAGAGGGCTGGGTTGATAGTCGGTGCGAAATGTTTAGGTTCTATTGAGGTATTTCAGAGAGCCCGTAACGAAACTGCAAGAAAAAGCCTGGTTATTAATAAAAAATGAAGCATTGCCATTGAAATAACTCTTGATACAACTTTTTAAGCATGAAATTTAATTTTTGCAATGAGATCATGGAAGGTATAGTGACAATATGTTCCGTTGTTTCAATTGTGTCTTGATTTCTATGGTTTGGTTTGGATTTCTAGGGTTGGCCTTGATTTCTACAGTTTGGTCATGATTTTTATGAATATGTCCCGATTTTAAGAAAATGCCCTTAATTTCTACAGTTTGGTTTTGATTTTTATGAATTCGTCGGGATTTTTATTGTATTGTTTGTGATTTCTATAGTTTTGTATTGATATCTTTGGTTTGGTCTGGGTTTCTATGGTTTGTCTTGATTTCTATGGTCTGATCCGGATTTGTATGGTTTGGTTTGGATTTCTAGAGCTGGCATTGATTTTTATGATTTCGTCTGGATTTCTATGCATTGGTTATGATTTTTTAGAGTTTGGCCCTGATTTCTACATTTTGGTCTGGATTTCTATGGTTTGGTCTGGATTTTAGGGTTGACCCTGATTTTTATGAATTTGGGTGGATTTCTATACATTGTGTATGACTTCTATTAATTCTTCAATATTTTAATGCATTGGTTATGATTTTTATGAATTCGTAGGGATTTCAGTATATCGGTCAGAATTTTATAGAGGTTGGCCTTGATTTCTACAGTTTGGTCTTGATTTCTATGGTTTTGTCTTTGTTTCAATGGTTTGTCCTGGATTTTTAGGTTCGACCATGACTTCTACAGTTTGGTCTTGATTCTTATGATTTTATGTGGATTACAAGAAGAGAACCCTAGTTTCTTCAGCATAGTGTTGTTTAGCATGAGTTTATTAGTATTTTAATGTATTGATCATGGTTTTTTTAAAGATTGGCGATGATTTCTGCAGTTTAGTCATGAATTTTATGGTTTTGTCTTGAATTCTATGATTTGGTCTAGATTTCTAGGGTTGGCTTTGATTTTTATGAATTCACCTGGATTTCTTTGCATTGGCTATGATTTCTATGAAGCCTTCTGAATTTTCTAATCATTGATTATGCTTTCTATGGAATTTTTCTGGATTTGTATGGACTGGTCATGATTTCTATAATTTTGTCTCGATGTCTTTTGGTTTGATTAGGATTATTAGGATTGACCCTGATTTTAATGAAACTCTATGGATTTCTATGCATAGAATATGATTTCTATGGGATTTTTCAGGATTTGTTTGGTTTGGTTATGGTTTTCTGTGAATTTGTCGGGATTTCTTTGAAATGTAAGATTTAGAATATTTTTGTAGTATTGTGTCATGGTTTACCTTCTCACTGTTACATTCTGTTGATGTTTCAAGGTTCATGGATCTCTAGGGTTGGCTGTGATTTCTATGAATTTGTCTGGATTTATATGCATTGGCTATGATTTCTATGAATCCTTCTGAATTTTCTATGCATTGGTTATGAGTTCTATGGGATTTTTCTGGATTTGTATGGACCGGTCATCATTTTATAGTTTTGTCTCGATGCCTTTTGGTTTGATCAGGATTTTTAGGATTGATCCTGATTTTAATGAACGACTAAGAATTTCTATGCGTGGCATATGATTTCTATTGGATTTTCTGGATTTGTATGGTTTGGGTATGGTTTTCTATGAATTCGTCGGGATTTCTTTGAAATGTAAGACTCGGAATATTTTTGTAGTGTTGTGTCGTGGTTTATCTTGTCACTATTACATTCTGTTGATGTTATAAAGTTCATTTTGGAATTGTTTTGTTGTAATGTAAGACTTGGAATGTTTTTGTAGTGTTGTGTCGTGGTTTACCTTGTCAATGCTACATTCTGTGGATGTTTCAAAGTCCATTTTTGTATTTTTTTTTCGTTAAAATGTAAGACTTGAAATATTTTTGAAGGGTTCTGTCGTGGTTTACCTTGTCATTGTTACATTCTGTTGATGTTATAAGGTTCATTTCTGAATTTTTTTTTGTTGAAATGTAACACATGGAATATTTTTGTAGTGTTGTGTCGTGGTTTATCTTGTCACTATTACATTCTGTTGATGTTATAAAGTTCATTTTGGAATTGTTTTGTTGTAATGTAAGACTTGGAATGTTTTTGTAGTGTTGTGTCGTGGTTTACCTTGTCACTGTTACGTTCTGTTGACGTTTCAAAGTTCATTTTGGATTTCTTTTTCCTTGAAACGTAAGACTTGAAATATTTTTGTAGTGTTGTGTCGTGGTTTACCTTGTCATTATTACATTCTGTTGATGTTATAAAGCTCATTTTGGAATTATTTTGTTGTAATGTAAAACTTGGAATATTTTTGTAGCGTTGTGTCGTGGTTTACATTATCACTGCTACATTCTATTGATCCTTCAAGGATAATTTTGAATTTTTTTCCTTGAAATGTAAGATTTGAAATATTTTTGTAGTGTCGTTTCGTGGTTTACCTTGTCATTGTTACATTCTCTTGACGTTTCAAAGTTTATTTTAGAGTTTTTTCGTTGAAATTAAAGACTTGGGACATTTTTGTAGTGTTGTTGTGTGGCTTGCCTTGTCAATATTACAGTATGTTAATATTTAAAATTTTAGTTTGGAAGTTTTTTATTGAAATTTAAGCCTTGGAGTATTTTTGTGGTGTTGTATCGGGGTTTAGCTTGTCACTGTCACATTCAGTTTTAATGTTGTATCATGGTTTACCTTGTCACTGTTACATTCTGTTGATGTTATAAAGTTCATTTTGGATTTTTTTTTTTGTTGTTGTAATGTAAGACTCTGAATATTTTATTAGTGTTATGTCATGGTTTACCTTGTCACTGTTACATTCTGTTGATGTTTCGAAGTTCATTTTGGATTTTTTTTCCTTGAGACGTAAGACTTGGAATATTTTTGTAGTGTTTTGTCGTGGTTTACCTTGACAGTGCTACATTCTGTTGATATTTCAAAGTTCATTTTGGATTTTTTCATTGAAATTTAAGACTTGGAATATTTTGTAGTGTTGTTTCGTGGTTTGCCTTATCACTGTTACATTCTGTTGATGGTTCAAAGTTCATTTTGGAATTTTTCGTTGAAATGTACGACCTGGAATATTTTTATAGCATTATGTCGTTGTTTACCTTGTCACTGTTATACTCTATTGATGATTCAAAGCTCATTTTGGAATTTTTTCGTTGAAATGTAAGACTTAGAATATTTTTGTAGTGTTTTGTCGTGGTTTACCTTGTCACTGTTACATTCTGTTGATGTTTCAAAGTTTATTTTGGAATTTGTTAGTTGAAATGTAAGACTTGGAATATTTTTGGTGTTGTGTCGGGTTTACCTTGTCACTGTTACATTGTATTTATGTTTCAAAGTTCATTTTGGAATTTTTTTGCTGAAATGTAAGACTTGGCATATTTTGTAGTGTTGTCTCGTGGTTTATCTTGTCACTGTTATATTCTGTTGATGTCTCTAATTTCATTTTGGAATTTTTCCGTTTTAATGTGAGACTTGGACAGAGGTGTAATGTGACACCTCTGGACAGAGGTGTTCCAAGTGTTATATAATTGAACGCTAATAAACCAAATCCAAGAAGGTCAAAGAGGCTACCTTCCGCCTTTGCTTTGAAAAGAATTAGAGAATTAAAGAATATGTATTTTTTTTCATTTCGTATATAAACTATTGTTTTAGATTGTTTCAGTTTAGTTTTACTACCGATGACGGTCACTGCATATATGATCGAAATATCTGGTATTTTTTCTGAATTTCTATCACTGTTATCATCATCACTATATATTAAAAGGATTTTATCCCTGTTCGAACATTTATTTATCGTCACGGAAAGGCAGTGTGGTCTCCGAAATTATCTTAGAAACGATGCACTCTCGTTAAAGCTCTCAGAAATAATAAATCAGAATTATTATACGGCTTAAATTTAGCTCTAATAAAAAGCCCGCCCTATGGAATTGCTAGGACCCGTACCTTTCTTTAATTCACTCAGATTTGACTTGTATTTTAGCCTATGTCAGGTTTTTTCATGTTTTGTTGTCTTTTTAACTGCTTTTTCTGTGATTTCTTTATTTTATAACGTTTTTTATCAATAAAATCTGTCTGTACAAAAGCCGGTGTCTTTATAGCTTTATTAATATAGAACGATTCTTCAATAGATAATTATTTACATGATGAAAAATCTAACAGCAGAACTACGTAACATCTGTGTGTCAGGATCGCATTAGTGCGTAAAACTATCAGGTGCATTTAATAATGCAAGAATCAATCAGACTGGGGATGCTTGTGCTCTCATGCGGAAAGGGTTAGCAATCAGTTAATCGATTGGAAAATGGGGATTGTTGTTGCATGGTAATGACTATCATGTAAAAACTATTTCTTGGAACGGAATATTGGAAAGGGTTTCATGGACGAGTTGATTAAGGCGTAGTTCTATCGTGTGATGTAACAGGGCATGTCACAGAAATACACAGGGGTGTTTCGCATGATGTAACAGGGCTATCATAGAAATACACCGGGGTGTGTCGCGTGACGTAGCAGGGCATGCGTTTAAAATCCAATGCTATTTTCTCTATGGATGCCGTGACGTCAGAGGGCATGTCTTCAAAATCCAAGACTATTTTCCCTATCTGTGCGTTAAAATCTAATGCCAATTTCCCTATGGTTGCCATGATGTCCGAGGGGCTGTCACAGAAAAACACAAGGGTGTGTTGTGTGATGTAACAGCGCTTATCACCGGAATTCTATGGGGAAAAGGAGGCATGGGTTTAAAATCCAATGCTATTTTCCCTATCTGTGCCGTGACGTCAGAGGGCAAACGTTTAAATTCCAACACTATTTTCCCTATATGTGCGTTTAAAATCCAATGCTAATTTCCCTATGGCTGCCGTGACGTCAGAGCGCTGTCACAAAAACACACAAGGGTGTGTCGCGTGATGTAACAGGGCATGTCACAGAAATACACAGGAGTGTGTCGCGTGATGTAACAGGGCGGGAATCTTGCCAGGTGTGTTGTGAAGTTAGATGGCATGCGTTTAAAATCATATGCTATTTTCCCTATCTCTGCCGTGGCGTCAGAGGGCATGACTTTAAAATCATATGCTATTTTCCCTATGTACCTATTTAAAGCGCGAGGCTGTGTCGCGTGAGTTCACTGGGCATGCGCTCGGAATCCTATGGAAAAAGGGGTAGGTATGTGTTTAAAATCCTGTGCTATTTCCTCATGTACCTATTTAAACCGCGAGGCTGTGTCGCGTGACGTCAGAAGGCATGTGTTTGAAATCCTATGGAAAAAGGGAGGGCATGACTTTAAAATCCTATGCTATTTTCCCTATGTACCTGTTTAAAGCGTGAGACTGTGTCGCGTGATGTCACAGGGCATGCGTTTAAAATCCTATGGAAAAAGGGAGGGCATGACTTTAAAATCCTATGCCATTTTCCTAGGGATGCGTTTAAAAGCAGTGAGGACCTACTACTGAAATCCCGTTTTAGCATGTAAATAGTTATTATCCGGGCTATAAATCCAACTATTTTTGTGATTATTGAACTTATTTACTCTATTCAATAAAAAACAAGTTTTTTCAACTGAAAGTAAGGACCCACATTAAAACTTAAAAGAGGAGAAATTATTACTTATATGAAGGGGATTGTCTCCCTCCTTAACACCACACCATTTACGCTAAAGTTTTTAGTGCTTTTAAAAAAGCTTCGTATTGTTAAAATTCAACGAGCCTTGTGTTTCAGGAGTCATTCTTAGAGAATTGGGACAAAATTCAAACTTTAGTGTAAAGAGCGAGGCGTTGAAAAGGGGATTTCCCGAAGGGAAATCCCCTTTTCCTGGCCCATATTTAACAATGGGCCAGGAAATCTAGCCCACCCTCGACAGAAAAATCCCCCTCTCCACTCAAATATCCTCTAGATAACTCAATCCTGGTGAAAATTTACCCCGGAAAATTACCCTAAACTAATAATTTCCTTGACAAGTTCACCCCATGGAAACTTCCCTCTCCATGGGAAATTTTCCCACAGACAAACCCCCAGCAGAAAATTCGTCCCCCCCCCCTTCCCACCCGAAAATTTATACATACTTCCCAATAACAAATACTATGCGTAAACAATGAGTAAACTTTACAACAAAGACTTTTCCCCTGGGGATGTGGGGGGGGGGCATTTTATATCCAAAATCACAGTTATTGGGCTTTTAACTATGATGAACAAAATGGCTATCTCAAAATCTTGATCAGACGATTTAGGGGAAAATAGGGGCGGGGAAGGGGCCTAGTTGCCCTCAAATCTTTTTAGTCTCTTCAAAAGGGCACTACAACTACAACTTTTAATTTTCGCTCAAATGAGCCCTCACGATATTCCAGGATCAGGGGGTCGATTCGATCACCCCTGGGAAAAAAAAACAAAAAAACAAAGAAACACGCATCCGTGATCTTTCTTCTGGCAAAAAAAACACAAAATTCTACATTTTTGCTGATAGGAGCTTGAAAACCCTACAGTAGAGTTTTCTGATACGCTGAATCTGATAGTGTAATTTTCATTAAGATTCTATGACTTTTAGGGTGGGTATAACCCTTTTTTGAAAATCAGGCGAATTTTCTCAGGCACTTAGCCTTTAATGGGTAAGACTAAACTTACTAAAATTTATATATATTAAATGAGCATAAGAATTTGATTCTTTTATATATCTAATTGGTATAAAAATTCTGTTATTTAGAGTTTCGGTTACTATTGAGCTGCGTCGCTCCTTACTTACTATTCTTTATCATGAACTGTTTGATATACTTCTTTTTATCATGGTTGTAGCGGCAGCAACAACCTAGTAAAGAGCGAACAACTTCCCATAGTAACCAAAAGTTAAGAAACGCGTTTTGAAAAAAACTGCCTTGTGAAAAAGAAATTGCCATTTGATACTATCTCAGGAATAGTAACGTTCGTCTTAAAAGTAAAAGTTTACTGCGAAAAGAAATTTATGGTGATTTCGAAAAAAGCCTGAAACCCCTCGACTATTACGTCAGATCAAAATGAAAAGTGTATCATTGGAATAAAAATGGTCGAAAACCATATGTAGGGAAATTGAAGTCCCCCTCCTTGAAAAACAAGGAAAATCACTTTTTTGCATCGGTAGCATTGATCTGTCTCCCTTTGTTTCTGTTTTTTTTTTTCTCCAGACTTACCGGGTTACCAGAACATCATAGACAGATGCTTAACTACTCATTTAAAAGCAATTTCTAATATCTACGTTGTTTTTATGAATTTTGGCATCTGCAAGTACCATATGGCACTCAAGGGGTGGCGCTAGCAGGCTACCAGAACATCGTAGACATATTTTTTATAGCTCATATAAAAGATAATGCTCATATCCACGTTCTTCCTATAAATTCCACCATCTGCAAGTTCCGAATGACAGTAAAAATGGCACTTTTTGTGCCATGTCTCAAGTGGAAAAGCTGGGGTGTTATATTGGGCAAGTAGAACTTACAAAAGTTATGTTTAATGGCTTATTTGAAGCTATTGCTCATATCTACGTGCTTTTTTTTTTATCAATTCTACCATTCATAATTGTGATATCATAGGCAGTGCGCTAGCGCTGCCTAAGTAAAGAACGATGTGGGCACAATGTGTTTTTGTTTTTTTTTTCTCCATACCCTGGCACTTCGTATCGCAGGAGTTGTCGTAGAAAGTTCGAAAAGGGCTCATTCGATTGCAAATTGGAGTGGCTAGTGCCCTTTTTAATAGTCAAAAGTGATTTGAGGGCAACTAGCCCCCCCCACGCCCATCATTCCCCCAAACATATCCAATCAAAATTTTGAGATAGTCATTTTGTTCAGCGTAGTTGATTTCCAGATAGAAAATATATTTTTGAGGAGGACACTCTCCCACAACCCTCGGGCCAAGGGTTTTAAGTTATGCCCTGGGTGCATATAAGGTTTTTATAGAAGGTGTTGTCGTAGAAACTTCAAAAAAGGCTCATTCGATTGGAAATTCAAAGGGCTAGTGCCCGTTGTAATAGTCTAAAGTGATTGGAGGGCAACTAGCCCCCCCCCCACCCCCATCATTCCTCCAAACACATCCAATAAAAATTTTGAGATAGCCATTTTGTTCAGCGTAGTTGATTTCCAGATAGAAAATATGTTTTTGCGGAGGACACTCCCCCAAAATCCTCTGGGCAAGGGTTGTAAGCTATGCCCTCGGGGTATATAAGGTTTATATAGAAAGTTGCTGTAGAAATTTCAAAAGGGACTCATTTGACTGGAAATTGAAATTGCCCTTTATAATAGTCGAAAGTGAGTGGAGAGTAATTAACCCCCCTCTTACGCCCTCCATTACCCCAAACACATTCAATCCAAGCCTTCTCTCACGCCCACTATTCCCCCAAACACATCCAATCAAAATTTTCAGAAAGCCTTTTTGTTCAACGTAGTAGAAAGTTCTGGAAATTAGGTCTGTGAGGATGACAACTCACCCCCCCCAGCCCTCCGGGCTGGGGGTGTATGTTAACCTCGGGGGGCACATACGGTTTTTTATTGAAAGTGTTGTCGTAAAAACTTAAAACGAGCTGATTTCTTTGGAAATTGAAAGGGCTAGTACCTTTTTTAATAGTTGAAAGTGATTGGAGAAAGACTAATTCCCCTCTCACGCCCACCATTTTCCCAGACACATCCAATCAAAATTATGAGATAACCATTTTGTTTAACGCAGTTGAAAGTTCTGGAAATTAGGGCTTAGCGGATGACAACCACCCTCACAGCCCTTAGGGTAAGAGTTGTAATTTATGCTCTGGGGGCATATAAGGTGTTTGTAAGGATGTGTTGTCGTAGAAACTCAAAAAGGGCTCATTCGATTGGAAATCGAAAGGCCTAGTGCCCTTTTTAATAGTCGAAAGTGATTGGAAGGCTTGACATTGTTATAGTAAAGATCGATGTGGGTATAATTTATTATTTTTTGGTTGTTGTTGTTGTTTAGACCAGGGCACTTTTTATCGAAGGAGCTGTCGTAGGAACTTCGAAAAGGGCTCATTCGATTGAAAATAGAAAAACTTAATGCCCTTTTTAATAGTCTAAAGTGATTGGAGGGAAATTAATCCCCCTCACACCCCCACCTTCCCATTTGACTTTATGTTTAAAAACTAAATGTTACCATAAGATTAAATCAAAATGCACTGTGTTAATGCTAATTCCCAATGAGGCATCTCAGCAGTATCCCAAGAACGACTAAGGGTTTTATGTTCAGACTTTTGGGGCTGCTTCTGCTCTTAAAATTTAACCAAATCAAAATAGAGTAAGTGTATCCAAGCTATCAAAGAAAGTAAACAGATTTTTTTGCGAATTGTATCAAGCTTTCCATTTCAGGTCAACTAGACGAGTTATGAAACTAAATTAAACACTTCAATTTGTGTCCAGATTTTTAAGAGGATGTAAAATTATTGAAACATGTTCTCCAGCATACAAATAGCAGGCCAAACTATAAATCTTTAAAAAACACGAAAAGATTTAAAGTATTATTTTTTTTCTCTCTCTGAAAATACTATGTCAGAATAAAACAAACAGAAATTAATTAAAAAAAACTTTTTCCACAAAATAAGTTTTTCCAAGAAAAGTAAAGAACTCCATTTAACAAAAAATGAGCAAAAATAAAATCAAATTATCTACAAAGCGTGAAACTACCACAAATCAGCATCGATAAATAAATGAAATTCAAAACGAACAGAAATTACGATAAATAACCGAGTCAAACTCAAAACGAGCAGAAATTATAATGAGTAGGTCTCAAAATCCCTATGGCTTCACAAGGCCAGAACATAATTTGCATTTTACTAAAAAAAAAAACAAATGAAAATGAATTGTCAGTTTAATATAAATATAATGATATTTAGTAATCAAAATGTTAATATTATTTGATTTATTAAAGTTATAAAATTAAAAACATTTATATTTTTTTTCAGTAAAGTGCAAATTATGTTCTGGCCTTGGGAAGGCATATATTTTGAGCCCAACTTATGTTAATTACTGCTCGTTTTGAGTTTGACTCGGTTATTTATTGTAATTTCTGTTCGTTTTGAGTTTCATTTATTTATCGATGCTGATTTGAGGTAGTTTCACGCTTGGTAGATTATTTGATTTTATTTTTGCTAATTTTTTGTTTAATGGAGTTCTTTACTTTTCTTTGAAAAACTTATTTTATGGAAAAAGTTTTTTTTTATTAATAGCACTGAAAACAACGGGTTTGGTGCCACTTCTTAAGTGGAAAAGCTCTGAAGTACAAAACAGGTACTATTGTAATAGTTATGTTCCAGAGCCCTTAACTGGAGGCTTACAAGAACCCCTCCCGTACACTCCCCCTCCTATCTCTCTTAGTAAATTTCATAAATCTTCTGCTCATCAGTATGCTACTGAAACATTAGTAGGCTACCACACCATCGTAGAATTAGTAATGATCCTATTGACGCGGGACGAGATTTGGGACTGGATTGCAAAAAGCGACCAATCCCTTTATATTATAGACCTATAAAGCGATCAAACACGTTTTGGAACTAGGAGTGAGATTGTATAACGCAATCAGAATGGTTTAGAGGATATGTGCTTTAGGAAGTTCGTTCATCTATTACTATAACACTTTTTTTTACTATAAAATAATGTTTCTACTAGCGATACAGGCAAGTTTATGAGTCAAAACCTGTCAAAGAGTTTGATAACCTCTAGCTTAAAGGCATCTCATCGGGTTTGGTTAAGAATGCATCATGGGATAATTACAGAACTGTGAATGATGAAAAGTTGTATCATTTACCAAAAAAAATAACTCTATTTGCAAAAAAGGGTATAGCATTTGCGAATTGAACTGTATGAACGATATTAATTGAATAATAGGGAAAAAAACAGAGCTAGATAACATTTGCGAATTGGATCGTATGAAGGTCGTAAAAAAGGCTCAAACTGATTAGCAGTTAAGGTAACCCCGAGGGGGTTGTTAACTCGTAGCTTATTTATTATAAATTTGGAATACCATCAATCTATGGAAATGGTTAACGATGATAAAATGGTCTTGTGAGTTGACCTACCTTTACTTCCCCAAAGTGTTCTGTATAATACACAACTACAGTTTGAACAGTGTTGTCAATATAAAATATGGTCTATCGTTATAGTATACTAAAAAGTTGATACTAATAGAGATGTAGATGTCAAGAAAATAATTTTAATAAAGAAATTCAGAACAACCCTTAGAAATCCTTGCAAATCAAGTAGTGAGGTGATTATAGGTTTGAAGCATCACGGATCATAAGCATCAATGACCCTAACCACCAAGGACCTCAACCTCCAAAGGTCCCATACCTCCAACCTCCAAGGGGCCCCTCGCCCAAAATGTTTGCCCCCCCCCCATTTTTTTAACATGTTATATTTTTTCAACTTTTTCTTTACATCTCTTAGAATGAGATGTACCATACCTAAAACATAAAAAAATCACATTTAATATTTTCTAAATTCAAAATGAAAATGATATAGAAATGTTAGTCGTGACTTTTACTATTAGAAAAATATTGTTTGTAGTAGCACTTTTTTTTATTGGACAATTTTTTTTTTGGACCGAAATTATTCAACTTTTTTTTTTTCGTATCTTAAAATGACATGAAATATTCTTATGGCTCTCACACTTGTACTCTATGCATGCTCAGAGACACGATGTCGTTTCCCCTCTGGTAACTCATGGCGGGTTTTCAATACGACCTAGTTTGTTATATTAATTAAATTAATATTGTTTACTCAGTGGAGCGATAAACATATTAGGTATATCATTAAAAAAGTGAAGATGAAGCATTTTAAGAAAGTGTGTTCATTGTATGTTTACATGATATTATAATTCTTACATTGAATTCTGAAAAAGAGAAGTAATTAAATTATGAAATAAGTACAAGTGGTATCACTATCGGAAACGTATGCGTGCATTGTCATGACAGTAAGGAATTAAATTTCTTTGGAGTACAGAAAAAATTCAAGACATATTGATGGATATGCGAGATTTAGATCTCCAGAGCTGATTGCACTCAAAGAGAATGCCAACATAAAAATAATCGTTGATGATAGAGGACAACTCCTTGCTACTGTTACAGGTAACACATTACCTACTGATACATCCTATCGTCAGCTGTAGGTTATTAGCATTCAACGGATGGTCAAGAGAAGAAAGGCATACTCTTCTACTAATATCATAAACCATATATTGTCTACGTGCCGAAACTGTTACCTATGTAAAAATAGGGTTGTAATACACAGTGAAATTGCCGGAAAAATAAAAAGGGCATTGGTAGAAAATATCACTATGGAATATGGACCAAATAATCACAATAAACCAAATAATACCAAAGACGAAACGCATATTGAACCTGTCGGTGAGACGCCAGTAAAAAATTGTGTATGACTCAAAATGGAATGATGATTATTCTACTGATTACGAGCTAAGAGAAGACAATAGCTACAATATCAAGAGAGAACGTGGTGAACTATCTTATGGAACAGATTCAAAATGTCCAAAGTTGATCATTGATATTAATAATATATCATAATATATTTTTTTATTAATATTCTACATAGCATTATTTCATTAAAAGTATATTACGCATTAAATTGTTATATGTTCATTATTTTTAGAGTATGCTAGCATATCAAACGTTTAGAATGTCTATTAAAACATCGGAGATGTAAGAAAAGGAATTGGAATACATCTATTGTCAGACCCATGGAATAACATTGACAAAATCTAAGTATCAGAATGAATAAATTCTTTATCAACATCCATTGTTGGATATGTCATTATGAAAATATTGTAAGTAAGTAAGTAACAAACTCTTTCTTGAATTCACCTCTTGGATACACAATATAGAAATTTAATGAAGGAAATTATAAAAAAAAAATTATAAGTAAGTAACAAACTCTTTCTTGAAGTCACCTCTTGGATAAGTAACAAACTCTTTCTTGAATTCACCTCTTGGATACTCAATACAAAGATTGAATCAAGGAAATTATAAAAAAAATTGTAAGTAAGTAACAAACTCTTTCTTGAAGTCACCTCTTGGATACACAATGCAGAAATTTCATTTAAGAAATTATGAAAAAATTGTAAGTAAGTAGCAAATTATTTCTTGAATTCGCCTCCTGGATAAATAATAAAGACATTTCACTCAAGAAATTATGACAAAATTCTAATAAAGAAAGAAAAACGAGCAAAAATGGGGTTTTTATAGGCCAAATGAAGATACTGAAAAAACAAAGCGAATATTTCGAGAGGACAAACGCCTCTCTTCTTCAGTGCGAAACCAAACGATGTATCAATAAAAGCCAAAAGTTAAAAGAGTTAAAACCAACCATTTAACAACCATAAAAGCGAGTTATTCTCCAATATCCGCGATTTGCACAAAATCCAAAAAAATATGAACTGCCATCGACGGATACTAGCAAACAACTGACAAAGAGAAGGAACCAATTCATTCACTCGAAAAAACAAAACGAACCAGCAATTAAATAAGTTGGAGAACTATGTTATTTGATTTCGGATTTTAATTAATGCATTTCTTGCAGACACCCTTTGAGACCTAAGGGGTCGTTCACGTGTTTGATATATGACTGAAAAAATGGTTCAAGTTTTATTTCGGTTACTGCTAAAGTGTTTGCTTCTTTGTTGACAAAAGCAAAATTCGAATTGTTTATCTTTAGATCACTGCAATCCCTGTTCAAATTTAGACATTGATAATGGCATATATAAATTTCAACAAATTTTCTGTAGCGCGGTACTACAGCTTTGTCATGTAAAATTAAGCTAGCTTGATTAAACAAAATAGTATGGTCTGGTTTTTCAAAAATGTGCTCTGCAAGGGCAGAGTCAAAATTTTCTGTTTTTTTCCGCTTTTTAAGTGTATTCTTAATTGAACTAGAGTGCTGAATTTATCTATCAGTTAGTGGCTGATCAGTTCTTACGATATACCAAAGACCACACGAACAAGGAATTCTGTAGACACCGGAGTTTTCACCTATCGGGATAGGGTCTTTACCTTGATAAATTTGGGACCTTATAGTTTTTCTGGGTCTATAATAAGTGTAAATGTTCTTTTTCCTTAGATTTTTTGAAATGTGGTCTGAAATCCCTTTAACATATGGGAGACCAAGATAAACTGAATTTTCCCTTTGATTGTTTTCACTTCTTGGATACACGATGCAGAAATTTCTTTCAAGAAATTATGAAAAAAATTGTAAGTAAGAAACAAACTCTTTCTTGAATTCACCTTTTGGATACACAATACAGATATTTTATTCTAGAAATTATGAAAAAAATCGCAAGTAAGTAGCAAATTCTTTCTTGAATTCGCCACCTGGATAAACAAAAGACATTTCATTCAAGAAATTATGACAAAATTCTAAGTAAGTAACAAACTTTCTCTTGAATTCGCCGTTTGAATGCACAATACAGAAATTTCATTCAAGAAATTATGAAAAAATTCTAAGTAAGTAACAATCTCTTTCTTGAAGTCCCCTCTTGGATACACAATACGGAAATTTCATTCAAAAATTATGAAAATATTTGTAAGTAAATAACAAACTCTTTATTGATTTCACCTCTTGGATACACAATACAGATACTTCATTCAAGAAATTATGAAAATATTTGTAAGTAAGTAACAATCTCTTTCTTGAATTCACCTCTTGAGTACACAATACGGAAATTTCGTTCAAGAAATTAGGAAAGAATTGTAAGTAAGTAAGTAACCAAATCTTTCTTGAATTCAACTCATGGATACACAATACAGAAATTTCATTCAAGAAAAAATTGTAAGTAAGTAACAAACTCATTGGAGTGGCCTCACTCTAAGTGAACCTGAATTAACCCAACTTTATGCATGTCTCTCTCACTATGACTGTTTGTCTGAGCGGGTGTGCCGCCATCTATAACCGGTCTAACCTAAATTCAACGTAATGATGCATAATGTCAAAATAAATAGAACTTGGATCTTATATATGTTATCTGATGTATCCAATGAGTTTGTTACTTACTAACAATTTTTTTCATAATTTCTTGAATTAAATTTCTGTAATGTGTATCCATAAGTTAAATTCAAGAAAGATTTGGTTACTTACTTACTTACAATTCTTTCCTAATTTCTTGAACGAAATTTCCGTATTGTGTACTCAAGAGGTGAATTCAAGAAAGAGATTGTTACTTACTTATAATTTTTTTTTTAATTTCTTGAATGAAATGTCTGTATTGTGTATCCAGGAGGAGAATTCAAGAAAGAGTTTGTTACTTACTTGTAATTTTTTTCATAGCTTCTTGAATGAAATTTCCGAATTTTGTATCCAAGAGGTGTATTCAAGAAAGAGTTTGTTACTTACTTACAATTTTGTATAATCTATTTAATGAAATATCTGTATTGTGTATCCAGGAGGAGAATTCAAGAAAGAGTTTGTTACTTACTTACAATATTTTTTTATAATTTCTTGAGTGAAATTGCTGTATTGTCTGTAAGCGAGTTCAAGAAAGAGTTTGTTTGCAATTTTTTCATAATTTCCTGAATTAAATTTCTGTATTGTGCATCCAAACGGTGAATTCAAGAAACAGTTTGTTACTTACTTAGAATTTTGTCATAATTTCTTGAATGAAATTTCTTTTGTTTATCCAAGAGGTGAATTCAAGAAAGAATTTGTTACTTACTTACTTACAATTTTTTCATAATTTCCTAAATGAAGTTTCTGCATTGTGTATCCAAGAGGTGTATTCAAGAAAGAGTTTGTTACTTACTTACAATTTTTTCATAAGTTATTGAATGAAATTTCTGTATTTTATATCCAAGAGGTGAAAACAATAAAGAGTCTGTTACTTACTTAAAATTTTTTTATAATTTCTCGAGTGAAATTGCTGTATTTTCTGTAAGCGAGTTCAAGAAAGAGTTTGTTTGCAATTTTTTTCATAATTTCCTGAATTAAATTTCTGTATTGTGAATCCAAACGGTGAATTCAAGAAAGAGTTTTTTACTTACTTAGAATTTTGTCATAATTTCTTGAATGAAATGTCTTTTTGTTTATCTAAGAGGCGAATTCAAGAAATAATTTGTTACTTACTTACAATTTTTTCATAATTTCCTAAATGAAGTTTCTGCATTGTGTATCCAAGAGGTGACTTCAAGAAAGAGTTTGTTACTTACTTACTTTATTTTCATAATTTATTGAATGAAATTTCCGTATTGTATATTCAAGAGGTGAAAACAATACAGAGTTTGTTACTTACTTACGATTTTTTCATAATTTCTGGAATGAAGTATCTGTATTGTGTATCCAAGAGGTGAAATCAATAAAGAGTTTGTTACTTACAAATATTTTCATAATTTCTTGAATGAAATTTCCGTATTGTGTATCCAAGAGGGGACTTCAAGAAAGAGATTGTTACTTACTTAGAATTTTTCATAATTTCTTGAATGAAATTTCTGCATCGTGTATCTAAGACGTGAAAACAATAAAGAGTTTGTTATTTGCTTAGAATTTTTTCATAATTTCTTGAAAGAAATGTCTTTTTTGTTTATCCAGCAGGCGAATTCAAGAAAGAATTTGCTACTTACTTACATTTTTTTCATAATTTCTTAAATGAATTTCCTTAAGTGTGTATCCAAGAGTCGACCTCATGAAATAGTTTGTCACTTATTCACAATTTTTTCATAATTGTCTTAATGAAATTTCTGTATTGTGTATCCAGGAGGAGAATTCAAGAAAGAGTTTGTTACTTACTTAGAATTTTTCATAATTTCTTGAATGAAATTGCTGTATTGTCTGTCCAAGAAGCGAGTTCATGAAAGAGTTTGTTTGCAATTTTTTTTCATAATTTCCTGAATTAAATTTCTGTATTTTGTATCCAAACGGCGAATGCAAGAAAGAGTTTGTTACTTACTTGGAATTTTGCCATAAATTATTGAATGAAATTTTTTTTTGTTTATCCAAGTGGCGAATTCAAAAAAGAATTTGGTTCTAACTTACTTACAATTTTTTATAGTTTCCCATATGAAGTTTCTGCATTGTGTATCCAAGATTTGAATTCAAGAAAGAGTTTGTTACTTACTTACAATTTTTCCAAAAGTTATTGAATGAAATTTCCGTATTGTATATCCAAGAGGTGAAAACAATAAAGAGTTTGTTACTTAGTTATAATTTTTTTCATAATTTCATGAGTGAAATGGCTGTATTGTCTGTTAGCGAGTTCAAGAAAGAGTTTGTTTGTAATTTTTTTCATAATTTCCTGAATTAAATTTCTGTATTGTGTATCCAAACGGCAAATTCAAGAAAGAGTTTGTTACTTTCTTAGAATTTTGTCATAATTTCTTGAATGAAATGTCTTTTTGTTTATCCAAGAGGCGAATTCAAGAAAGAATTTGTTTCTTACTAGGTTTTTAAAGTTCTACCATCTATTAGGTTTCACAGATTTCAATGTTAACTAGTTTCTGTTAACTTAACTAGTTCTTCAACACTTTTGGTGCCAACTCTTAAGTGGAAAATCTTTTAAGCATAAAACGGTATTACTGTAATAATTATGGTCCAAAACCTTTAACTGGAGGTTTGCAAGAACACCTCCAGCAAATTCCTCCTCCAGGCTCACAGATTTCAATGTTAACTAGTTTCTGGGTAGAATTTGTATGAAATCTTTGTCATGGTTGAAGCATTAGCTGCAACCTAGTAAAGAGCGAACCACAGGCCATAGTAACTAAAAGTTAAAAAACATTAAAATGATCTTGTTTTTCTTCTTTTCTCCAGACCTAGTGGGTTACTAGAACATCATAGAGAGATACTTAAGAGCTCATTCAAGAGCTATTTATCATATATACGTGGTTTATGTAAATTCCGCCATCTGCAAGGGCCATATGGCACGAAAAAAGGCACTTTTTGTGCCGTCTCTCAAGGGATGGGGCTAGCGGGCTACCAGAACATTTTAGATAGATTTTTGATAGCTTATTAAAAATTAAAGTGTATACTCCCTTTCCCCTTCCTTCACCTCCTGAGAAAATCATAGGAGAACAAATTTTGCAATTTAACTATGTACTATTCCAGCATCCCTATGCATCGCATCATTCATTTGCATGTGAATTGAAAATGATGTCTTAGCAAATCAAAAAGTACACCCTTTAAATTACCATTGTTGAAACCTTATACAAAAAAAATATCAACCCCCTTCAATGAACAACAGAAAAAATCACTTTTTTACATGGGCAGCAGTGATATGTCATCTCACTTTTCTTCGTCCCTATCGAGGCACTGGAACATAGAGAGCCGTTTAAGGACTCGCAAAAGATAATTCTTATATATTATCGTTTTTTCATATGCATAGACTCGATAAGGCCATCGTAAAGTTCCGTATGGCACACTAAAAACGCAATTTGGTTGAAATTTTTGGAATGGAAAGACTGCGTTGGACACTTGGACATCATAAATTGCTAATTATGGGCTCATTAATAAACAATTTTTTATATTGAATTGATTCTTATAAATTTGATTTGTAAGGCAATCATAAAGTGATACATTGCACCCAAAACGTGTGCATTGGTTTGTTTTTTATTTTAGAAAAAAAAATTAAAAAAAGCAAAAAAGGGTTTTCTCCAATGATAAAACTCGGCGGGTAAATTTTTTCCACCCCTGCGGAAATTTTCCTCTACGGAGACCCCCCCGGGAAATTTTCATTACAATTGAAATAGCGACAGAATTTTTAATTTAAAGTATTCAAAAAATTGTGTGAATTATTTACTTACTTGTTGAGCATTGTTTGACTAAGAATATCCAGTAAATCTGAACAATTTTTGGCAGCATTATGGTAGAAACCTTGTATTAATTAAAACTTGCCAGGGATGCCAATCGGATGTGAAAGATGACACTTACAGTTTGAAAATTACCTCCCCCTTTGTATTTAAAAAAAAAAACCATTTCTAAAAAAAAAATCCCCTTTCTAAAAATAGAACATCATCATGTCCTGATCTGATGTTATCACTAATGTCATCGTCAATGATGATGCTAGGGCTGTTTAAAAAAAATAGTTTTCGTCATATTTTAATGTAAGCTTCTCTTTTACATTTTGTATATTTTCATTTGTGTTATGCTAAGGATCATAGGATCATTTTTTATTAAAAAAGAGGATGGATTAATTAAAACAAGTTATCTGCTCAAACTACAGAACGAAGTAGAAAATTAAAACGATCAACAGTCTTAGAGTTACTTGATATTTTTTCTCCAAATTATTGGTGGGGGGGCAATTGTACCCTTCCCTTGCCCCCCTCAACGTCGCCACTGCCTACGGACAAGCTCTGCTTCTTTGGTGGTTGCGTTGAACAAAGGGCTTCACAACAAGAATACTTGTGAAATATATTTTTGAGCACTATCTATATACTTTTAGCCCTTGAAACTCATGGAGTATGCTTACCTGGCACTCTTAACACAATTTTATGGATTTGTTCAAATTTGAGATTGACCGACCATTTAATTATTGTTTATTCTTTCCAGGAATGTGGCAATAAATGGACATCTGTATTTTCAACTCTCGTATTTTTTTACTTGAAATTTAGTGAAGAACATGGTGCGGTTTATTACTACTTGTATGGCCAAAAATGTCTTTATTGTCCAGATGAGTACGTTATTCCACGGTGGTACGAGGATGAAATCGAAAGGGTGAGTATTTGTATAGTCTTTGCCTTGGAATTATTATGGCCTTTGGGAACAGATATATGTGCAGGAGTTTATTTGGAGAGCCGGGAGTGTTTACCCCCAAACTCACCCCTAGCAATGCAACTATGTGTTACCAGCCAATTTGGGTTCCGCTCCCCTTTTGTGACCTTTGGCTAAGATCTTATTGTGTATTCATGGAATGGAGTAACAGTGGGAAGTGCAACGTGTCCCGAAGGTAATTGAACGTTAGAATAAAACAAAAATGTTTCGTGTTGAAGGTCTCTTTTTCAGACCTTCTTCATATGAGATAATGCACCCAGACAGAGACTTCACTCCTTCTGCCTTCATTCTTTGGAAGATCATAATATACAGTGCAAATTACTTTTTAAATAAAAAAAATATATAAAGCCTTTCTGGGTTTTTTTTTTTTATTTTCTTGAAACTTCAACCACCCTCTAGGAATTTTCTACAGCCTCTCCTTGGGAGAATGTATTAGAGTGCCCTTAACATCAGGTAAACAATTATTGAAGTCAACAGACTGATGCATAAGCAAAACCTGTTACATCTTTGAATAAAATATATGCCAAGTTTCATGAATAATATGTTTTTAATTAATGTTAATGTCACACTTGTACTACAGAAGCAGAAAATTAAAATGCCAGGATGTTTGTTTTAAAAGCTTACTTCAGCAATAATTTGTTCCCGAGTGTTGTCTTCTAATACTATATCTTCATATTGATTTTGTCCATAAGCGTCACTACAATATGGCCCGGGCATGAGGTACAGATAACACTTAATTGATGTTGTTTTTTTTCTGTGCTTTTTTATTATGTGAATGTTATATGGATAACAAAATCAGTTTTTCAAAAAAGTAACGAACTCCATTAAACTAAAAATAAGAACGAATAAAATCGAATAATCTACCAAGCGGAAAACTACCAGAAAGCACCATCAATAAATAAATAATGCCCAAAACAAACCGAAATCAAGGAGGCACACTTCAGTTAAGCGATTTCCGGTCCTAGCGGTCGCAGAGAGACGGCGGTGGTCGCATTTTGTACCCTAAGCTCAAACTAAGAAACATGCAAAATTTCACCCCCCCCTCCGATTTTATCTTCATGGCGGAAAGTGGGCCGGAAGTTTCGACCCTCCCGCCACAGCCCCTCTTTTACATTGTCCAATCGTGCTGAAATTTCGAGGATAAGCTTTGCTATAGCCTGGAAGCTTATCCTCAAATTTTCAACTCAATCTTATCGCTCCTTCCCTATTTTCCAAAAACCAAATATAGCCACTTATTGTTCATCAAAAAAAAAATTTATCAGCCACGCGTACTGGCCACAGTTGGCAACGGATCCTGGTGAATGGGGACTCATTCCAAGTGGAATTCGACCTGTTAGGGAGTGGGAGATTTACAGACCGAAAAAATTATCCCCCGAATTTACATTTACGAAAAACCTCGTTTTCCTATAAGAGCCCATGTTAAATTTTCCCGCCACAGCCCCCCTTTAACGATGTCAGATCTGGCTATAATTTAGAGAATAAGCTTTCCTAGGGCCTGGGAGCTTATCCTCAAAATTTCAGATCAATCCGATCACTCCTTACCTTTTTTCCAAAAACCAAATATCAAGTTTTTTTTTTTTTATCTGACACGCCTACAGGCCACAGTTGGTAACGGATACGGGTGAATGAGGACTCATTCGAAATGGAAATTAACATGTTAGGGCGTTTTGATATTTTCCAACCAAAAAAATTATCCCCCGAATTTACATTTACGAGAAACCTCGTTTTCCCATAATAGCCCTTGTTAGTTTTTGAATTTTCTGTAAGTATTGTATTTCATTATCAAATTAGATCAAATTAATCCTCTTAACCTGAAACGAACGACTGTAAGGTTTCAAAACTTCCAGCTCTTTCCCAGAAGTTTTTTTTGTCGAAAAACAAAAATGTTACTTTGTATTTGCTTGCGTCGAAAATAGATTGCAGAGACTAAAAATAATTTATATGAGTCTCTGGTGGTACAGTGGTCAGTATTCCTGCCTGTCAAGTGGAAGATCTGGGTTCGATTCCCCGTCGGAGTAGAATTTTTATATATTGAATTTAAAGTAGTATCTCTTAAATTTAAAGTTTAAATTAAAAAAAAACAAAATCCAATCTATTAAATCCTTCGGCTCAACTAGCGTCTCCAGAAGAATATCACAGTCGGCCTTCAGCTAACAGGCAAGTCTCCACTGCTTTGATAACATTCTGTATACCCGCATGCTCGAAGAAAAGTTGAAAAAATAAAATATTACTGTGAATTTGATTTGAGTATTCAGGAACTAAAAGCCTTAACAAAAGAATCTTCAAAAGCGGGGGATTTGGGGGGGGCAGCCCCCCAACTTTAACTCATGACATGATCAGCTAACAGTTAGTCAAGCAATAATAAGTAATAAGCTGTACAAAAACGTGCAGAAACTATTTGAAAAGAACTACGTTTTCTAAAGAGTTAAAGAGGCTGAGTCACAAGTTCGAACTTTAAAACGTACAGGAATTAGGAGGTACAGTTGGGGGGCTGCTGCCCCCAAACCCCCGCTTTTGCAGCCTCTTTTCTTAAGGTTTTTTAAGTCATGTAGCCTGCAATCAGTTGGTCGTACCAAGTTCATCACATTATAGCTTGTTATCGGTTAGGGAAAAATCTCCTGTAAAAAATCCAGCAAAGAGGCTCAGTATTGTTTCTAATCAAAGAGATGCAATAGGATGTTCTTACGGTAAAAAATTCAAGCAGACTTCGTTCGTGTTGCAAAGCATTTCTTTGCAAGGGAAAAAGTGGGGGTTGAGGGGGGTGGTAGACCCCCAAAATAAAAATCTCAACAAAAGAGGCTGCAGAAGCGGGGGGTTTGGGGGTGTGGGGGGGGTGGTTGTGGCAGCCCCCCCCAACTGTATCTCCTAATCCCTGTACGTTTTAAAGTTCGAACTTGTGACTCAGCCTCTTTAACTCTTTAGAAAATTAAAGTTTTTTTCAAATAATCACAATAAATAACCGAGTCAAACTCAAAACGCGCAGAAATTAACACGAGAAATTCCAACCGCCTATAGGTAATTAGCTCACGCATCCAAAGCGAACCACTCGGCTATTACAAATCAGCGGCATTTCAATGTTTTCCCCTGATAATTGTTTGTGCCTTTGAGTGATGAAACAAAACAAAAACAAGTTTTTTCAACTGAAAGTAAGGATCAACATTAAATCTTAAATGAACAGAAATTATTACGATATGGGGAGGATAACCCCTCCACAATACCTTGCTCTTCGCTGACGTTATTTAGAATGTTCAGAAAGCTATGTTATTCTAATTTAACGAACCTTTTAATACATGTTTTGTTCGTAAAGGATTAGGATACAAAATCAGACTTTAGCGTAAAGAGCAAAGTATTTAAGATGGGGGATTCCCCACATCCCACCACTGAAAATTACCCCAGAGAAATTTGTCTTCCGAGAAATGTCTTTTTACTTCCCAATAATAAATGCTTTGTGTAAGCAATAGGCAATAGGCCTTTCTTTTTGATTAAATGAAAAAAAAACAATTTTTTTAACTGAAAGTAAGGAACGACACTAAAGCTTAAAACGAAAAGAACTTATTCCGTATATGAAAGGTGCTGTTCCCTCCCCAACGCCTCGCTCTTTGCAATAAAGTTTGACTCTTTGTCACAATTCCACTTTTTAATACAACTAGAGCTTTAGCGTAAAGAGTTAGGCGTTGAGGAGCGGACAACCCCTTTCATATACGGAATAATTTCTGTTCGTTTTCAGTTTTAATGTTACTCCTTACTTTCAGTTAAATATACTTGTTTTTTTTTTATTTAATATATCAACGTTTTTCAACTAATGCAGGTTCAAATTTAGCTCACCGTACATTAAAAATTGAAACAAAATTTGCAAATTAATTTTGGAAGATTTATTTCTTATATGAAGGGTTGCCCCCTCCTCATTACCTTACTCTTTACGCTAAAGCTGTTAGTATTTTTAAAAAAAAACTTCCTATTCTAATTAAAAAGCCCCCGTGTTTCAGTAAACGCTCTTAAAAAAGTGGGACAAACGATAAAACCTTAGCGTAAAGATCAAGATACAAAGGAGGAGACACCCCTCCTGTGCGGAGGGGGCAATCCTCCCCCCTCCCCACGGAAATCTCCTTCGGGTAAATTTCATCCAACGTAAAGTAAACCTCCCCCCCCGTCAAATTCCCTCCAGGTAGTTCCATCCTCACTGAGAATCCCTCCTATGTAAAAGTGCTTGCGGACGATTTAGCCTGAAAAATTATCCTTAGCATTCTTTCATTTGAATAAGACTTTAATCTCTAATCCGTTTCTCGATCACTCCAGAAATGTCCATTTCTGGGAAAATTTTTTCCCTGAAATCAAAACACGCGGAGAATAGCCCCCGAATAATTCCTCCGGAACACTTCCATATTAAAAATTGGCAGAAACCGTAATTCATCCGCGCTGGCACTGATGTTTTCAATAATTTAGTATTTGCGATTAAAATGTTTGTAATATTCAATGCTAGCCTACTACTGCTACTACTAACAAATCACCGCAGCACCAAAACACCAGAGGCCAACACAGCTACGCACGCTCTTCCTCCATCCCAATCTCTTCAAAGCATCCCTCTTTACAACCTCCCAGGGAGTTCCCGTTTCCCTTAAATCTTTCTGTCTGGCATCCTACGATCCTTAACGCGGACCACCTGCTTTCCGTTTAGCCCTAGAACGTTGGCCAAAAAGGACAATCTTTGGCAATCTGTCATCCTTCATCTGCAGAACGTGCCCAAGCAGTTTCAACCTTCTTCTCATTATAACTCTAGAAAGCGCTATTGAACCACACTTTTCGTGCAGCCTACTGTTTGAAATACGATCAGTCAGCCGGGTACCCAGAATAATATGTTGCCAATTTCTTTGGAAAACATCTAGCAAAGCTTCATCCGCTTTTCGGAGCACTCATGCTTCCGAGCCATATTTAACCACTGTCATCACTGTAGCTTCCAATATTCTAATCTTGGTTTGCAGACTTATCGTCCTATTCTTAAAAAAAATTAACTGTGAAAAAATACCCTGAGCCTTGGCTATTCTACTTTTAAAATCTTCACTACTCCCACCGTCTTTACTAACAATGCTACCAACGTAAGTGAAGCTGTTCATTTGATCAATCCTTTAGTTACCCAACGTCACCGTCAATTTTCACTTATTCCTGGCCTTAGTGACTCAGTCTTCTTAATATTTATTTTCATACCCATTCTAGCACCCTGAACTCGCAAAACCACTAAAAGTTCATTAATTTTGCTCAAATTTTGATCTAGGGTGCTTAAATCATCAGCATAAACAAAGTCCATGATACTTTTAGTAGAATGGGGGGTACCAGCGCGGACAGGGCTCCTTATATGGGCATAGAATACTGACGGGGCTCCATATATGGGCATGGAATCCCTAGGGAGAATGATTGCGTAATCGGTCAATGACCTCTTTTTCCAAGGTCGATTTATTTGATGTTTCTATGTGTAATAACTCCGGAACGAAGGTTGTACATGCGCATTGAATTCTAACGGGAACAATGTTATTGATCTAGGACTCGAGGGGGAAGTGAATTCCCGAGAACTTGATTGCGAAATCAAAGTGTGTCAACAACAACAACATCGACCTTGACATTCGCTGAGAGCGTGCACTTACAACAACAACAACATCGACCTTGGAACACCTGTGCTGTCGACCTCAATTCACCTATCGTGAATCAATAATTCCCCTTAGAAACAACAAATTAATTTCCCTTTTCTTGACAGATCAATCAACCAATGACATCATCTGTCAGACTTTAACAATTTTCGCATAGAAACGATTCTCCAGGAATAGATCCAAGTCATTAATGTCTTTGCCTCGGAAACAACGCTTTTGGTCGAACTCCAAAGGATATTAATAGCCAAAGGCCATGGAAACAAATCTCCAAGAAACATCTTAGCGATGAATTGTTTTAGCGCGGGAATCAGGTTTCTTATTAATTTGAAATGCATTAGCGCAGAGATGCCAAAAACAAAAGGAACACGCTGAATTACGTTTAGGGATTATTTGGGCGAAACTGTTTTAGACAGGTTATGGAATTATTTCGGCGAAACACTTAGAGACATTTTAAAAGAAGATTTTTGAAGAGATTTTGGAAGAGGATTTAATGGTGAAGCTCTGTGGTCGTTATAATACACAAGTTTCATTTGAACAGTGTTGTGAGGTATCTAACCCAACCCCAAAGGGTTCCAATCCTCCTACCCCAACCCCGAAGGAAGCCCCCGGTCCTCACAGGCCCCCCCAGCTCCCAAAGGGCCACTGGCGCCCCCAAAGGCCCACCCAGACCTCCAAAGGCCATTCCCGGGCCCCCCAAAGGCCCATCGAGCTCCCAAAGGACCAACGGGGTCCCAAAGGTCCTCCACCGGTCCCCAAATGTCCCCCAGGCCCCTAACTGTCCCCCCGGACCCCCAAAGGCCCTCTCTGGGCCCCAAAGGCCCTCCCTGTGCCCCCAAAGGCCCTCCCCCGGCCCCCAAAGGTCCCCCGGACCAGAGAAGCGCCGCCGGGATGCGCCGTGGGCCAGGAAAGTGCCGCAGGATGTGCCGCAAGGATGCGCCGCGGGTCAGGAAAGTGCCGCAGGGGATGCGCCGCAGGAAGGCACCGCAGGAAAGTGCCGCAGGATGCGCCGCAGGGATGCGCCGCAAAAAAAAGTAAACTAAAAGTAAAAATTTCGAAATGTTATCCCCCAAACGCTCTCCTCAGACCCCCAAAGGCCCTCCCCTGGTCCTCAAAGGTCCCCCGGGCTCCCAAAGGGCCAACCGGCCCCCAAGGGTCCCCGGACCCCCAAAGGTCCTCCCCCGGTCCCCAAAGGTCCACTGGGCTCCCAAAGGCCCTCCCCTGGTCCCCAAAGGTCCCCCGGGCTCCCAAAAGACCACTCAATCCTCAAGGGTCCCCGGATCCCCAAAAGCCCTCCCTAGGCCCCAAATGCCCTCCCCAGGTCCCCATACATGCACAAATAAACTTACACACACACAAAAACTTACAAACACACACAAAAACTTACACACACACACGAAAACTTACACACACACACCACAACTTACACACACACGCCAAAACTTACACACACACACACAAAACCATACACACACACACACACAAAAACTTACACAAGCACACAAAAACTTACATGCACACAAAAACATACATTCACACAAAAACTTACACACACACACACATACACAACTTACACACACACACACACACACTAAAACTCACACCCACACGCCAAAACTTACACACACACACAAAATTACAAACACACACACACACACAAAAAAACTGAAACAATAACACAAAAAAAACTCACACACACACACACAAAAACTTACACACACACACACACACACACACAAAACTTACACACACACACACCAAAACTTACACACACGCCAAAAATAACACAAAAAAAAACTTACACACACACACACACACACACACACAAAAAAATACACACACACACAAAAAAAACTTGAACAAACAAAATCTTACACACACACACACACACACAAACTTACAAAAACACAAAAAAAAAATACCAAACCAAACAAAAGATAATACAAATAAAAAATTACACACACACACACAAAAACTTAGACCCACACGCAAAAACTTGCATGCACACAAAAACTTACATGCACACAAGTATATATATATATATATATATATATATATATATATATATATATATATATATATATATATATATATATATATATATATATATATATATATATATATATATATATATATATATATATATACTTTACTCTTAGGGCACTGAAATCAATACTATATAGGTCTGAGTTCGGTTGCGAAAACAAACAAAAGTTAGAAAAAAAACAAAATATTCCTTTATTACCTCTGCAATACGGCTAAAAATGAAGAATTCATACATATTTTCAACTAGCTAAGGGTAAGTGTTTTAAATATGAGCCATTCTGTTGAGAAAACACACAAAAGTTAGAAAAAATAAATATTTTTAGTGTTTTACCTCTTCACTACCGCTAAAAATGAAGAATTCATACACATTTTCAACTAGCTAAAGGGTAAATGTTTTAAATATGAGCCATTCTATTGCGAAAACACACAAAAGTTAGAAAAAATGCAAAATATTCCTTTATGACCTCTGCAATACAGGTAAAAATGAAGAATTCATACACATTTTCAACTAGCTAAGGGTAAGTGTTTTAAATATGAGCCATTCTGTTGCGAAAACACACAAAATTTAGAAAAAATGCAATATATTCCGGTTTTATCTCTGCATTACGGCTAAAAATGAAGAATTCATACAGATCTTCAACTAGCTAAAGGGTAAATGTTTTTAATATTAGCCATACTATTTCGTAATAACACAAAACTTTGAAAAAATGCAAAAATATAATATATTAAATCTGCAATACGGCTAAAAATGAAGAATTCATACACATTTTCAACTACCTAAGGGTGAGTGTTTTAAATGTGAGCCATTCTTTTGCGAAAACACACAAAAGTTAGAAAAAATAAAAACTCTTCCTTTACTACCTCTGCAATACGGCTAAAAATGAAGAATTAATGCACATTTTCAACTAGCTAAGGGTAAGTGTTTTAAATATGAGCCATTCTGTTGCGAAAACCCACAAAAGTTAGAAAAAATACAAAATATTCCTTTATTACCTCTGCATTACGGGTAAAAATGAAGAATTCATACACATTTTCACCTAGCTAAGGTTAAATTTTTTAAATATGATCCATTCTGTTGCGAAAACACACAAAAGTTAGAAAAAATACAAAATATTCCTTTATTACCTCTGCAATATGAGTAAAAATTAAGAATTCATACAAAATTTCAACAATCTAAGGGAAAGTGTTTTAAATAATAGACATTCTGTTGCGAAAACACACAAAAGTTAGAAAAAATGCAAAATATTCCTTTATTTCCTATGCAAAATGGCTAAAAATGAAGAATTCATACACATTTTCAACAAGCTAAGGGTAAGTGTTTTAAATATGAGCCATTCTGTTGTGAAAACACACAAAAGTTAGAAAAAATACAAAATATTCCTTTATTACCTCTGCAAAATAGCTAAAAATGAAGAATTCATACACATTTTCAACTAGCTAAGGGTAAGTGTTTTAAATATGAGCCATTCTGTTGCGAAAACACACAAAAGTTAGAAAAAATACAAAATATTCCTTTATTATCTCTGCAAAACGGCTAAAAATGAAGAATTCATACACATTTTCAACTAGCTAAGGGTAAGTGTTTTAAATATGAGCCATTCTGTTGCGAAAACACACAAAAGTTAGAAAAAATACAAAATATTCCTTTATTACCTCTGCAAAACGGCTAAAAATGTAGAATTCATACACATTTTCAACTAGCTAAGGGTAAGTGTTTTTAATATGAACCATTCTGTTGCGAAAACAAACAATACTTATAATAATTTCAATATATTACTTTATTACCACTGCAAAACGGCTAAAAATGAAGAATTCTTACACATTTTCAACTAGCTAAGGGTAAGTGTTTTAAATATGAGCCATTCTATTGCGAAAACACACAAAAGTTAGAGAAAATACAAAATGTTCCTTTATTACCTCTGCAAAACAGATGAAAATGAAGAATTCATACACAATTTCAACTAGCTAAGGGTAAGTGTTTTAAATATGAGCCATTCTGTTGTGAAAACACACAAAAGTTAGAAAAAATACAAAATAATCCTTTATTACCTCTGCAAAACGGCTAAAAATGAAGAATTCATACACATTTTCAACTAGCTAAGGGTAAATGTTTTAAATATGAGCCATTCTATTGCGAAAACACACAAAAGTTAGAAAAAATACAAAATGTTCCTTTATTACCTCTGCAATACGGCTATAAATGAAGAATTCATACAAATTTTCAACTAGCTAAGGGTAAGTGTTTTAATATGAGCCATTCTATTGCGTAAACACACAAAAGTTAGAAAAAATGCAAAATGTTCCTTTATTACCTCTGCAATACGGCTAAAAATGAAGAATTCATACACATTTTCAACTAGCTAAGGGTAAGTGTTTTAAATATGAGATATTCTGTTGCGAAAACACACAAAAGTTAGAAAAAATACAAAATATTCGTTTATTACCTCTGCAATACGGCTAAAAATGAAGAATTCATACAGATCTTCAACTAGATAAAGGGTAAATATTTTAAATATGAGCCATTCTATTGCGTAAACACACAAAAGTTAGAAAAAATGCAATATGTTCCTTTATTAACTCTGCAATACGGCTAAAAATGAGGAATTCATACACATTTTCAACTAGCTAAGGGTGAGTTTTTTACATATGAGCAATTCTGTTGCGAAAACACACAAAAGTTAGAAAAAATACAAAATCTTCCTTTCTTACCTCTGCAATACGGCTCAAAATGTATAAGTCATTCACATTTTCTACTATCTAAGGGTAAGTTATTTAAATATGAGCCATTATGTTGCGAAAACACACAAAAGGTATAAAAAATGCAAACTATTCCTTTATTAGCTCAGCAAAATTGGTAAAATTTAAGAATTCATACACATTTTCAACTAGCTAAGGGTAAATGTTTTATATATGAGCCGTTATATTGTGAAAACACAAAAGTTAGAAAAAATGCAAAATGTTTATTTATTACAACTGCAATACGGCTAAAAATGAATAATTCAAACACAATTTCAACTAGCTAAGGGTAAGTGTATTAAAAAAGATCCAAAAGGGTGATAAATAAAAAACAAGATCGAAAAAATACAAAATAATCATATAAAAAATCTGAAATAAGTGTAAAAATTAATAATTAATACAAAATTTCAACTAGCTCAGGGTAAGTGTTTTAAATATGAGCCATTCTGTTGCGAAAACACACAAAAGTTAGAAAAAATACAAAATATTCCTTTATTACCTCTGCAAAACGGCTAAAAATGAAGAATTCATACACATTTTCAACTAGCTAAGGGTAAGTGTTTTAATATGAGCCATTCTGTTGCGAAAACACACAAAAGTTAGAAAAAATACAAAAATATTCCTTCATTACCTCTGCAATACGGGTAAAAATGAAGAATTCATACACATTTTCAACTAGCTAAGGGTAAGTGTTTTAAATATGAGATATTCTGTTGCGAAAACACACAAAAGTTAGAAAAAATACAAAATATTCCTTTATTAGCTCTTCTATACTGCTAAAAATGAAGTATTCATACACATTATCAACTAGCTAAGGGTAAATCTTTTAAATATGAGCCTTTCTATTGCGAAAACACACAAAAGTTATAAAAAATGCAAAATGTTCCTTTATTACCTCTGCAATACGGGTAAAAATGAAGAATTCATACACATTTTCAACTAGCTAAAGGGTAAATGTTTTAAATATTAACCATTCTATTGCGAAAACACAAAAAAGTTATAAAAAATACAAATATTACGGTATTACCTCTGCAATACGGATAAAAATGAAGAATTAATACATATTTTCAACTAGCTAAGGGTGAGTGTTTTAAATATGAGCCATTCTGTTGCGAAAACACACAAAAGTTAGAAAAAATACAAATATTCCTTTATTACCTCTGCAAAACGGCTAAAAATGAAGAATTCATACACATTTTCAACTAGCTAAGGGTAAGTGTTTTAAATATGAGCCATTCTGTTGCGAAAACACACAAAAGTTAGAAAAAATACAAAATATTCCTTTATTACCTCTGCAAAACGGCTAAAAATGAAGAATTCATACACATTTTCAACTAGCTAAGGGTAAGTGTTTTAAATATGAGCCATTCTGTTGCGAAAACACACAAAAGTTAGAAAAAATACAAAATATTCCTTTATTACCTCTGAAAAACGGCTAAAAATGAAGAATTCATACACATTTTCAACTAGCTAAGGGTAAGTGTTTTAAATATGAGCCATTCTGTTGCGAAAACACACAAAAGTTAGAAAAAATACAAAATATTCCTTTATTACCTCTGCAATACGGCTAAAAATGAAGAATTCATACACATTTTCATATTTCAAAAAGATATCTCCACTGTCTTACAAAAAGATTTCCCCTTTTGTTCTTCGTACTTTTGTTGTTTGTGAATATTTTGTATTTTTTCTAAATTTTGTGTGTTTTCGCAACAGAATGGCTCATATTTAAAACACTTACCCTTAGCTAGTTGAAAATGTGTATGAATTCTTCATTTTTAGCCGTTTTGCAGATGTAATAAATGAATTTTTTGTATTTTTTTTTATTTTTGTGTGTTTTCGCAACAGAATGGCTCATATTTAAAACACTTACCCTTAGCTAGTTGAAAATGTGTATGAATTCTTCATTTTTAGCCGTTTTGCAGAGGTAATAAAGGAATATTTTGTATTTTTTCTAACTTTTGTGTGTTTTCGCAACAGAATGGCTCATATTTAAAATACTTACCCTTAGCTAGTTGAAAATGTGTATGAATTCTTCATTTTTAGCCGTTTTGCGGAGGTAATAAAGGAATATTTGGTATTTTTTCTAACTTTTGTGTGTTTTCGCAACAGAATGGCTCATATTTAAAACACTTAACCTTAGCTAGTAGAAAATGTGTATGAATTCTTCATTTATAGACGATTTTCAGAGGTAATAAAGGAATATTTTTATTTTTTTCTATCTAGTTTGTGTTTTATCAACAGAATGGAACATATTTAAAAAAATTAACATTATATATTTGAAATTGTTTATTAATTATTCATTTTTAGAAGTATTTAAGATTTAATAAAGGAATATTTTGTATTTTTTCTAACTTTTGTGTGTTTTCGCAACAGAATAGCTCATATTTAAAACACTTACCCTTAGCTAGTTGAAAATGTGTATGAATTCTTCATTTTTAGCCGTTTTTCAGAGGTACTAATGGACTAGTGTGAATTTTTTATCACGGTTGTGTGTTGTCTAAAAAGACTGGCTCATATTTAAAACACTTACCCTTCGCTAGTTCAAAATGTGTATGAATTCTTCATTTTTACCCGTTTTGAAGAGGTAATAAAGGACTATTTTGTATTTTTTCTAACTTTTGTCTGTTTTCGCAACAGAATGGCTCATATTTAAAACACTTACACTTAGCTAGTTGAAAATGTGTATGAATTCTTAATTTTTAGCCGTTTTTTTGATCTAATATTTGTATATTTTGTATTTTTTATAACTTTTGTGTGTTTTCGCAACAGAATGGATAATATTTAAAACACTTACCCTTAGCTAGTTGAAAATGTGTATGAATTCTTCATTTTTAGCCATTTTGCAGAGGTCATAAAGGAACATTTTGTATTTTTTCTAACTTTTGTGTGTTTTCGCAACAGAATGGCTCATATTTAAAACACTTACCCTTAGCTAGTTGAAAATGTGTATGAATTCTTCATTTTTAGCCGTTTTGCAGAGGTAATAAAGGAATATTTTGTATTTTTTCTAACTTTTGCGTGTTTTTGCAATAGAATGGCTCATATTTAAAAAACTCAACCTTAGCTAGTTGAAAATATGTATGAATTCTTCAATTTTAGCCGTTTTGCAGAGGTAATAACGGAATTTTTGCATTTTTTCTAACTTTTGCGTGTTTTCGCAATAGAATAGTTCATATTTAAAACACTTACCCTTAGCTAGTTGAAAATGTGAATGAATTCTTCATTTTTACCAGTATTGCAGAGGTAATAAAGGAACATTTTGCATTTTTTCCAACTTTTGTGTGTTTTCGCAATAGAATGGCTCATATTTAAAAAATTTTAACTTAGCTAGTTTAATTTTATTATTAAGTCATAAATTTTTGCCGTAATGCAGATTTAAATAACTAACAGTTTGCATTTTTTAACACTTTTGTGTGTTTACTCAATATAATATCTAAAACATAAAACATTGACCCTTAGATAGTTGAAAATGTGTATGAATTCTTCATTTTTACCCGTATTGCAGAGGTAATGAAGGAACATTTTGTATTTTTTCTAACTTTTTTGTGTTTTCGCAACAGACTGGCTCATATTAAAACACTTACCCTTATCTATTTTAAAATTTGTAATAATTCTTGATTTTTAGCCGTTTTGCAGAGGTTATAAAGGATTATTTTGTATTTTTTCTAACTTTCGTGTGTTTTCACAACAGAATGTATCATAATTAAAACACTGACCCTAATCTATTTGAATATTTTTTTTTATTATACTATTTTTGACTTTGTTCTTATTTAATTATGTATTTTTTTTTATTTTTTCTAACTTTTGTGTGTTTTCTCAACAGAATGGCTCATATTTAAAACATTTACCCTTAGCTAGTTGAAAATGTTTATGAATTCTTCATTTTAGCCGTATTGCAGAGGTAATAAAGGAACATTTTGCTTTTTTTAAAACATTTTTGTGTTTTCGCAATAGAATGGTTCATATTTAAAATACTTACCGTTAGCAAGTTGAAAATTTGTATGAATTCTTCATTTTTACCCGTTTTGCAGAGGTAATACAGGAATATTTAGTATTTTTTTGTCGATTATTGTGTTTTCGCAGCAGAATGGCTCATATTTAATACACTTACCCTTAGCTAGTTGAAAATGTGTATTAATTCTTCATTTTTATCCGTTTTGCAGAGGTAATAAAGGAATATTTTGTATTTTTTTTAACTTTTGTGTGTTTTCGCAACAGAATGGCTCATATTTAAAACACTTACCCTTAGCTAGTTGAAAATGTGTATGAATTCTTCATTTTTAGCCATTTTGCAGAGGTAATAAAGGAACATTTTGTATTTTTTCTAACTTTTGTGTGTTTTCGCAACAGAATGGCTCATATTTAAAACACTTACCCATAGCTAGTTGAAAATATTTATGAATTCTTCATTTTTAGCCGTTTTGCAGAGGTAATAAAGGAATATTTTGTATTTTTTCTAACTTTTGTGTGTTTTCGCAACAGAATGGCTCATGTTTAAAACACTTACCCTTAGCTAGTTGAAAATGCGTATGAATTCTTCATTTTTAGCCGTTTTGCAGAGGTAATAAAGGAATATTTTGTATTTTTTCTAACTTTTGTGTGTTTTCGCAACAGAATGGTTCATATTTAAAACACTCACCCTTAGCTAGTTGAAAATGTGTATGAATTCTTCATTTTTACCCGTAATGCAGAGGTAATAAAGGAACATTTTGCATTTCTTCTAACTTTTTTTGTTTAACTAAATATTAGGTAAAATTAATAAAACTTTGACCATGATACTTCTGTAATAGTTTTTTTATACTTCATTTTAGACGTTATTAATTTTTATATAATTAACTTTTTGCATTTTTTCTAACTTTTGTGTGGTTTCGCACAATAAAGGCTAATCGTAATTTAATAATACCTTTAGCTAGGTGAAAATGTGTAAGAATTCTAAATTTTTAACCTTAATGCAGAGGTAATAATTTAACATTTTGCATTTTTTCTAACTTTTGTGTGTTTTCGCAATAGAATGGCTCATATTTAAAACATTTACCCTTAGCTAGTTGAAAATGTGTATGAATTCTTCATTTTTAGCCGTATTGCAGAGGTAATAAGGGAATATTTTGTATTTTTTCTAACTTTTGTGTGTTTTTGCAACAGAATGGCTCATATTTAAAACACTCACCCTTAGCGAGTATAATATGTTTATTAATAATAAATTTTTACTATAAGGGCTTATTTAATATTTTTACAATTTTCCTTTTTTCTTTCTTTTTTGTGTTTACGCTATATAATGGCTCATATTTAAAACATTTAACCTTTAGCTAGTTGAAAATTTGTATGAATTCTTCATTTTTACTCGTTATGCAGAGGTAATAAAGGAACATTTTGTATTTTTTCTAACTTTTGTGTGTTTTCGCAACAGAACGGCTCATATTTAAAACACTTACCCTTAGCTAGTTGAAAATGTGTATGAATTCTTCATTTTTACCCGTATTGCAGAGGTAATAAAGGAATATTTTGTATTTTTTCTAACTTTTGTGTGTTTTCGCAACAGAACTCAGACCTATATAGTATTGATTTCAGTGCCCTAAGAGTAAAATATATATATATATATATATATATATATATATATATATATATATATATATATATATATATATATATATATATATATATATATATACTTGTGTGCATGTAAGTTTTTGTGTGCATGCAAGTTTTTGCGTGTGGGTCTAAGTTTTTGTGCGTGTGTGTGTAAGTTTTTGTGTGTCTAAGCTTTTGTGTGTGGATGTATGTTTTTTGTGTGTGTGTGTTTGTTTGTGTGTGTGTGTGTTTGTGTTTGTGTATGTTTTTGTGTGTGTTTTTTTTTTGTGTGTGTGGGTTTTTGTGTGTGTGTGTGTGTGTGTGTGTGTGTGTAAGTTTCTGTGTTTGTTAGTTTTTGCGCGTTTGTGTAATTTTTCGTGTGTGTGTGTGTGTGTGTGTGTGTGTAATTTTGTGTGTTTGTATGTGTGTGTTTTTTTTGTGCTCATTTTTAAGTTTTTGTGTAGGTGTGTGTGTGTGTGTGTTTTAGTTTTTGTGTGTGTATAATTTTTGGGGTGTGTGTGTGTGTTTTCGTGTGTGTGTGTGTGTGTAAGTTTTGTGTGTGTGTGTGTGTGTAAGTTTTTGTGTGCATTTAAGTTTTTATGTTGTTGTATGTTGTCGTGTGCTTGTTTTTCTGTTTGTGTGTGTGTGTGTGTGTGTATGTTTTTTTGTGTGTGTGTGTAAGTTTTGTCGTGTGTGTGTAAGTTTTCGTGTGTTTTTTCAAGTTTTCATGTGTGTGTTTATGTTTTTGTGTGTGTGTGTAAGTTTTTGTGTTTGTGTAAGTTTTTGTGTCCATGTATGGGGACCGGGGGAGGACCTTTGGGGCACAGGGAGGGCGTTTGGGGATCCGGGGGCCCTTGAGGATTGAGGGGTGTTTTGGGAGCCCGGGGGACGTTTGGGGACGGGGGGTGGGCCTTTGGGTGCCCTGTGGACCTTTGGGGACCGGGGGTGGACCTTTGGGGGTCCGGGGGACCCTTGGGGGCCGGTTGGCCCTTTGGGAGCCCGGGGGACCTTTGAGGACCAGGGGAGGGCCTTTGGGGGTCTGAGGAGAGCGTTTGAGGGATAACATGTCGAAATTTTTAATTTGTAGTTTACTTTTTTTTTGCGGTGCATCCCTGCGGTGCATCCTGCGGTGCTTTCCTGCGGTGCCTCCCTGCGGCACACCCTCTTTGTTACTTCTCTGACCCGTGGCGCATCCCTGCGGCACATCCTGTGGCCCTGTTCGGGCCCACGGCGCAGCCTGGCAGCGCTTCTCGGGTCCGGGGGACCTTTGGGGGCCGGGGGAGGGCCTTGGGGGGCACTGGGTGGGCCTTTGGGGCACAGGGCGGGCCTTTGGGGCACAGGGAGGGCCTTTGGGGGTCCGGGGGGACAGTTGGGGGCCTGGGGGACATTTGGGGACCGTTGGAGGACCTTTGGGACCCCGTTGGTCCTTTGGGAGCTCGATGGGCCTTTGGGGGGCCCGGGGATGGCCTTTGGGGGTCTGGGTGGGCCTTTGGGGGCGCCGGTGGCCCTTTGGGAGCGTGGGGGGCCTTGGCGGACCGGAGTCTTCCTTTGGGGTTGAGGTAGGAGGATTGGAACCCTTTGGGGTTGGGATAGAGGACCTCACAACACTGTTCAAATGAAACTTGTGTATTATAACGACCACAGAGTTTCACCATTAAATTCTCTTCTAAAATCTCTTCAAAAATCATCATTTAAAATGTCTCTAACTGTTTCGCCGAAATAATCCCATAACCTGTCAAAAACAGTTTCGCCCAAATAATCCCTAAACGTAATTCAGCGTGTTCCTTTTGTTTTTGGCATCTCTGCGCTAATGCATTTCAAATTAATAAGAAACCTGATTCCCGCGCTAAAACAATTCATCGCTAAGATGTTTCTTGGAGAATTGTTTCCATGGCCTTTGGCTATTAATATCCTTTAGAGTTCGACCAAAAGAGTTGTTTCCGAGGCAATGACATTAATGACTTGGATCTATTCCTGGAGAATCGTTTCTATGCGAAAATTTTTAAAGTCTGACAGATGATGTCATTGGTTGATTGATCTGTCAAGAAAGGGGACATTAATTTGTTGTTTCTAAGGGGAATTATTGATTCACGATAGGTGAATTGAGGTCGACAGCACAGGTGTTCCAAGGTCGATGTTGTTGTTGTTGTAAGTGCACGCTCTCAGCGAATGTCAAGGTCGATGTTGTTGTTGTTGACACACTTTAATTACGCAATCAAGTTCTCGGGAATTCACTTCCCCCTCGAGTCCTAGATCAATAACATTGTTCCCGTTAGAATTCAATGCGCATGTGCAACCTTCGTTCCGGAGTTATTACACATAGAAACATCAAATAAATCGACCTTGGAAAAACAGGTCATTGACCGATTACGCAATCATTCTCCCTAGGGATTCCATGCCCATATATGGAGCCCCGTCAGTATTCTATGCCCATATAAGGAGCCCTGTCCGCGCTGGTACCCCCCATTCTACTACTTTTTCCTCGCCATTTGATTCCATGGTCTCATAATGCCTTTCTTGTGCTTCTTAAGACAAATCCATCAAAATGATCTATGTAAAGTGAGATAAAACATAACCCTGCTTAACTCCTGATTTAATACAAAACCAGCTGCTAACCTCATTTCCTACCTTAACCGCAGCAGTGTTATTCTCGTATATAGCACTGATTACTTTAATGTTTATGTCTGGTATACCAAACAAGGGTAAGACCTTTGCTAATGCTCATTTATCAACAGAATCGAACGCTTGCTCATAATCTATATAACTGAGGACCAAAGGTGTTTGACAACTCAGACACTTCTCAATTATTAACCTAAGAGGGAAAATTTGGTTAGAATATCCTCTACCTTTTCTGAAACCGCACTGTTTTTCTCTTAAAGCTTTGTCTACAGCATCTCTCAGTTTAAAAAATATCATATTATTAAGTAATTTGCTACCGACAGAGACCAGAATCACAGAGATCAATAAAACAGTGGTTTAATTAAGGTTTTCCTAAAATCGTTAGCTACTTCCCCTTTTTCAAAAAATATATTCATAATCTTCAGAAACTTAGTTCTAACCTCAGAGCCACCATATTTAAGAAACTCATTTAACACACAATCAGCACCTGGAGACTTATTATTTTTTAATCCTTTTAGTACTGTCGCTAGTTCTTCCTCACAAAACAAATCTTCCTTCACATCCAAGGTATCACAAACTTTTTCGTTTTCCTCTATATCTTTTCCTGCAACTCTATCTCGGTTTAGCACGTTCTCAAATTGTTCTGCCCATCTTTCTTTAAGCCTTTCCTTATCACTAATTGTGGTTCCGTTGTTATCTTTAACGGGGACATGTCGGGATTGACTACTCTCTCTCAATTTATTAACACGCCAGTACAATATTTTATTAATATGCCATATAGCTGCATTTTCTAGATCCTCGGCAATTTCATCTATTCTCTCCACTTCACACCTCCTTAGTTCATATTATAATGCTTTCTCCACTTTCATTACATTCCTTTTTCTTTCATATGATCCATCGCTCATATTATTCTTGTACAAGTCCCTTCTCCTCACTATTAAACAAAAAGCCTTTTCACTAATATTCCTAACTGCAGTCCTAACGAATAGTATTCAACTGTTCCTGAAAAGTTCATCTCAAATTCTTATCCTGGAATCTACTAACATCATAACTTCCCGGTAGGTAGTTACTCTTCCGAAATTTCAACTTTAAATTAACCCTAGACACTATCAGATGGTGATTTTTACTTTTAAAATCAATAACAGCACTCCTATATGGCCTAGTATCTTGTATTGATCCTGTCAGTCTTGGGTTTACAAAGCGCTTACGAAGCGCTTTACAAAGTGTTTCCAAAGCGCTTTATGCGGGCTCAGAACCGGTCAGTAAGAAGTCCCTAGGACCTACAGTATGAAGGGACGCTTTGCCCAATCCTGGCCCTATTCTTTGTCACACCATGGTTTTCAGCACTTGGCGATGCTCTTCTATCAACAAGAGTCGAAATCCTGCAAAGACAGTCCTAAGCCTATTATCTCCGACTCGTTATATATCCATGCCTACAAATATTATGAGCAGAATGCTTATAATGAATTTGCTTGAAGCTATAGGAATTACCATGCTATTTGCTTGAAGCACGTTCCTTGGCACCTTTCCAGAGCATGTACTTATGGATTTGCTTGGATTATGTTCCTTCCTGTGCTATTTGGGTGGATTACGTTCCTTGGCACCTTTCTAGAGCATGTACTTATGGATTTGCTCCCTCTATGTTCCTTCCTGTGCTATTTGCTTACTTCACGTTCCTTGGCACCTTTCCAGAGCATGTACTTATGGATTTGCTTACTTTATGTTCCTTTTTGTGCTATTTGGGTGGATTACGTTCCTTGACACCTTTCCAGAGCATGTACATTTCAAAAAGCGACCAATCCTTTACCTATAAAGTGGCCAAACACGTTTTGAGAGTATGGTTGTTGTTTTTTTTTAATCGAAAACTAGAGATTGTCAAATTGCGTATTTAGGAATGATTTTGTGGGAAAATCTGTCGATCACCCATGCTTTATCCACTGTTCCATTTCTTTGAAGTATGTGCTATCAATAGCGGGTTCTGATTTTTTTGGACAATTGCCCTGAGCCAAGAATAGTTTGATATGAATGTGTCGGTGATAACATTCGCGAATTGGATCGTATGATACTGATTTAATACATGCAATAGACTAGGTAGTGTCGATAACCGGACATAGAATACCAGTAGGAAAGCCACATCTTGTCTCTGACCAATCATAGAGTACAATTGTTAGATCCGTAAGCATATTTTGTCATTTTAAGATAAGTACAAAAAAAAAAAAAAAATAAAGTTGAATAATTTCGAGGTTTTAAAAAATAGTTTGTTTTTATGAAAAAAAAATTGAATTAGAACCATCAGTCCTCATCATTATGAGTATCCAAAACTGGACTTAAGTTTCACATTTGAACTAGAGAATTGTATTTGCCATAATTCTCTTACAAAAAACTGGAGTTTATGGTGAAAAACCCTTATTAGCTTAGATTTTACGGAAATAGTTTTATTTTTCGATCCAAAAATAGACTTAAGTTTCACATATGAACCAGAGAATTGTATTTTCCATAATTTTCTGGCAAAAAACTAGAGTTTACGGTCAAAAACCCTTATTAGCTCAGATTTTACAGAAATAGTTTATTTTTCGATCCATAACTGGACTTAAGTTTCACATTTGAACCAGAGAATTGTATTTTCCATAATTTTCTTGCAAGAAAACTAGAGTTTACGGTCAAAAACCCTTATTAGCTCAGATTTTATAGAAATAGTTTATTTTTCTATCCATAACTGGACTTAAGTTTCACCTATGAGTCAACGAAGTGTATTTTCCATAATTTTCTTACACAAAACTAGAGTTTACGGTCAAAAACCCTTATTAGCTCAGATTTTACGGAAATAGTTTATTTTTATAGGTTTCAGACAACACATACCTGCGAAAGACTAGGAAATCTTGTTCATAAATGCTAGAAATTGTAGAATAACCACAGAAAGTCAAAAGTTTCAGACAACCAACACCTACAAAGTACTAAGAAAACCGGCTCAGAAAAGTTGGAAATATAAACTTACATGCTCCCAATCATAAGTTTCAGACAACACACACCTACGAAATACTAAGAAACCTTAGTTCAAAAAAGCCCGCAATAGGACTTTAAATAAACAAAAACAAAATTTACGGATAACTCACTATTATAATAGACGAGGGGACCTAGCTCATTGTTGCCGTATCTTGAACACTACTCCTATCCAACACTAATTTCCATGAAACACAACCCAAACAAAAAATAAGAAAATATATTCATAACACTAAAAAAAATCAAATTAAGCACCCAAAATCAACGTTTTTAAACACATATAACCTATGGAATACTAAGAAAACTTAGCTCAGAAAAGCCCGAAATAGTAATTTACATACCCCAAATCATAAGTTTCAGACAACACACACCTACGAAATTCTAGGAGACCTAGCTCATAAAAGCCGGAAATAGCAAATTACACATCTCAAATCATAAGTTTCAGACAACACACACCTACGAAATACTAATAAACCTAGCTCAGCAAAGCCAGAAATAGCAAATTAAACATCTCAAATCATAAGTTTCAGACAACACACACCTACGAAGGGCTAAGAAATCTAACTCAGCAAAGTCAAAAATAGCAAACTACACATCCCAAATCATAAGTTTCAGACAACACACACCTACGAAATACTAAAAAATCTGGCTAAGAAAAGCCCAAAATAGTAATTAAAATACCCCAAATCATAAGTTTCAGACAACACACACCTATGAAATACTAGGAGACCTAGCTCATAAAAGCCTGAAATAGCAAACTATACACCCCAAATTGTAGGTTTCAGACAACACAGACCTAAGAGAGACTAAGAAACATAGCTCTGAAAAGCCAGAAATAGCAAACTATCCACCCCAAATTGTAGGTTTCAGACAACACACACCTATGAGAGACTAAGAATCATAGCTCTGAAAAGTCCAAAAAGCAAACTACACATCCCAAATCTTAATTTTCTGACAACACATACCTATGAAAGGCTAAGAAATCTAACTCAGAAAAGCAGGATATTTTAAACTAAAGATCCCAAATCATAGGTTTCAGATAACCCACACCTACGAAATACTAGGAGACCTAGCTCATAAAATCCGGAAATAGCAAATTACACATCGCAAATCATAAGTTTCAGACAACACACACCTACGAAATACTAAGAAACATAGCTCAGCTAAGTCCAAAATAGTAAACTACACATCCCAAATCATAAGTTTCAGACAACACACACCTATGAAAGGCTAAGAAATCTAACTCAGCAAAGTCAAAAATAGCAAACTACACATCCCAAATCATAAGTTTCAGACAACACACACCTATGAGAGACTAAGAAACCTAGCTCTGAAAATCCCAAATAGCATCCTAAATAATATGTTTCAGATAACACACACCTGCAAAAGTCTCAGAAATTTAGCTAAAACAAACCGGAAGTATAAAGCTAAACACTACAAATCACAGGCGTCTGCCGAAACACACCTAGAAAAAACTATGATTCATACTTACTAAGAGTAATAAATAGAAAACCAAAAATTTCAAATAACAGCTGTCAGACAACGCACCTCTGCAGAATGCTCTGAACCCTAACTTAGCAAGGTCAAAAATCGCAAACCGCCCCCCACTATCACACTATAACTACTCTAAGAGATCCTTCTGCCTTCACCCCATCCCCTATAACATATTTATTCAGAGATTTCTTTTTAAATATTTTTATTTCAAATCATTAACATGGGGTTTGTGTTAGCAGATCGACCCCCACTCTAAGACTATAGCTACGCTAAGACATCCTTCTACCAATCAGCCCTTCTCCCCTAAAACACTTCTCATCCATTTCTCATTCAAAAAATAATTTTCAAGTAATCCACTCGGGTTTTTCGCAAGCAATTCGGCCCACAGTACAGCACTATAAGTACTCTAAGACACCCCGCTCCCATCACCCCATCCCCCCAAAAGTATTTTTTCAGAGATTTTTTGTTAAAAATTTGTATTTCAAGTCATCAAAGCGGGTTTTTCGTTAGCATCTCGCCCCCCACTATCACACAAGAACTACGCTAAGAAATCCTTATACCAATCAACCCTTCTCCCCCAAAACACTTTTCATTCCTATCTATTTAAAAATTTTATTTTCAAGTCATCCACTCTAGTTTTTTGCTAGCAACTCGGCCCACAGTACAGCACTATAAGTACTCTAAGACACCCCGCTCCCATCACCCCATCCCCCCAAAAATATTTTTTCAGAGATTTCTTGTTAAAAAATTTTATTGCAAGTCATCCACACGGGTTTTTCGCTAGACACTGTCACACTATAACTAAGCTAAGACATCCTTCTGCCAATCAACCCATCTCCCCCAAAACACTTTTCAGCCATTTCTCGTTAAAAATTTTATTTTCGAGTCATCCACTCGGGTTTTTCGCAAGGAATTCGGCCCACAGTACAGCACTATAAGTGCTCTAAGACACCCCGCTCCCATCACCCCATCCCCCCAAAAATATTTTTTCAGAGATTTTTTGTTAAAAAATTTTATTTCAAGTCATCCACACGGGTTTTTCGCTAGCAACTCGCCCCCCACTATCACACTATAACTACGCTAAGACATCCTTCTGCCAATCAACCCATCTCCCCCAAAACACTTTTCATCCATTTCTCGTTAAAAATTTTATTTTCTAGTCATCCACTCTGGTTTTTCTCTAGCAACTCGGCCCACAGTAAAGCACTATAAGTACTCTAAGACACCCGCTCCCATCACCCCATCACCCAAAAAATATTTTTTCAGAGATTTCTTGTATAAAATTTTTATTGCAAGTCATCTACACGGGTTTTTCGCTAGACACTATCACACTATAACTAAGCTAATACATCCTTCTGCGAATAAGCCCCTCTAACCCAAAACACTTCTCAGCTATTTTTAGTTAAGAATTTTATTTCAAGTCATCCACATGGGTTTTTCACTAGAAATTCGGCCCATAGTACAACACTGTAAGTACTCTAAGACACCCCGCTCCCATCACCTCATCCCTCCAAAAAAAAAATTTTCAGAGATTTCTTGTTAAAAAATTTTATTTCAAGTCATCCACACGGGTTTTTCGCTAGCAACTCGCCCCCCACTATCACACTAACTACGCTAAGACATCCTTCTGCCAATCACCCCATCTCCCCCAAAACACTTTTCATCCATTTCTCGTTAAAAATTTTATTTTCAAGTCATCCACTCTGGTTTTTTGCTAGCAACTCAGCCCACAGTACAGCACTATAAGTACTCGAAGACACCCCGCTCCCATCACCCCATCCCCCCAAAAATATTTTTTAAGACATGTCTTGTTATAAATATTTATTTCAAGTCCTCAAAATAGGTTTTTCATTAGTAACTCGCCCCCCACTATCTCACAATTACTACGATAATACATCCGTCTCCCAATCAACTCCTCTCCCCCAAAACACTTTTCATCCATTTCTCGTTAAAAATTCTATTTTCAAGTCACCCACTCGGGTTTTTCGCTAGCAACTTGGCCCACAGTACAGCACTATAAGTACTCTAAGACACCCCGCTCCCATCACCCCATCCCCCAAAAATATTTTTTCAGAGATTTCTTGTTAAAATTTTTTATTTCAAGTCATCCAAACGGGTTTTTCACTAGGAACTCGCCCCCAACTATCACACTATAGCTGTGCTAAGACATCCTTCTGCAAATCAACCCATCTCCCCCAAAACACTTTTCAGCCGTTTCTCATTAAAAAATTTATTTTCAAGTCATCCACTCGGGTTTTTCGCTAGCAACTCGGCCCACAGTACAGTACTATAATTACTCTAAGACACCCCGCTCTCATCACCCCAACACTTGTGTATTATACAGAACACATCGAAGAAGTAAAGCTATCCGTTATTAAAATTCTTTTCTTGCCATCTACATCTCTCTTAGTATCAACTTTTTAGTATAGTATAACGTTAAATTCTATTTTAAATTGACAACACTGTTCAAACATCACTTGTGTATTATACAGTGCACATCGAAGAAGTAAAGCTAGATCTAGTCATAAGACCACCCATTTTTTTCTCCACCTTCATATACTTCAACTTGCGAAAGTTATCATCGACACATTCATATCAAACTTTATTTGGCTAAGGGTAATTGTACAAAAAAATCAGAACCCCTCTTGATGGCACATACTTAAAAGAAATGGAGCAGTGGACAACGCATTGGTTATCGACATCTTTTTCCACAAAATCATTCCTAAATACGCAATTTGACAATCTCTATTTTTCGATAAAAAAAAACAAAAACAAAAACATACTCTCAAAACGTTTTTGACCTCTTTATAGGTAAAGGATTTGTCGCTTTTTGCAATATACATGCTCTGGAAAGGTGTCAAGGAACGTAATCCACCCGAAAAGCACAGGAAAGAACGTAAAGCACGGAAATTCCATAAGTACATGCTCTGGAAAGGTGCCAAGGAACGCAAAGTAAGCAAATAGCACAAGAAGGAACATAGAGAGAGCGAATCCATAAGTACATGCTCTGGAAAGGTGTCAAGGAACGTAATCCACCCAAATAGCACAGGAAGGAACGTAATCCGAGCAAATTCCATAAGTACATGCTCTGGAAAGGTGCCAAGGAACGTGCTTCAAGCAAATAGCATGGTAATTCCTATAGCTTCAAGCAAATTCATTATAATCATTCTACTATTATGGCGCTACGGGGAGGTAACCCATAGTAGATAAATTAGCTAGGAAGCGATTTTTCAGCCTGAAAGCGCCCACAAAAACAGACCAAGTTCAAAACAATTATCCATTAATCAGAATCCTGTGTTAATGATGTCGTATATTTCAGTATAGTAGCCCTTTTGTGAAGTTAAATAGAAAAAAAAGTTTTCAACTTGTTTTCAATTTCAAAACTAGAAATTTCAATTTCAAAACAAATGAGCTCTCTCTGAAGTTTTTACGAGCATTCCTTCCATAAGAATCCTATAGTCCCCCAAGGCATTACTTACAACACATGCCCTAGGGCCCTGGGGGGTTGTGTCAACCCCGGAGCTTTTGTTATATGATCTTTGAACTATTTAAAAAAAATGGTTATCTCAAAGTTCTTGGGTTTGAGAAAACAGCGTGAAGAGGAGGGTGGGGCTAGTTTCCCTACGATCTCTTTTGACTCTTAAAAAGTGAACTAGAACTTTACATTTCCTTTCAAATGAGCCCTCTTTGAAGTTTATGCGAGAATCCCTTCCATAAGAACCATATTTGCCTCCAGGGCATAACTTACAACGCCTGCCCCCGGGCCCTTGGGGGTTGAGTCGACTCCACAGTTTTTGTATATGATCTTCGAACTATTTTTAACAAAATGGCTATCTCAAAATTTTTCGGATGCATTTGGAAAAAAAGGGCGGGGGGGCTGGTTACCCTCTGATCTCTTAGGACTCTTAAAAAGTAAACTAGAACTTTCAATTTCGATTCAAATCAGCCCTCTCTGGAGTTTATACGAGCATTCCTTCTATAAGAACCATATATGCCCTGGGGCATATCTGGGGCATATATAAGTTACAACGACTGCCCCGGGCCCTGGAGGGTAGTGTCGACACCGGAGTTTTTGTTGTATGATCTTTGAACTATTTTTAACAATTTTTATCGGATACCTTTGGGATAAGAAGGGCGTAGGGGGAGGGATAGTTGCCCTCCAATCACTTTTGACTCTTAAAAAGGGCACTAGAACTCTCGATTTTCAATCGAATGAGCCCCCTCCGAAGTTTATGCGACAACTACTTCTATATGAAGTGCCTCTGGAAAAAAAAATAATAATAAAATTTTGGAGCCGTATGGCCTTTGCTATAGGCAAACGCTAAAGCGTTGCCTCAGATAATAAGTTTTTTTTTTTTAATTTCCAATCACCTGTTATGAAAGAGTGTCGGTGGGCGCAGAGCGGGGAGAGGAGATGGTGCCTGAAACCACTTTGAGGGAGCCGGTTTTTCCGGCATAATGTGATTAACAATCAGAAATTAAAATTTGAAAAAATAAGTTTTTTCAGCTTTTTTTTGAGGGCAAATATCCCCCCGCCCCACGCCCCTTTTCCCCCAAATGCATCCGATAAAAATTTTGAGATAGCCATTTTGTTAAAAATAATTCAAAAGTTAGATAACAAAAACTCCGGTGTCTACACAACCACCCAGGGCCCAGGGGCAGGCGTTGTAATTTGTGCCCTGGGGATATATATGGTTCTTATGAAAGGGATGCTCGTATAAACATCAGAGATAGCTCATTTGATTGAAAAATGAAAGTTTGAGTTCACTTTTTAAGAGTTAACAGAGATCCTAGGGCAACCAGCTCCCCCCCCCCACGGCTTTTTTTCCGAACTTATCCGATGAAAATTTTGACATAACCACTTTGTTAAAATTAGTTCAAAGGTCGAATAAGAAAAACTCCGGTGTCGATACAACCCCCCAGGGCCCGAGGGCTGGCGTTGTAAATTATGCCCTGGGGGACTGTAGGGTTCTTATGGAAGGGATGTTCGTTAAAACTTCAGAGCGGGCTCATTCGATTTGAAATTGAAATTTCTAGTTCAGTTTTTGAGAGTCAAAAGAGATTGTAGGGCAACTAGCCCCTCCCCCTACCCACGCCCCTTTTCCCCAAATGCATCCGGTAAAAATTTTGAGATAACCATTTTCTTCAAAATAGTTCAAAGGTCAGATAACAAAGACTCAGGTGTCGACACAACCCCCAGGGCCTGGGGGCAGGCGTTGTAAGTTTTACCCTGAGGACAAACATTGTTCTTCTGAAAGGGATGCTCGTATAAACTTCAGAGAGGGCTCATTTGATTTAAAATTGAAAGGTCTAGTTGAGTTTTTGTGAGTCAAAAGAGATTGGAGGGCAAATAGCCCCCTACCCCACACCCCTTACCTCCAGGGCCCGGGGGCAGGTGTTGTAAGTTATGCCTTGGGGACATACATAATTCTTATGAAAGGGATGCTCTTATAAACTTCAGACAGGGCTCATTTGATTGGAAATTGAAAGTTCGAGTTCACTTTTTTAGAGTCAACAGAGATCCGAGGGCAACCACCGACCCCCCCCCCTCCCCGCAGCATTTTTTTCCAAATCCATCTGATGAAATTTTTTACATAACCATTTTGTTAAAAATAGTTCAAAAGTCGAATAAGAAAAACTCCGGTGTCGATACAACCCCCCAGGGCCCGGGGGCAGGTGTTCTTAGTTATGCTCTGAGGGTATGTATGGTTCTTATGAAAGAGATGCTCGTATAAACTTTATAGAGTGCTCATTTGATTGGAAATTGAAAGTTTAAAGAGTCAAAAAGAGATTGGTGGGTATCTAGCCCCCCCCCCCTCCACACCTGGTTTTCTCAAACCCATCCGACAAGAACTTTGAGATAACCATTTTTAAAAATAGTTCAAAGATCATATAACGAAAACTTCGGGGTCGACACAACCCCCAGGGCCCGGGGGTAGGCGTTGTAATTTATGCCCGGGTGGAATATATGGTTCTTATTGAAGGGATGCTCGGAAAAACTTCAGAGAGGGCCCATTTGATTGGAAAATAAAATTTCGTGTTCACTTTTTTAAGAGTCAAAAGAGATCCGAGGGCAACTAGCCCCCCCCCCCTTCCACGCCCTATTTTCCTTAAACCCATCGGTTAAGAATTTTGAGAGACCCATTTTTTCAAAATGGTTCAAAGATCATATTACGACAACTCCGGGGTCGACACAATCCTTCAGGGCCCGGGGTAGACATCGTAAGTTATGCTTGGGGGGCATATATAGCTGTTATGGAAGGGATGCCCGTAAAAACTTCAGAGAGGGCTCATTTGATTGGAAATTGAAAGTTCTAGTTCAGTTTATAAGAGTCAAAAGAGATCAGAGGGTAACTACCACCCCCACGCCCCTTTTCCCCCAAATGCATCCGATAAAATTTTGAGATAGCCATTTTATTAAAATAGTTCAAAGGTCAGATAAAAAAAACTCCGGTGTCAACATAGCCCTCTAAGGCCTGGGGGCAGGCGTTGCAAGATATGCGCTGGGGACATATATGGTTCTTATGGAAGGGTAGCTCGTATAAACTTCAGAAGGGGTTCATGTGAATGGAAATTGAAAATTTTAGTTCAATTTTTAAGAGTTAAAAGAGATCGGAGGGCCCCCCCCCCCCCTATGCCTTTTCCCCCAAGCCCATCCGATACCAGTTTTGAGACAGCCATTTTTTTTAAATAGTTCAAAGGTCAGATAACAAAACTCTGGTGTCGACACAACCCCCTCCCCCCAGGTCCCGGGGGCTGGCGTTGTAAGTTATGTCCTGGGGCCGTATATGATTCTTATGAAAGGGGTGCTCGTATAAACTTCAGAGAGGGCTCATTTGATTGGAAACTAAAAGTTCTAGTTCACTTTTTCAGAGTCAAAAGAGATCGGAGGGCAACAAGTACCTCACCCCTTAACGCCTTTTTCTTCCCCAAACCCATCCGATAAAAATTTTGAGATGACCATCTTGTTAAAAATAGTTCAAACATCTGATATTAAAACTTCGGGTCAACACAACCCCCACAGGCCCTGGGACAGGTGTTGTAGGTTATGCCCTGGGGGCATATATGGTTCTTGTAGAAGGGATGATCGTATAAACTTCAGAGAGGGCTCATTTGATTGAAAATGGAAAGTTGTTGTTCACTTTTAAAGAGTCAAAAGACATCAAAGGGCAATTACCCCCCCCCCCCTCCCACGCCCTGTTTTCCCAAACCCATCTGATAAAATGTTGAGATAGCCATTTTGTTAAAAATAGTTTAAATATCAGAAAGATATTTAGATATTGCTAAAGAAATCATAGCAAAAGAACATACAACAAGTAATAATATAAATAAATAAATAAATCTTAAAGCGAGTAGTGCTTAAATTTAATATGCAAATCAAGCTTAAAACGAAGGAAAATTGCTATTGAATTGTAAATGAAACCCAAAACAAACAGAAGTTAAATAAACAATCAATGCAAACAAACATACAATAGATACTAATATAAATGCATAAATAAATCCTAAAACGAGTGAAACTTAAATTGAATATGCAAGTCAAGCTTGAAACGAATAAACATCACTGCAAATCAAAATTTGGTATCGCCTCCTTGTCTCACTGTAAAAGTCTAAAACCTACTGCGTCATTGGCGCTTTACAGACAACTATATGATTATTGAACGATCTTGTAAATTATACATACTATCAAAATTGAATATTTTATATATAATGATATTAATTGTTGAAAGATCCATTAGTTAAAGATTTTATTTCACTGTAATCTTATTTTCATTTTAAATGCTGTAAGAAATGGAAAAGAAAATGTTTGTAATATAATTCATTTTCAGTGAAGCGCCAATGACGCACTAGACTTCAGGTTTTTCATTTAAGGAAGGGGGCAGCATCCAAACTCTTGTTGGCAGAGAAATTATGTTCGACTTGAACAATTTTAGGAAGAACTGATAAATTAAACTGAGTATTTATGTATAATGATATTATTAATTGCTGAAAGCTCATCAGTTCAAAATTTTACTGTAATTTTAATGTTTATTTTCAATATTAAGTACCAAGGAAAATATTTGTAATAAATTTCGTTTTCAGTAAAGCGCCAATGACGCAGTAGGTTTTAGAATTTTACGGTGAGAGAAGAAGGTTATATCCAAACTCTGGTTTGTAGTGATTTTTGTTCGTCTCAAGCTTGATTTGTATATTCAATTTCAGTTTCACTCGTTTTAAGATTTATTTATTCATTTACGTTAGTATATATTGTATGTTTGTTTGCATTGATTCGTTTTAAGCTTGATTTGCATATTAAATTTAAGTATTACTCGCTTTAAGATTTATTTATTCATTTATATTATTACTTGTTGTATTTTTTTTGCTATGATTCTTTATTTAATTTCTGTTCGTTTTGGGTTTCATTTATTCTTTAATAAGATAAGATAAGATAACGTGTATTTGAAGCCAAAATGTGGCCATGTACACAATTAAAATACAAGATTAACAAATTACAGAACTTGACACAATAATAATAATAATAATAAAAATTAATAAAAAAATATAAAAAATAAAAACTACTCTTCTTTTTGCAAAAAACTCATCAAGATATCCTCCCACTAGACAAATAAAGTGTGACGACGTACTTTTCAAGGCATCAGGAAGCAGCACTCCATCACTCCCAAATAAATTTTCCCTTACCCCCAAAAGACCTCGACAACGACTCAGACAATGCTCTAAATTCTCCTTCTCTTCTTCGCAAAGAGGGCAAGCAAACCTGCCGTCCGGGACACTTTTCCTCCTCTCAAAAACATTCAATCTCGAACGAATCGGAATGCAATTAGATCCGTGTTGCCACAGTCACAGGTTTCCTGTGAAACTTCAAAGGTTTATTTCATGGTCACAGGTTCACAGGTTTTTGCCGCTGAATGGTAGAAATTCACTGTTTTTTGTGCTAAAGGCTCCTAATATGACCGAATATTCTGCTACAAGTTGAATTTTGAAGATCTCACATTTTCTAACTATTTTTAATGATTTTGAGACAACTTATTTGTAACATAACTCTAGAGCTTCATCACACTAATCACAAATGACAGCCATGGCCATTTAAAAACAACTATGTTGAACTGAATTGAAAAAGACGATATGTCGGAGTGAATAAGCTTTTATATTGTTGAATGTTTTCCCTGTATAAACCAATTTGCAGATATTATCTGTCTGTTATTAGATTGTAAAAAGTGTCTTTTAAGCTTCTTTTATAAGTCTTTTAAGCTGCTGTTTCAGCAGGATCTAAGACCTTGCCAGACTGGTTAGAGTCTCTTGTGCATGATACAATACACTACATTACCCATAGTCCAAAGAGGATTGGAGAATTTAATGATCACCAGAAGTCCGCTAAAATTTAAGTGAAACAGTTGCTATCGGTGGTTTCTACGAGATGACTCAGCTTTGAAGCGTCCATCAGACTGCTGTTAGAAACCTGGAATGCCTTTTTATGGTTTTACGGTGGTCACGCGTTAGGCGAGGGCACTGCAGACAAGGAGAGCAAGGAGAAGGCACACAAAATATACAACGCTTTAAATAATCCTGTCACGAAGGCCTCTCTCTATTTTCTTGCCCATGTTCTTGGGATTACCAACTCCCTAAACACTGACATTCAGAGCAGTGACACAAGAATCCTTAGGCTCGTGAGCAGCTTCATTACGACGTACGCAATATTACTCCAAATGTTCATAAGAAATCGCCTAATACTGGTAGCGAAATCACCTTTCTCCATAGATCCGGTTCCCGCGAACTATCTTCAACTGGATGACATGAAATTAGGCACCAATACCGAATGTTACCTGGAGGAAAGCGGATCAAGGATTACTGAGGACTCACTCAAAGCCATTAAGGTCAACTGTCTGAGGATCTGCAAGCAGATGAGACAAAGAATAAGCTTGGAAGATCCAATTTTGTCCGATATTAAGATTTTGGATCCCTGCGTTGCCCTCGGATTTGAAGAGGTGTTTATTATTTGCATTCTCGTGCGCTTTTCTACGCTTCTGGGAAGCGATTTAACGACTGTAGAACGCTCGGTTGAGCCGAGCTGATCTTGGTCAAGATCTGGTCGACCAACCATCTGGTTTCTCGAAGAGTGTTTTGAATCTAAAGAACGGTATTGGCGACAAAAAGTTTGCTGATCTTTCAACCTTTATGTTGCACCTCTGTTGTCTTCTCCATACAAGCACTGCTGCAAAGCGACAGTTCTTTCCTGTCGTATATGAAAACGAGACTGCGTAACAAGATGAACACCGGGACAGTTAGTGCATTGATGATGACCAAACAGTTAGTTGGTAAAGCCGCTTCCTGGACTATTCCAAGTGATCTACTGGATAAGGCTATCAAATGGAGAGAGGCAGTTTGTAATAAAGATCCTTGTTGTGCTGAACCTGATTTTTAATGTTTTAAGTATGTTTCATGTCATTCTATGAGATGTAAAAAAAAGTTGAAAAAAAATATCATGTTAAAAAAATAAAAAAAAAAGATAATTTCTTAAACCACATTGGCCTGACATCACATAAAGAAAGAAAAACGAGCAAAAATGGGGTTTTTATAGGCCAAATGAAAATACTGAGAAAAGAAAGCGATTATTCAGAGAGGACAAACGCGGAAAGTCAATGTGAAAAGAACCAAAAAACCAAAGAAAAAACCAAAAACTTAAAAGATGAATAAAATTCAATAAAAGCCAAAAATTAAAAGAATTAAAACCAAATACCTAACAACCACAAAAGCGAGTTATCAACCCCTTAGGTCTCAAAGGGTGTCTGCAAGAAATGCAATAATTAAAATCAGAAATTAGAAGACATATTTCTCCAACTTATTTAATTGCTGGTTTGTTTTGTTTTTTGAGTGAATGAATTGTTTCCTTTTCTTGGTCAGTTGTTCGCTAGTATCCGTCGATGGCAGTTCATATAATTTTGAATTTTGTGCAAATCGCGGATATTGGCGAATAACTCGCTTTTATGGTTGTTAGGTATTTGGTTTTATTCTTTTAATTTTGAGCTTCTATTGAATTTCATTCATCTTTTAAGTTTTTGGTTTTTTCTTGGTTTTTTGGTTCTTTTCACATGAACTTTCCGCGTTTGTTTTATGTTGTTTTTTCTTTTTTTTCTCTTCGGCGCTTTCCTTGGAAACATCGTTTTGTTTCGCGCTGAAGAAGAGAGGCGTTTGTCCTCTCGAAATATTAGCTTTGTTTTTTCAGTATTTTCATTTGGCCTATAAAAAGCCCAATTTTTCTCGTTTTTCTTTCTCAATAAAAAAAGTTAAAAAAAAACTTCAAAAAAAAAATTAAAAAAAAATGGGGGGCCCAAAAAGTTGGGGAGAAGGGTCCCTTGGAGGTTGGGGATAAAGGAACTTCAGAGGTTGAAGTCCCTGGTGGTTAGGGTCATTGGTGCTTATGATCCTTGACGGTTCATACTCATATGCACCTCACTACTTGATTTGCATGGATTTCTAAGGGTTGTTCTGAATTTCATTATTAAAATTCTTTTCTTGACATCTACATCTCTATTAGTATCAACTTTTTAGTATAATATAACGTTAGACCATATTCCATATTGACAACACTGTTCAAACGGTACTTGTGTATTATACAGAACACATCGGTGAAGTAAAGCTAGGTCAACTCACAGGGCCATTTTATCATCGTTAACCATTCCAATAGATTGATGCTATTCCAAATTTATAATAAATAAGTTATGAGTTAACATCCATTTCAGGTTTACCTTAACTAATAATCAGTTTAACCCTTTTTTTAGGATTAGGATCATTCATTTTAGGATTAGAATTAGGATCATTCACACCACTATTATTCAATCAAAAATTAAGATCGTTCATACAGTCCAATTAGCAAATGCTATACCCTTTTTTGCAAATAGAGTTATTTATTTGGTAAATGATTTAACACCATATGCCAATCAATTCTAGACAAGATGCAAGGTACCTTCAGCCTAGAGGTTATTAGTGTTTGACAATTTTTGATTCGGAAACATGCTTGGCTTGGATGTGTCTTTAGTAAAAAAAAACATTATTCATACGAAAACCATGATTTTCTTACCCTATGACTGAAACCAGTATTTTTTACAGAAACCAGGAAAAAAATTGTTATAGTGACAGATGAATGAACCTGGTAGAGCATGTATCGTCTAAACCCGTCTGGTTGCATTACACTATCTCGTCCCTGCTTCCAAATATAACGTGTTTTATCGCCTTATAGGTCCATAATATAGAGGGATTGGTCGCTTTATACCATCTAGTTCTGTACCTTTATATAAGACACTACTTAATGGGCGTGGGGAGGGGCTAGTTGCCCTCCAATCACTTTCGACTATTAAAAAGGGCAATTTCGAATCAAATGAGCCGTCTTCGAATTTTCTACAACAACTCCTTCGATACGAAGGGCCTGGGTATGGAGGAAAAAAAATTAAAGAAAACATTGTGCCCACATCGCTCTTTACTTGGGCAGCCCTATTGTGCTGCCTATGATTTCTGGTCGTTTTGAGTTTGAATTTTAACAAATATTTGTATCTGCTGATCTTAAGTTTAAAATGGCCTTCACTTTTCTTTATAGAACTTCTTTTTCGGAAAGTTTTTTTAATTAGCTCTTATTAAACGGCCATTGTGTTTCAGGCAGGAGTCGTTCTTAAGGAATTAGGACAAAAGTCAAAACCTTAGCGTAAAGAGCAATGTCTTGAGGAGGGGAAAACCCCTTTCATATATCTAATAATTTCTGTTCGTTTATGTTTTCATGTTGCTCCTCACTTTCAGTTGAAGAAATTTTTTAATTTAATTTCTGATCGCTTTGAAATAACACCAGGAAATATGGCTCTCCCTCCATATTTCCACGTGAAAATACCCTCCCCCCTTTCCAGGGAAATTCCCCCAAGGTAATTCCATTCTAGCTGGGAATCCCATCCAGAAAATTTCTGCAGATGATCTGGGGCGAAAAAATTTTCTTAGCGCACTTTCATTTGAAAATGACTTTAATTTTTGATTGTTTTTAAAATCATGCCGGTAATCTCCTTCTCGGTGGAAAAGTTTCCCAGCAAAAACGCAGCAAATGGGTGTTTCCCCCCCCCCCTAAAAAGGTTTTTTCCACCCTCCTAAAAAGGGTGTTTTCTCCAAAGAGCATCAAAATTGTGAAATTGATATCTACTCCCTTACGATATCTGGGAATATTTTTGGTCTACGCTGTTAATATGAAAGTACAGAATGACACTAAACCTTAAATTAAGCAGAATTTATCCCGTAGAGAAGGAGGACTGTCCCTTCTTCATCCACACCTCCACCTCAAGGTCGCAGAAACCTTGGAGTGTGCTCATTGGATCAGATATTGAGGGTTCTAGTCCTTTTCGTGGGGATAGAATTTTCCGGGGGACCAAAAAAGAGGACAGCCACCTAAAAAGGACAAGCAAAGATAAAAAAAAACGAACGCTAATTTTGTTAATAAAAAATATGCGTCAAACAAGGCATGTTCAATGCCGGTAAAAACAAGAAAAGAACGGAAACGTCTAACAATAAGAAAAAGGAATTGCGACTAATCAAGTGAAGAAGAGAAGGTGAAAATCAGAATTGTTCGTCATTAAAACTTAGAGCTATTAAGATCTAACCTGTATTCGGCTGGACTCTTATTACCTGGGTTTGGTTGGAGTAGCTTAAATACATTTGGTTTGCTTTTTTTGTGTGGGAGGGGGGAGGGTCAATTGTTTTTGGTTTTTCTTTCTTAAAATGTTTTTTCTAGTTTTCTTATCTCTTCTTGCATTATTCTTGTTGTTCCATTCTTCTGGTTTCGTATTGCTTTTGTTGTATTGATATAAATGAATAAATAAATTTTAAAACGAGTAAAGCTTAAATTGAATATGCAAATTAAGATTAAAACGACCAGAAATATTTTACTATTGTAGCATAAATTAAACCCAATACGAATAGAAACTAAATAAACAATCATAGCAAACAAACATACAACACGTACTAATATAAATGAATAAATAAAGCTTAAAACGAATAAAGCTTTAATTAAATATGCGAATCAAGATTGAAAGTAACAAAAATCAATTCAAAGAAGAGTATAGGTACTACCTCCTTCCCTAATATTAAAATTCTAAAACCTACTGCGTAATTGGCGCTTTACTGAAAATGGCGCTTTATTACAAACATTTTCTCATGTAGCCTACTTATTACAACATTGAAAATAAAATCAAATTACAGTAAAATCGAATTTTGAACTGATTGGTTTTTCAGCAGCTGACATCATTATATATCAAATATTTAGGTTAACCTTATTTCTTCCCAAGACCGTTCATGACAAATTTAGTTTCACTACAAACACGAATTTAGCTACTGGCTCCTTTCCTAACTTTAAAAATCTAAAGCCTGGTGCGCCATTGGCGATTCACTAAAAGTGAATTATATTACAGTTATTCGCTTTTCCAGTTATTACAGCATTGAAATGAAAATACATATTACACTATTCAACTTTTACTTGTTCAATTTTATTTTCTGTATTAGACAGAATATTATATTATACAGAATATTTTATTTTATTTTCTTATAAACCCCCCTAATGGAAAATACCCCTGGAAAATACCCCTCCCCCCCCACGGAAAATACCTCCTCCCTGGAAAATACCCCCTTGGAAAATACCACCCCATGCGGCTGTTTTGTTTCCGATCCCTTTGGACCTTAAAAAATAAACTAGAACTCTCAATTTCTGTTCTAATGAGAACACTCCAAAGTTTCTGCGACCATGCAGGGGAAATATGGATGAGAAAGGGGCAGTCCCCCTCCTATAGGGAATAAATTCTGCTCATTTTGGGGCTTAATGTTACTCTTTACTTTCATAATAATAGTGTAAAACAGAAATATTCCCAGAAATTATAAGGGATAGAAATCAATTTCACGTTTCTTATGCGTTTGTGTAAATTTCTTTTGCCCCCCCCCCCCCCCGAAAAAAAACTGCTGGAAAATACCGTGTTGCTGGTTTTTTGCTGGGAAACTTTTCTACCGCGGAGGGGATTACCGGCATGATTTTAAAAACTATCAGAAATAAAAGTTTTTTTCAAATGAAAGTGCGCTCAGAAGATTTTTTCACTCTTGTTCATCCACAAGAAATTTCTGGGTGGAATTTTCAGCTGGAATGAAATTATCTGGGGGGAATTTCCCCAGTGGGGGGGGATTTTATGTGAAAATAGCTTTCCACGGAGGCATTTTTCATGGAGGGGTAGCCGGATTTCCCTGCATTATTAAAAAACGATCAGAAATTAAATTTAAAAAAAAACAAGTATTTTCAACTGAAAGTAAGGAGCAACATCAAAACTTAAAACGAACAGATATTATTACGAATATGAAAGGGTTTGCCCTCTCCTTAGAACCCTGCTCTTTACGCTTAAGTTTTGATTTTGTCCGAATTCTTTAAGAACGATTCCTGAAACCAATGGCCGTTTAAATAAGCTTTTTTCAAAAATTATATAAAAACTTTAGCGTGAGAGCAAGGTCTTGAGGAGGAGGCAAACACTTTCATATACATAATAATTTCTGTTCGTTTTAAGGTTTGATGTTGCTCCTTACTTTCAGTTGAAAAACTTGTGTTTTTTTATTTAATTATCTACAGATAGTATTTGTTAACGGGAAACATACGGAACAAGTATTTTAAAGAAAAATACAGAGCTAGCAGAAATAAAGCCAAATAATCTTCAAAGCTAAAAACTATGGAGTTTGATAGAAAAAAAGAAAAAAAAAGGTAAAATATTTATTCTATGAAAAAGACTATGTCAATAAAAAAAGAACAGAAATTAACTTAAAAAACTTTTTTCCACAAAACAAGTTTGTCAAAGAATAGTAAAGAGCTCCATTAAACCAAAAATGAGTAGAAATGAGTTCACATAATTTTCCATGCGTAAACTACCACAAATCACCATCAATAAATAAATTAAACCCAAAACGACGGAAATTACAATACATAACCGAGTCAAACTCAAAACGAGCAAAAATTAACATGAACAGGGCCGACAAGCCTTACGCCTTCTTAATTTGCAGAACATAATTTGCAATTTACTGAAAACAAAATAAAATTTTAAATGTTTTCACGTTTTTGACTTTAATAAATAAAGAAATATTAAGACTATAAAGAATACATATCATATTATGTATATTAAATTGACAGTGCATGGTTAATATATTTTTTTTAATAAAGTGAAAATTATGATCTGGTCTGGAGAAGACATGGGGGTTGTCAGCCCTACTCCTTATAATTTTTTGCTCGTTTTGAGTTTGACTAGGTCAGCAAAAGGCAAAGAGGGAGGCAGGGCCGTATCCAGGATATTTTTTTGGAGGGAGGGGGGTTATAAAGGATTCTTTCTCGGAGGGTGGGGGGTACAAAAACTTGAAAAACGCATCAAAAATCTGTTTATATTCATTTTTTTACGTTTTTCACGAGTCGGACAAACATTGAAGGGGGGTTTAAACCGCCTAACCCCCCCCCCCCTGGATACGGCGTGGGAGAGAGGCTGGCTGTTTTCAAATCATTTTCTTAAGAAATGACTGGAACTTTCAATTTTCAACCGAAAGAGAACCCTTCCAAGTTTTTACGAAAACCCCTTACATACAATTTGGCCGGGATAATTTGTTGGACCTCGTTTTGGAGAGATTTAATTTTTTTTTTTTTTTTTTATTTAACTTCTGTATTGTGTTCCCATTAGCCCGAGGACTTAAATGTATAGCTTACTCGAGCCTATCGGAAATTTTTTATGGGCCCGTTTTGTTGTGTGTGTCTGGGGGGGGGGGGGGGGGGTTGTCCCAAACAATATTTTGTACATAAAAAAGGACTTAAAGTTTCTGACTAATCAGGAATAAAGAGTTTCTTGGCCTTTTTCCAGACCTCCTTCCCCCCTCCTGCAACAAAATGTGTAATCCTTTTGACTTAGATGGCCCTGAAAATTTCGAGCCAATAGCACAAATGTATCAATTTTGGTCATATGTGTTTTTTTGTGGGAGGAGGGGATGTTACACAGGGGCAGGGTAGCAAAAAGGACAGGGGGACTGGCTAGAAAAAAGTACAGGGGGCGGGGGGGAGGGGGCTCTAATTGCTTTCGACTCTTTAAGAGGACGCTAGAACTTCAGTTCCCAATCAAATTAGGCCTAATTTCACAGGCTCAAACTTCGTTTCGATAAATAATTAATGATTTTTAAAGCATTATTAAGTAAATGAAATTTTCAGGTAATATCCCTTTTGTACGTTGAAGTTGCAGAAAGATGCTATAACATGAAGACACCCGTAACGCGAATTTTGAGACCTAGACATGGATCTTCACGGGGATATCATCAACGACATCTGTGTGAAGCTTGTAAAGTGGACACATGTCCAGCTATTCCTTTATAATTTGTTGCTGCTACTTTTGTTTTGAAGTATGGTCATCAAAACAAAACTGCTTCTAAATTGGTAGTAATGGAGAAGATATTCGAGAAACATATATCAAGAATTAGATTTTTGTTAAAAAATAGCTCCTAGGGTTTGTTTTTAGTCTTACAGAAAATATGCCGCCCATTTACGCTATTACATGTAAGTTTGGTTCCTGCATATGCTATATTTAATTTAACGTAAAGGCTCAGATTTTATTTCAACTTCTTCCTTGTGCCTTATATTTTTTAAACATAGCTTTAACTTTTTATGCTGAATCTGTTTAGGAATTTGAGTGTAATTGTAGGTATTTTCATTTTTGTGATTAACAATTTCAAGTCTCATTTCCTTTGCTTGAGATTAAAGTGGGTTGGAAGCTTTGCATTACCATGTTAAGTTCCCCAAAATGATGAATGAGGCACATAAAAATTGTAAAAGAATATTTGAATTAAGTATAATTTGAGTAAAAAAGGTGTTATCATTGATTAATTAATAACAGATTGAGTAGCTCCTACGGCTGCTGCTGAAAATTGTGTTTCTAATATTCAGTGGTTCTCTTATATTTATGCAGCTTTTAAATTGTGACGCATCATAGAGGACAATTAGCATAAAATATTTCCGTTCGGTTTTATTTTGCCTACTTTTACCAATCAAAGGGCTTGAAAGTTTAAGCCCTTTTGTAAATTTGAAAAATATCTGAGCGTTTAATCCTTTATCAATTAATCATGGTGTAATATTGTCTCTTATGTATGTCTACATATTTCTTTTGTCGAGACTCTTTTGTTCAACTTATTTATCTGTGCCAGGTGGTTATTTTGATGAAAAAGAAGAAAGCAGGAATAATACAAATAAGTGAATTTTTTATAACCATGTATGTTTCTTTGCATATTTTATGGGGCCCAAAGAATAAATATATCTGATGAAGATGTCAGTCGTTGAAATCAGAAACTCATTTTCATTTTATTTTCAAATTCGAAACACTGCCTGATTTTCCAAATTTTGAGTACCACGACGTGGAGAGACTTTTGGTGTACTCTCATGTACTATTTAGCTGCTTAGTAATTCAGCGGAATTACTTAGTCGTAATTTAGCGGAAAGAATAGTTTTAATATTACCTCAACGTCATCAAAACTAATGAGTTTGAACACTAATCCTAATCATTTCATGAAAAAATCCCGCGCAAATTACTTTTGAATTTTTGTCAAATACATATTTTTTTCAGCATAATTAATCATATATGGAATTATTTATATTACTATTATTATCTGCATCTTCAGAAATATCATTGTTTTTATGACTAGTAATGGATTAATTGACTAACCTGTATAAATTAGCTAACAAATCAATATTGCTAAAAATAAACGGTTACCAAACGGTTTACCAAGGGTTACTGTTTTAAACGGTTACCAGCTTTTCTTGTCATATTACTTACTTGTACTTGTACTTGTGACGGGAATCAGGCGTTTCCACCTCGCCCGGCATCGATGGAGACCTTCTTGGACCATGTTGAGCGATCTTCTGCCAGCTGCTCTGTAAAAGTAAGCCACTGAGTTGACCATCTGTGTCCGAACTTTCTGAATCCCCCGATAGGTTCAAGGTCTGATTTGGCCAGGTTCCACCAGTTTTTCCTCTGTCCTCCTTGGCGTCTCTTCCAGGAGCTAATAGGCTCGACTAGAAGTATTTGGCGAGGCAAGTATTCTGGCGGCTTCCGTAAAACATGGCCCAACCATTTCAAACGGCGTTCTTTAATAGTGAGCGCAACATCTCTCTGAATATTGCACATTCGACGTAGATCCGTGCTGGAGATACGGTCACGCAGCTGTATTCTGAGAATTCTTCGCAGAGAGGTATGCTCAAACACCTTCAGCGTATTCTCATGCTGTAGTTTTACCGACCATGTTTCGCATCCGTAAAGGAGAACGGTGCGGACTAGTGCCATTTAGATTTGAATTTTGTTCGGACACTGACTTCGCGGCAATTCCATAAGGGTTTCCAAAGGGAGGCAAAGACTGTCTGCGCTTTCTGTATTCTCTGTTGGATATCAGCGTCGGAGGATCCGTCAATACATATTTGGGAGCCTAAGTATGTGAAACAGTTGACTTTTTCCAGTTGAACTTGATTGACAGTTAGTGTGAATGGTCCTGTGTCGTGGTCATATTGGTTTCTTGTCATATTGCGACATTGTCACTGTTACATCTTCCATTGGTAAATTTATTCTTTGGTGGGGCCATCAACAGGACTCTAGAAGTTTTTTTTATTGTCTGAAATAATATTGTGAGATATTTGGCAACGAAGTGGTCTTTATTTTATTATTATTTGTGAATTATTGCATAATGCGTCGAAAACATTTTCTTTCCTTAGCTCATCATCGTGATTTCTTTGTTTTGTTTTTTAAAGTTATCCATTATAACACTTTTGCTATAAGTAGCCTAAAGGTGGCAATAGTGTAGCATTGAGAGGATCCAATGTCCTTCCTGAAATATGATACCTTTAATGTTTTTTATTTATAAAATGTATTAAAGGTGAATAGTTCAATTATTTTATAGAACTAAGTGGTAACTTTTTTTTTCATTAGTTATTACTTGCTGTCTTAGAAGTTCTTTTTTTTTTTCGATGCTGTTGTTTTGTATATTTACAATTATGTTCTCTGTATGATAATTGGTTTCTCACGAAAAGGGACGCAGGGGGCTCAGACAGGGAAAGGGTCTAGAATCCAATCATTTGAACCTCTTCAAACAGGCTAATCCTCGGATGGAGGAGCAGGTTGTATAAATGACTTACTGTGTTGGCCATTTTTTAACCCCGTCCATAATATGCCTATGGCTCCACTGAGAAGTCATATCATGTGACTCTACTGAAGACATTTCACATGGATATAATTAATATCTCACCTGGATGGGGAGATGGTTGCAAGACCTTGCTTTTTTTCTTACACAGTGGATGAAAAAAAATAAAAAGAAACATATTACATTTCTAGTAAGAAAAAAAAAATACTTTTGGAGGCACCAAGATCTTCCGCTGCCCCCCTCCCCAATTATTTTTTTAATTCAATGACTTTTATTTTTCCTAATTTCTTATTCTTTCCAAAAAGACTCAATTCTCTGTAGCTGTCTGCATTTTGTAATGGTTTGAAAGGTTTATTTTTTATTTTTTGTCTAACTCAAGTTTGCACAAATAATTTTATTTTCATGTTATTCCAACGATCAGAGATTACAGGAAAAAATTCTTTCGAGTCCTAGGTTTTCCTACGTGATTTTTTTTTTTAATCCTATGTGGTTTTGGCCTTATCTAGAGTGGGGCAGTGGACCCCAAAGTACTATCAACAGCATCAACTAGGTGGTTTTAAGCCTGTTTTATAAGGATATAAAAAAATTAATTATGTTTATTCCATAATTGGCTTCTTTTTTTTAGCAGAGTTGACATTTTTATCTTTTTGGACTCGATTCTAAAATTCATTTGGATAAATTTATTTGGTTATTTTCGAGTCTTGTCTAGCCTATAGCTCGCAATTTTTTCAAATTAATGTTTCAAAACGCTTGAAATTAAATTTTGGTAATTACGTGTAACTATTCCAATTCCATATTTTCACTCTAAAAGTTTGATCTTTAAATACAAATAATTTCCTTTTGCAATTGGTTATGCCGAAAAATAATATAGGAGTTCGGAAAACAGGTGGCATAAAATCGAATTGGAATTTTATATGGAAAAAAGTGTTCGATATTCATACGGAAAGTATTAGACAGGACTTGTTGTACTGACTTTATTTCTACCTTGGTATCTTCTCTCTTGTTTTAAAGTGATATTTTCAGTTTGTGGAACTCATTATGAAACACGTGGAATTTAGACCCTTATCTGTATAGAATTTATAGGAGTGAACTTTTTTGTTGTGAATCTTGATTATTTTTTTTTACCTTTTGTATACTTTGTACTAATGATTTTGTAATAAAAATGTGTAATTTTTATGAAGATGAAAATATTAGACCTATACAAATTTGCTTTCAAATCCTGTTTAAGAACGGACGTCATGTCTTGTAGAGACAGAAAGACAAAAGAATACAAAACACATTTGAATTTCTTGGATTTGAAATTAAAAAAAAAAAAAATTAAATTCCTGCTAGCTCAACCCTGCTAGTTTTTGGGCTGTAAAGTTCAACAATCGAAAAATTCCTTTGGCAAAGTTTTTGTTGCTATAAGTAGCTTCATAACAAATTTTAATTCTTCGGTCACATCCTTGACAACTTATCACGAAAATAAAATCTCATGCGATTAATCCCAGCCGTATCAATCGGCAAATTTTCAAGTATTAACATTCTTGTACCACACTTTAGGCTAGCTCCCATTAGCTCGGCAGCTGTACTGCCTCGTACTTTGGTCCAAACGTATGTGTGTGTTCTTGTGATTGGATTTCCTTACTGTTTTACTATTTAATTGGAGGAAAAATAGGATCCCTGACGAATTGACACCCCTCTCCTAATGTCAACTAAGTAAGGCTCCTGCAGTGCGATCAAAACTTGGGAGATGGGTTAGATACTTGTACTAAGCACATATAACTGATTTCTGATGTGATTTTGCAGCAAAATTGCACGGGATGCATTGTATTTTTTTCGAAGTAGATAAGGAGGGTGGTTTGAAGAAGCGAGGTCGTCTTTAAGAAATAGTAATTTAAATAACAAAGTTCTTCTGATGAAAGTAAAGAGTGAAGTTAAAACTTAAAACCACAGTTTATAGAATTAGCAGTATGATCATTCCCTATCTCACCCATTATAAAAACCCGGACCAAGGTGAGAGTGCTCCAGAGAACGTTTTTGCAGATATAAACATAAGCGGCATTAGATCTTTTCATGGGTAGACAAGTCATATTTCTCTTGGACGCAAAACAAGTGGAAACCCGCTATTACGAATAATGCCCTTTGTAGCCATTTCTCATTGATTGACGGAAACAGATTAACCCGCTAATGCAGAAATAAGTGGGAGGAGCTTTTTGTTCAAACCGAGAATGAAGACCAGAAATGATCTGCGATAAACTTACTGGATAATTCTATAAACTGTGCTTAAAACATACAAACATTACTGCATCGCGGTTTATGCGATATATTTTTGAAACACTGTTTCAAACAAACTGGCTCGTGATATTTCCCTTTATTTGTAGAATTCTTAGAGCTTGATGAAAACTCTAGAAAACTAGAGCTTTGATGAAAACAAAAACTGACGCAACAAAACAGAAAAATCCTGCAGAAAATAAAAGAATAATTCATAAATTCTCAATAGTTTTTTACGGGCCATGTAACAATAACTTTTACGACACGATTTTTACTCTAACAAAATCAATCAAGAAAGCTTGGTTTTCAGGAGAGCGCCAGTTTTCAGAATCCTACAAAAATAAGAAAATGCCACAAGCCAGTTTGTTTGCAACAGTTTTTCCAAAATATATTGTATAAACCGCGGCAGTGGTTTTTGTTCATTTTTAGTTACAACTTCGCTCTTGACTTTCATCTGAAAAAATATGTTTTTTATATTGATTTTTTGTACGTTTTTAGATTTTAAGAATATTGGAGCTATCGCTGCAACCATGATGTTTCAGCCTTTCTTGAAGGACAATCCTTGGAATGAATGTAAAAATGTAATGCTGATTTTCTTCCTGCAGTGTACCAGCAATATCTTGGGAAAGGCTTAGGGGATCAGTTTCAGGGAGTGTTGAAGGGTCAAGTGGATCTTGAATTTTTCACTTAGGTGGAGGGAGTGAGGATAAATCAAAATAAACTGCATTCATGTTATAGAAATAGCTTGTCAGTTATATCATGGAAACTGCTTTGGCAATCGAGATTAAAATTTCAGTGTTGGGAGGGGGCGGCAAGAGGCTTCAGATTTTGCATTGCAAGGTAATCGATGAGGAGACTAATTTTTTTTTTCCTTTGGTTTGACTAATAGATTTTGCATTGTCAGCGCCTGTGAAATTTAAAATCTATTCGTGGTGAAGTAGCGGAGTAAATCAGAAGATCTTATTTGTACCCATATTATCAAAATAGTGTGTCTGCAACGTCTTGAGAAGGTGACTTAGGGGGCAGGTGAGAGGGAGTGATTTTTTGTCTCTGATCTGCCTAAGAAATTTTGTGTTATAAGCTCCTATGGCATTAGAGTCTATTCTAGATTAAGTGGTGAGATATATTGAAGAAGCTAGGCGTACCCAAGCTATCAAAATAGTGTTTCTGTAATAGTTCAAGAAACAATTAGGAGATCAGTTTCATGTATTCAGGCAGTGTCGAAGAGCAAAGTGGACTTCAAATTTGATTTGGAGAGAGGGGACAAAGGGGGTGCAGAATTGTGTGTCTCCAATCCATCTAAACATCTTGCGCTATGAGCCCCTGTAAAGCTTACAATACATGGGCGGTAAAGAAATAGACTTTACCAACCCATTTTTTTTCCATTGTGTATCTATAATACCTCAAGAACGGCTTCGAAAATGAGTAGAAATTTTAGGACTATTGAGCTGAAATAAGGGGATGGAAATTTAGTGTTTCTAAAAGGAGTAAGGAGAGTCCAGCAATAATTTTTAACGGGCGTGTGTGTTCCGATCAAAGAGTTTATTTTTTAATTTTGGATTAATCCGGTTTTAACATTATCACCTTTTCAACTAAAATGTGTTTTTCAAGAATGTGCTATTGACATATTTTGGCCCTTGTTCCTGGGGCTGTGTGCGTTGTATTTGCACGAATGTCCATTCTTTGAATCTTTTGTTTATTTTGAGGGAAATAATTGTCTCAAAATTTGGCTTCAATTTTGTGAGAGGCTATGAGGGTGCTTCGGAGTAAAAAAGGCACTGGTGGATACTAATGACATTTTGACCACTTTCGACCCTTGAAAAGGGTACTAGAACTATAAGTTTCTGACCAGATGAACCTCTCTGAATTTTCTAACGATAATCCAGTCTATACAAAATAGCCGTGGGAAAGAATTGGAGCAGTATACTGTTCTTCCTCATTTATCCAGCCCAGCATGCTTTGTTATTTTTCATTTCAAGGACAAAAAAGCTAGAATAAACTGAAGAGCAAATATTTATTAAATACACTGCCCTAGAAATTTTCAGAAGTGTTTAAAATGACATCAGAGAAGTTTTCTACTTAAATCAAATTCTAAATAATGAGCCGGCTAATAATTATTGTTCTTTTTATAGCTAAAAAGCAATACTCTTCTAGAAGTTTGCACCTGTTAATTTTGAGCGCTTGGACTGTTAACTGAAATATAGTTGACTTCATAAAATATTTAGATAATTTTTGTGTCCAGTTTGTCCTGATGTGCCATTCAAATTTCTAAAAGTGTCATTCGCCTAACTTAACTACTTTCTAAGATATTAGGATATCTCTAAACTACAATTGTACCCCAAATTTTCATAATATAGTCTTTTCTGTCATTTTGATAGCATGGGTCTCATCCCAAACAAATTCTTGGGCCACTGGCTGGTAAGATAGATTTTTACTGAAGATAAAATGGTTATCGCAAGCCAAGATGGGCCATTCGCACTTTTAAATGGTACCATAGGCTTTAAGTCTCTGCATAATTTTATCAGTTTGAGAGTAGACTTTGAAAAAGCTTTTTTGTGATCGTTGCTTCTCCATCACCTTACTGCATGCTCTCTTTTCCATTTCCAAGAAGAATGATTGTGCCAAATAGCTTTTGACTTCTTTTATTAGATTTGAATTTCCACTTTCCACGTTTCCACTTCTTAATTTGACTTTAATTTGATCTGCTTTTTCTTAATGGTTGGAAATGCTGGAAAGAAGACTGGGGAAGGCACAGGCAGAGGTAACATAGATCATAGATCACACAGGCTAGCAGTTATATCTTTTGTACTCGAATAATTTAGTTTCAAGTTTTTCATTTCGCTAGGACTTTTTTTTATCATCATTTCGTAAAAGAGCGGAAAAGGGTGATTTTAGCATATGATTTCCCGTCTGGCGAGGCGAGGGAAAGAATGCAATGGGGTAAGAAAGAGTGCAAAAACTACGTAAGTGAGCAACCCAACGCTGGGGCCGTAAATTTCCAAATGGTGATGTGAAGTTTAAAAAATATAGATGGCATTAGAAAAAGAAATTTTGAACATTAAACAATATGGAAACTGAAAAGACTAACATCTCAACAGCACTAGACAAGATATCTGAAGGAAATGGAAATGTTTCTTTGAAATCAAGTCAGAGTATTTATACAGCATTAGAAACATGCTCTAAGGTAAGTGTATAGCCTACGCTATTAATAATGTGGCCCTAATTGTGCTGTTGTTGTGCTTTGAATTATGAGTAACATAGGCCACTTCCAGGAATAGACCTGGCCTAGAGCTCAAAGAGGAGTTCTTCTGATTTGATATGGATTTCTAGCCCAACTTGATTTTTTTCTAATTAGTGTTTGGTCAAATGCTGCTAAAAATCTCTCAAGCCTTATAGATAGGTTGGGATAAAGCAGTAGCAGTTTTAGGGCTCATAGTTAGGGGGGGGGGGGGGGGTAAGGTGCCCAACAGGAGGCTAAAATTCTAGTTTATCTGGTAAAGTTCTACCAAATCAAGTCAATATCTATGAAATCATATTATTGAGTTAGGAATAAAGTGAATACACCATTCGATGCCTTTTTTTAAGCTGATTACGAATATAATAAGCATTTATCTTAGAAATGAATTTCAGCCCCCCCCTCCTACAGAGGCTAGACCGAACCAAGCCTGGAACGGGCCTATATAGGGGGGGGGGGCTGAAACTCATTTCTGTTAGAAATAGTAATTATATTTATAATCGGTATAAAAAAAGGCATCGAATGGTGTATTCACTTTTGTCCTAACTCAATAATATGATTTTTTAGATATTGACCCCAATCATATTATTGAGTTAGGACTGAAGTGAATACACCATTCAATGCCTTTTTTTATGCTGATTACAAATCTAATTATCATTTCTTTCGTAAATGAATTACAGCCCCCCCCCCTATATATGCCAATTCATGGTTAGGTTAGGTATATAGGGGGGGGGACTGAAATTCATTTCCGATAGAAATGATTATTATATTCGTAATCAGCCTAAAAAAGGCATTAAATGGTATATTCACTTTATTCCTAACTCAATAATATGATTTGGTAGAACTTTACCATTTATCTACTTTTTATTATCTTTTTAAGGGTTAGGTTAGGAAAATGAAACTTTCAGTAATCCCTCTGAAACTTCAGTAATTTCCATGATATCCCTCTTTTGATTTCTAAGTCTTAGAAATTTGCCTACTTGACAGGTCTATAACATTTGAAATTTTGATAGAACAATCTCTCACCTTAATTTTCTTCCTGTAATTTAAGTAGAATTTTAAGTTATATCAGTGTTTTTTTCTAAATATAGCCAATTTATTTGCAGATCTTTGAAACCTCATAAATAAGGATCAAGGCTGTGCCTAGGATTTTTTGGGGGGGGGGGGGGCTACACAAAAAATGTTATATGCACAAGGATAATAAGCACAAGGAAATTGTTTTGAGCCTCATATCTTGCTTAATTCTGTTGTATAAGGTCTTAGAGATTATAAAATTATTTCTAAAATTGGGTTAAAAGAAGCCTTGATTTGGCTTAAAATTTTGTGGGTCATAGGAAATTTTTTTTTTTTTTTTTTCAAAACCTAGTTCCAAAGAAAAAGAGACTACAATCCCAGAACTAAGGTCAAACAATTTTATCAAGATTTATAACATATAATTAGTCTTAGGTCTTAGAAAGTGTTGATACTTAAGTCTCCTGTCTTCTATGCAATCTTCCAAGCCCTAGAAATAAGGAACTAGAGATAATAGCTGGAAACAATCTTTCTAGGGTATGTTTTAGGCCCTAAATTCATTTCCAATTATTTCATTTTTCTAACTCAACTAATTTTAAGGATAGGGAACATCCCCTCATTTAGAACTTTACCAAAATTATGTCTCAAAAGCTATTTGGGCTGTGGAACCTTTTATGAAAGTGATATAAAGAAGTAAAGCCTTTGCCAGTCAGCTCCTATTTTGCTAAGAACTACCCACTTTTGTGTTCTTCTTATCACTGGGAGGCTAAGTATTTTTTCAGCTACTTTTAAAATTTCTTTCTTTCTTCACAATTTCTTTTTAAACAATATGTTTTGGAAAGCTATGAATGATTCTTGCTTTTGGCCAAAAAGAACTTTTTTTTGCTTGTCCTTGAGCCATAGGCCCAGAGCTTCCTTTGTCTGAACTGATGTAGAGTTTTATAATCTCTGTCAGAAAGGAATGTCCAAGACTCTTCTACAAAGCTTTCATTTATTTCAACCATGTTTATCCTTCTGAGTAGGAAGCTCTGTTCTAACAAACAAGTTGCTCTTATCTTTTGTTATTAACTGTTACTGTTCTATTGTTGTATAAGAAAAATAGGATAATTATCCTGTGAAAAAATGAGCAAAGTTCCAAGTTGACACAAAAATGACCTAAGTGGTGAGCCAGTACAAAAACTGGTGCACTCGGTGCAAAAACAAACTTAGTCCTGAATTTTTATTAGAACTACTCAAATTCAAGCAGCATTTAGTCCTCTTCCACTGTTAACATTTTAGAAAATATTTTGGTATATGACACATAGTTCGAATTAGAAACATGCAATGATTTTCAATTTTTATCATTTGAGGCACAGAAGTTTGCCCATGGGCCTTCTGACACACTTGACCTGACTTGCCTTAAGTCCCATCCATCCTTGGAGATCATTTTGGGACCTATTCTTTCACCTTTCTATTGATGCAATTCCTATATTAACTTTTCATCAGAAAGATGGGGATGTTGTGCCTTATTTGAAGTGTAATTGCCTTAATCATTTTAGTCTACTTTCTGCAAAGGGGCTTGGATCTCTTGAAACTAAAGGGGCAAATAGCTTGAACTAAGGGACTGAGATGAAGGATTTTCAGAGGTATGTTTAACTTCCAAGGCCTGATTACCACCTGGAGGAGGTATCCAGATTTACTTTCAATAGTAAAAGCTCTTAACTATAGCCAAGGAGACTTTTTCTGAAAACTTCCAGACTGCTGGCTCTTACTGTTCAAATGCTACAAGAGTTCAATATTTCAAACATCAGATAATCATCAAACTTCAAGACTTACAAGCTTGTTAACACATGGGCTGTAAAGGTCATTAATCCAAACATTCATTAAGCAAAGTTCACTTGTTTGCAAGTATCTTCATAACAAATTTCAAAAGAATCCAAGTCCTTTGATTTTTTTTTGGTGATATCCCTGAAAACCTGCCATAAATACCATTCACTTTTGGAAGTTGAATCCTTGCCGCTCTTATTTTTTCTTAGGCCACCCACTCTCCTCTGTAAATAATGAGCAAGATCTTGGTGTCACTATTGACAATGAACTAAAATTCATGCAAAGAGGTCTGCTACTGGGGCTGGTTTGACCTTGGGATTGAATAAGTGTACTATTTCCTCTCATTCCCCTAAAGTCAGCAGTCTTCTTTATAAGGGACTTGTGTGTCCTAAGCTTGAAGTTGGAATGTCTCTTGCCTCTCCATATTTTAAAAAAGACAAAAGTTCTTGATGATGTGCAGAGACGTGCTACTAAAGTGATATCTGGCATGCAAGAGCTTTCCTACCCTGTTCAACTATCAAAGCTGAATTGCCCCTACACTTGTTTACAGGAGAAATAGAGGGGATGCCGTTTTAACCTTTAAGTTATTGAAGGCTAATATTCTCCCAGCAATATTCCATACTGTCAGTACCAATTCAAGAACTAGAGGGCATCACCTGAAACTTGTCAAGCAGTCTGCAATTTTTAGAGTCTGTACTCAATTCTTCTCATCACATATTGTCAATAATTGGAAAAAATTATCTAATGAAACAGTTACTGCTGAATCCATTGATGTTTTCAAACAAAGGCTGGTGCTGAGTGGTACTCCAGGGAGTGTAAACTCAATTGGGATGCTACAAATATGCAACAGCACCTGGTCACCAGTGAACCTGAATACAACTAGTCATCATTCCAGAGTTCTGCAAGGAGAAATCCTTAGATTGCTCCTAGCTGCAATTTAATGTAATTAAAGGTAATAAAAATGACCTAAATCATGCAATTAATACCGACTGAATGAATATTGATTAAGAGTTCAAGGTGAAAACATCTCTCTAGAATTGGATATTATTAATTATCAAACCAGTCAGCTTTTTTAATGAATTCTAATTGCTGCAAGGCTAGTTAGATTTTGCAATATTTGGCAAAGGATTATAGTTCATGACCTGAATAAAATTTTTACTAAGCATTTGAATAAGTGAGGGATTATTCTATGGTAATAATTATTGAATAATTTTTGCCAGCTTTACTAATAAGCAAGCAGAAGACGGGCGGGGTTTCTGTAGCAAGTGTTGTGCCTGCCAGGAGTGGTGTCTCCCATAAACTGGAGGGAATAGATAGCAGAAGTTTATGCTTCACTTGCTTATTTGCATTTTGAGCTTCTGAAATCTAGCCTACTACCTTTTTGATATAATCCAATTACCCTCCAATATCATTTTCTTTTTTGGACTGCCCTGATCTTTGGATTATGCTTAATTACTGAAAGACAAGCATGAGAAAAAAACGTATTTTGAATGCTGTACTAAATTTTCTTGCACAATTGCTATCCAAGGGTGTGAAAATAGAATGCATTGTAAACTTGGTTGTGAATTTCTTTCTGCATGATGGAATCTTATCAGCAAAGAAACTTCTTTATTGTGAACTTAATATGAAAGGTTGAGTTATCACTCATTTTAAAGATGATGAAAATAAAATTGTCCTCAAGATATCAGGGATCCTCATGACCATAAACAGTTTATTGATAGCATATGCAAAGAGGCTTCAAATGATGTTACAGATCTAAAGTGATTGAGTAATAACTGGAATATTGTTATGCACTCCAAATCAGCAGCTAAAAAAATAGTTGAGATTGTGAAAGCTGCTCAGCCATCTATAAGTGCTTCTATGAAAGAACCAGTATTCACAGCCATCATTAAGCAAGTACCCCAATCCTTAGACATTTCTGACCTTAAGCAACTAATCCCCAAAAGCACAAAGATAAGCCAGTGTGGTGCTTCTTGCACCTTTAAAGTGCAGTTTGACACTCATAGTGACCTTGACTTTTTCCTAAAAGAATCAGTGCGAATTTGTTATGAATGTCTACCTGTTCAGGAAGTTCTCTTCCTTCCCTGTTGATGCTTTAAATGTCATGAGGTAGGTCCCACACTAATGAATTGCCAATCAGGTGCTATTTGTGGTCAATGTGGTTCTACCAATTGTGTATCTAACCATTCAAACATGTCCACAGCTAGTATGTTCTGTGTGTTATGCAAGGCTCAAGAAAACAGCCTCGAATCGCACTTCCTTCCAGTAGACGACCAAATGCGCGCCCCAAGACAATTCTTACAGATATGTTTACTGTTACCCACTGCAATGTACGTGGTCTCTGATCCAAGTTGGATTACTTAAAGCACGTGTGTAATGGGATAGATTCTCAAAAAATATACATCAAAATTCCCCAATTAAAGTTACCCCAGTAAAATAACATCACCCAAGAATGTGAATTCCAAAAATTCAAGTAACCTATAGATCAAACAAAGAGCAAGCGTTCAATTTAAAATACAGACATAAACGTATTGAATTAAACAAAAGTCTTTCCCACAGAAAATGTAATAAGTAAATCGGACACCCCGTCTCCAAAATATTCAATAAATATTGGATTGACCAAATCTCATACGGCAGGTGATTAACACCTGTGTTCAAATATTAAGTACCCGAAAATACCAAACCGTCAAGAGAGTAAAATTTACAATACTACTCACCAAGAAAATACCTGAAGACGATATTCTGATCACCAATCCAGATCACCAGAACACTGTACCAGGTAATTTTACCTCAAGCTGTGTCGGGAACCAAGGACCCTATACACAAATACATACCTGAATTAATGATTACCTAAAGAGCCGACTCGACCAGTCATGTCGTAAAACTGCATAAATTCCCGTCAAATCCTTAGACGGCAACGGCCTTAAGACTTAATGTTTGAAACACCAAGAATAAACCTAGAGTAAATCCCTCAAGGACTATGTATCTTAAGCCCCATATCAGAAACAATGTTAACCAAGACCAAAAGCTTAAGTGTAGACTATCCAATTAGTGTCAGATGTCACAAAACCAAACCATCCTCCATGAAATGAAGAATGCGACATTGTCCGCGACGATGGCAATACAAGAACTCCTCACACCCCGGAGAGCAAAGATTCTTGACATGCAACATAAGTACGACCACTTAAAGGCACAAAAGGAACTAATTAATCTGCACCAAGATACCGTAGAGAAACAACTAAAAGAGAACCCCGTCGAAATTAATAAGGAACTACAGAAACAGAGAGATTTTTGCTCAAATTTGGAACAAATGGTTGCAACATGTTTTACCGTTGAAATTGATCTACCCCTCAGCCCCCATTTGGAAAATCTTCTTACTAATAGTTACAACGAAGGATCATCCCAACCTGCATATTTGGCGATTCCAAATCAGGCTCGTCAGCATCACATGAAACCCCAAATGAAAACAAATCAGCAGAATCCTCCAACGGGTAATAATATTATTACGAGGAACCAGTACCCTGACGCCCAAGAGAATGCTATTACGTGCCAAGATCCCTCAAAAAGCTATGAGCAACAAGAAACACCCAAAACCCAACCATCGCCAGAAGCCACAGAAAACTAAGAAATGCAAGACACGAGAATAAATCGAGCTAAACAAAAACAAAAAGAGGTAAAAATTCTTTCTCGTCAAAATCCCCTTCGAATACATTAAAACAACTATTTTTTATAGGATGTGATGTTTAGCGACAAAAAAGTAATAAATAACCCAATTTTCGAGCTAAAACTCTTTAAAAAATATAATTTTTTTTATTATATAAAGAACATAGTTTTTACTTAAAAAATAAATATATAAATAAATGCAGATTAAAAATTAAATGGAAAAAAAAAAAAAAAAAAAATGCAATGAATAGCCATCCTTATATTAATAAGGAATAGCTAAACAGCATTTCGGAAACACCCCCCCCAGAGTAGGAAGCCAGACGATCACAATGAATTGCATAATGAGGAGATTTACTTCAGGGCACGAGGAGCAAATCCGTGTCCTAGGTTCGGCCGCCTATCAATCCATAACCCCAGTCCACTAAATCCCAAAAAAAATTACTTTTAAAAAAAAAAAGTATTCGGATCGGCGCTTCAGTAGATTCTGTATCTTCTCAAAATCAAGTTTGTAGAATATTTATTTTTAATCATCATGCCAACGACATAATCAAATACGGAACTCCAAAATATACTAAATTTAATCAAAAGAAAAGATGACCGGAAATAACCACAACCCCAACTTACCGTAAAGGCTATGAAATAACAAACAACTTAAAATATCACAAAAAAAGTATACACGCGAGTTATTATTGTATTAATCACCCAGCTAAGAAACAATTAGGAAAACAGGTAATTAGCGGCAACATAATAAGCAAGCTTATCATGGTTACTAGATGGTTGAATGTGTACACATATATATATGTATATATAAGTATATACATATATATGTGTGTAAGAGAGTAACAATACAAGGCATGATTTACCTGCAAATAAGCATACGATAATTAACCAAATTATAGATATAGGGCCTCTGTCAATCCAAATAACAGAAGCAGGCCTCAGTCATTATGTGAACTGAAAATTCTGCAAAAAATTAAACAATCGAAAACAATTCAAACAAACAATACCGGTAAATTGATAGACTCACCAACGTGTTCCTCCGAACACAACCACAAACTCCACTGCAGTCAACGAATTACAAAAGCCAAAACGGCGAAATCTGGCCAGCCACAGCCTTACCCCCGTATGTTTTCGCTTGTTTTACCTCAAAAATGTACGTACCACAAGTGAATACAAAATCTTTATTTACCCTAACGTGCACCATGCGTACTAGTCGGCCTCCACTCCAACCCATAGGGTAGGAAATACGCTAATTTTCCCTTAAATATTAGTGCAAATTTTCATTATTGTAGACAAAGAGTTATTAATCAATCAGAACAGCATAGCCGGCCTGACTATTCCGTCAAATCCTTTCCTAAGTTTAAAGAATTCACAAACCAATGTCCCGAAATTTGAAAGGAAAAATGACGTGGTGGTGATCCAGGAAAAATCGTACTAATTTACCTCAGATGGAAATAATTGCGGATAAAATTCGTTTGAACACGAAGTAAAGCATAGACACGATAAGTTGCAACAATCATCAAAGCCCGTAATTTCAAGACGTAGTTCAAACCACTAAGATTTATGATAGTATAGTCAAACCACATAAGCATAAAGCCCTCGAGTTAAATCGTCTTCACTTTTCATTTCTTCACCCGTGTGATATCGTGTACTCTGAGTTAATTACATACCTATAATTGATAGTCTATTTGCCTAAAAACTAAGAATTAGCTTACAATACCAAGATGTTTATCAAATATCAAGACCCCCGCAGCAGAAAAAAAAATTAGGCCTGATAAAGATGAAAAAATGAAAAAAAAATATAGCTTGCTATCAAAAATTGATATCTACGATATATCCTTAACTATAGATTTAGTCGTATATTGTTCATAGAGTGATCTGGCATAATAGAAAATAAGTAAAATAATACACAGTTCCGTTCCGAAACCTAAACGAATAAAGGAAATTAGTTGCGAGAAAATTGACGCAAAACGAAAATTATAGTAACCTTAAAAAACGTAAAAACTAGTTTGCAAGAAAAATGTAAAAATAAGTCCTATATAAAAACTCTATAAAACATAAAAATAAGTCAAAATTGCAGAACTTAAAATATTAATTTTGACGCAGACTTTTCAACTTACAGAAATGCGATATAATCCTTATAGGGGCTATATCCACAAATACGAGTAAAACCACCAAGGCTGTGTAATCCGTGAATCACAAAAAACAACCCAAAAAAATATGTAAAAAAAAAAAAAAAAAAAAAAAAAAAAAAACCTAAAAGGAAAAAGTATTTTTTTTGGCCCCGCCTATGTTTTTACTATAGCCTATTCGGTTAAATTAATTTTTTGGATGGCATAATTAAATATTAATTCAAATATCCTCTAATTCAAGAGCGACAAACTTTAAATAAAAACCTTCCATGAAGCCTAAGTATGTTAAATTATTACCAAAATTCAAAAATATCGTACAAATAAGTAAAAATTCAAATATAATTAAGACAAAAAAAAAAAACCGCGCGTTGATTTACTTCTATTTTTGATTGCCAACAATATAGAAAATGTTTCTCTAATAGATAATTGTCGTACCATAAATTAAAATCGTAACTAACGAGAGCTAAATAACACCTTAGTTTTGCAATAATTAGCAAAAGCCGTAGAACGCTTACAGCCAATAGGCAGAGAATAATATAACCACCAAAAACTGTAAAAATTTGCAGCGATAAGTTCAACCAATTTTACCTTAAATCGAATTAAAGCATACAAATGAACCGCGCAATTAGAGTAAAATTAAACTAACATAGGTCTGTCGAAATACTCTAATAACCAAAATAATTCAAACGTAAAGAATTACAAATAATAACCAATTAACGCAAAAGAAAAAAATCCTTCCAAAAATTGACGATTAGTCATACATACTCATATCACATGATAGCATTTAATAATTTCTTCTAACCTCAGAAACCAGTTGCGACCCCAGGTTCCTGTTAATCCTTAATTTTCCCCAATAAGTAATATGACGTTATAAATAACATGTTATTAACAATAATCAAGCCTTTTAAAAAGAACGGTATTTAAGAGTTCAAAAAATGTGCACTCACTAGTGAGCATGTGCTTAACTAAAATTGATAGAACAAAACAGACATTTATAAGAAGCATGAATAACTGAAGAGTAATTTCTAACGCAATTAAGTGAAAGTAAAAGCCATAAAATAGACTACAACACCTGTGAGATAATTTAGCCCTTTGTTCGGACATACGCTTCGAGACCCTGAACCAACAAGGATAAATTATCAAACTTTCTCCCCGAATCGAGCCCTTACAGAAGAATAACCTACTAAAGAGTATAGCGATAAAATACCAAGAAAAAAGAATTACAGATACTATAAGTAACATTATAATCAAATTTATGAGCCCCCCCCCTCAGCCATGCGGCCTAGTCGCTGCATCTTAGGGGCATCAAAATATAGCAACAACGAATATATTTTAATTTTCATTTGAGAATTATAAAGGAATTAAGTTCATATGGCCCATGCCAAACTACGAAACTCTCAAGTGATAACGCCACGTGGTAGAGATGTGAAAAGCATTATAAACTAGTGTGTTGTTGTCGGGCTATGTACCGAATTTTGACTCCCAAATCAGTATCCTTGTTTGTGAGGATTATTCAGCTAAAATTTACTTGATGATAAGGCTTCAAAGGCTGTATATTTGGAAATCAACTTAGAACACGATATTCAGTGGCGTTAACTCCGCCACAGGAGAAGAATGATTTGACACCTTGAAAGTAAAGTTACACTTCAACTCACTTAACTCCCATTAACTAATAATATACAAAGCCGAGAAAAGTAATACTTTAGTCGCGTCACGGCTAAATAAAATATCTAAATAAATGAAAAAAAAAAAACGTTACAGCCTACTAGCTGAATTTTGAATAAATTAAAAAGTAAGTCTATATTTTCAAAAAAAAGGGCCTTAACGAAATTAATTGAAACTATGGATATTTAAAAAAAAAGAGATTGTTTAAAAGGAAAAATTTACCTCGTTAATCATAGATTACTTAAGAAAAATTTTGCTATAAATAAGGGTTCAACAATTATAGAAATCGAATGCCACAGCAAGTCCTAATAGAAAACTTTAGAGTTCCCTCAAGCCGATCGACAGATATCGCACTAATTGAAATATACTAACCTGTAATATAATACAATCCTTTCCTTAATGTTTCAAACTCGAAAACCCACTCGGACCATGTAAAGGATACTTTTGGCAAAAAAAAACCCAGTAGTAAGACCTCATGTACTTCGTACGGTAAAAAAAAAAAAATTTTTTTTCTTTTATTTCAAAAAATCAAACTTAAACAAATCGAGGCATAATTTTAGCCGAAAAATCAGTAGTAAAATCCCTCGCACTTCGAATGTAACAAAATTTTTTTTTCTTTCGGCAATTAATAAAAGATCAAAATACATGGCAATTCTAATTCATAAAAGAAAAATAAAATAGTCAGCGGACAACCCCATGAAGTGCTCTAGAAGTGGAATAAGAGCAATAATTCAAATGTCCATACAGTATACGATAATGAAGATGGATCAACCCCCAACCATGGGAGGTTAGAGCCAAGGAAAATTATCCTACCTAACCCTCACAATTATAGAAAATGTGATAACACAAGTGACTATACGAGAATATGGAATAAAAATGGACAAAAATTCCGATGCGTGGGGAATGCGTCGACGCGGTGCTGGGACTCGAATGGTTTAATTTTGTGTTCGGGCACTGCGCCGGAGTATTTCTTACGAAGAACAACTCTGACAGGACTAGGAATCAAAGAATACCAATAGAAGTTAAATACTATAAATCAGAAAAGCCAAGTAAACAACACATATTACAATGAACCATCAAATCGATAGCATTAAGCGACGCGCCGCGTAGCCAACTATTTAATTATCTTAATTATTACACAACCATTAATATACCTTAAACCATCATAACCAAAATTTTTTTTACTATGTAATCCCTTATTTAATGATAAATTTTATATATAATCACGTTTCCAGATACGGTGTGTAAATAACAATCGACCACGGGTTGAGAGAAACGCCGGAACACGCAACCATATGGTATGTGCTTATATTGAACCTAAAATCTAGTTGAACAATCATAGTAACCATGGTAAGATACCCAAGCCATCAACAATTAAATAATCGTAGACGGGATAATACAATCTTATGGAATCTTAAGATAAGACATAGCGTAGACAATATTAATGCTCCGTTAAGGGAATGGGGACATATTGACAATTTAATGAAAGAAGAGGAACTTATTAAAGCAGTAGAAAATCTTGACTGTCCGAAATTATGTTATCTTCTAAAATCCCAAAAAACTATGGTGGAACCAAGAATAGTCCTAAGATTAACGGCAAGCCTGGTACTATATAATTTTAGTGCACGTGTGCTGACACGGACAATAGAGCAAACTAGACGAAGTGCCAGTCTGGCCTTCCGAATCTTAGTACAACATATCCCAGCAACAAAGTATAGCTCGTTGGCTAAATATATTGCCGACAATATTTGGTACGATCAAGATGATAATAATACAACTACAATTTGGCCCATTAAGTTTCTCTCCATATTAATAGACCAAGGACACATGCTAGAAGGTGAAAACTTTCTTAAAATCTTATACGTCAATTGTGTAAATAACACATATCTAAATCCGATAAACCATTCAAAGGGATCTGCAATTTTTCAAATTACCCCAAGAGATTATAAAGACATAAAAAAAAATAACCCTGAATCTCTTTCAAGAAGATGAAAATTTTGGAAGAAAAATAGTCCCTGGGTTAGACGTGATCGTGCGTGAGCAATTATGCTGTTGCCAATCGCACGTAAATTTAAGTTTCTCTGTGGTAAAAATAATAAATAACCCATTGCTATTATCTCAGCTGTGCCGGCAAATCATTCGTCAAAATATGCGAAGGAATGATATAATCGCTACTCTGGAAGGCCTGCACCTCCCAAACCAACTCTTAGTGTATTTAATGTACCTAAATATGCCTGAAAACGGTGAAAACGATATAATATTTGAACTTCAATTTCTGAGCCCCAATATTTCTTCATGAAAAGATTATCAACTACTAGATATGCTTAAATCTCCAAAGTCAGAGGCAGCTCTGTCGGAGGAAGCACCCATGATGCAATTAAACCCCAACCCCAGTGGAAGAAACTGTATAAATAGATGATCTTATTAAAATGAATGATGAAAAAACTCTACAATAATACCTGAAGTGTTATAACCATGAAAATCGATTAATATCAAAAAATGCAGTATAAACCAGTATTGCGTTAATATTCATGGAACTACGAATTAGAATAAATGTCACAATGTATAAATAAATTATCAATGTATTGACAAAAAGTTAGTTTCTCGAAAATCTCTATACTTTTAAAACTATAAGACGACCGCAAAGTCGTTAAACTAGAGTACGGAACTTTAGGACTGAAATCATGTTCGAACATACAAGTAGCCAGGTGCAAGGTGGCACCGGTGAAAAAGTAGTTCAACTTCATCCTAAAGTTGCCTTGTTTTTCCAAACAAAGTAAATATTCATTATTGGTTAACATGGAGCTTTAAGTAAGTTATGGTCGAACGAATTAGTAACCGATGTATTGAGGAAATGCCGGTGAAAATGTAGTTTGACTTCGACCTAGAGTGTACCATGATCATAACCAATCTTGAAAAAAAATTATTAACTAGACAGAGATCAATAGAAACTACCTTCTTTTGGCCATTGTTCTAAGATGTTCTGAAAAGACCAAATAAAGAAAAGGCCAAGGCAATTATTGACACAGAGTTCTTATGCATTAAACATGCCAAATAAAATGTCATATACTTAGCGGCAATTATCATTGTTAATAAATAAAAGTAATAATTATTCGCGAAAAAAAAAAAAAAAATGGAACGTAAAATACGATTTAATAAAATATGATAAAAATCGTATAGTTTCGGAATACGATTGGCAAATAAACCCAAATATCGATCCGTAACAGGAAAATTGGGAATAAAATACAATGCGAGAAAGGGTTAGTACCTTCAATATATTTAGAAGCCATGTAGCTAACGATGTTAGCTGTACGCGTAATAATGCAATCTATATTCAAAACCCTAAGGAATAAAATCAAAAAAATTAGGAATAGATTACATTGCAAGATAAATTAACATATATTAATTTTAGAATTAGACAGGAAGGTGCGATTAACGAAGGCCATGATAATTTTCATTGTTCACGCAGTGGCCCAAGACGTGATAAGGCAGGGAATCATACCTAAGCATGGGAACTACCCCCAAAATAGTCATAATGCGTGAGAAATATGAGCTCTCCTATTCACAAGGAAACCGAAGATTAACACATACGTGGAACCGATGTGGAGCGTCTTCAGCTCCTTCTAAAGGAATAATTAGTCATTAACGAGACTGAAGCTCAGTAATTCCCCTAACCATGAGAATTTTGTTGATCCAATTTATGGAAAAATTATGAGACCACGGAGATAGGACCCGAAGAAAGATCACATTGAGCCAAATGAGATGCAAAACCTAAACCCGGAACTCCCAGATAACCCCTAAGCAAAAAAGTAAGGGAGGACATGATCGAGCGAGTGAGAATAGAGGTCCTCATTCGTGCCATGTCCAGTCCCAAATTTTTCTTTTTTATTTTTGCAGACCCATGCGGTCGCAAAAGACACATTTCTTAAGCGGTATGAACACGCTTAGACAATAAAGATTTGTAAATTTATAGTAAACCAAGACCTCTCATATAAACCATATTGCCTACCTCGCAAATAATAGTATAAGAGAAAAGTAAAGGTTAAAGTAGATGAGCGTTAATAATATTTAAAATGTATTGAATATTGAATATGTGCCAAATGCACATATATACATGTATACACATAGTCACTTATCATTTTTCTGATGATTACCTTATTTATATGATAATAATCTCATGATTGCGGCAACATGCATGAAAGCATGAAATCTGCCCTTATTTTCTTAGCGTTGTGTTTAACTGTACATGTACTAAATTGATGTTATTAATACCACTAATCATGACCATTATTTCAAAAAATTGTCCACGCAGAATATTATGAAAACCGTATGTTGTTGTTATATATGTTTTAACTTATGTAATTGTAAAGAGCATATGATTCTGCCCAGATATTTATATTCTAGGAAGAAAAGTAATCAGTGCAGATTAATTATGGTGTACCAGCATGCAACACGGATACAACCCAGTAGCATCTACTTTCATCATTCATCAACCACCGACAAGTACTCACCAAGAAAATACCTGAAGACGATATTCTGATCACCAATCCAGATCACCAGAACACTGTACCAGGTAACTTTACCTCAAGCTGTGCCGGGAACCAAGGACCCTATACATAAATACCTACCTGAATCAATGAGTACCTAAAGAGCCGCCTCGACCAGTCATGTCGTAAAACTGCATAAATTCCCGTCAAATCCTTAGACGGCAACGGCCTTAAGATTAAATGTTTGGAACGCCAAGAATAAACCTAGAGTAAATCCCTCAAGGACTATGTATCTTAAGCCCCATATCAGAGGCAATATGTTAAACAAGACAAAAGGTTTAAGTTTTGACTTTCCAATTATTGTTAGATGTCACAAAACCAAACCATCTTCCATGAAATGAAGAACCAATCATAATCAATTTTGTGGGAAACATAAACTGTACGTGTTAAAGTTTTTCCCAACATGAAGTGTTCAGAGAAGAGAACCAAACAGCTATTACCGTTTTAATCTCCATAATTAAGCCCTCAATGATTGTGTATAATTAGATCAAGTTTTGATCCTGACATGGATAACGTTAAGTGTCGTAACACAGCCCAAAGTCCAAATGAAAGATGGACTAAACGTAGACAATTTACGGGAAATACAGACTGTACGAGTATTAGATTTTCCGAGGATAAAAAGTGTCAAGAAGAGATACCCAGCCCAGCGATCAAGATACCCATTTGATGAAATTAATTCAAAAGGGTTACGTACCTAGGAGACAATTCAACAAATCCACGACATCAACCCCTCGTATACGACGTGACAAACCACGCACGGACAGTTTTATGCGTGTAGTCGTACTTGTGAAAAACATAAACACTGTTCCAAAGAACGAGTGACAGGAGGGAAACGCCAAGAAGACAAACCATGAACAATTAGCCAACCCAGTAATTAAGTGAATGGAAGCCCAAAGTAAGAGTGAAAACGTATGTGAGTAATATAGACACGTAGAATGATGAAGTAAGTGTGAAATCTTATGTATCTAGCTAATAACTTTAATGAACATAAAGAGCTTTTCATAAAATATGAAAATCAGTGTAAATTACATAAGCTCAGTGTTGCAATCAGACATTAAGATCAGAATCTATTAATGTGTCAAACTTTTTCTTGCAAATTATTTTAATTTTAATGTGATAAAAATTTAGATGTAGTTAGATGTTTTAGACGTAGACAGATGTTTTTGAAATCAAATACCTATCATACCAACATAGCGTCTGGTGGAAGTATAAGCTAGCATTAAATAACAAAATAATTACAAAAGCGGAACTTAACTAGTTGGAGCCATATAGAAGTATTAGAACAGCAGGTGAAGGAATTTTAATATTAGGTGAAGGGATAGTAATATAATCGTGCCTATGTAACGTCAGGTGGAAGTATAAATTAGCATTAGAAGTAGCAAACATGTATCACGTTAAGTAATAAAGCAAGTATTAATGCCGAACTTAGATTAGTTAAAACTAAGTAGAAGTATTATCATATCAGGTGAAGGAAGAAAAAATTTAATCGTGTCATTTTAGCGTCAGGTGAAAGTAAAGTCGAGTATTAGAAAGGCAAAATGTACCATTTTCAGTGATGAGATAATTGTATCAGGTGAAGGTAAACTTAGTGTTAGGTGGAGGAAATAATAATTACTATATAATCACATAACCTAATGCAGAAACTCTTTGGCCCCGTCGCCAAATCGAGTGAGTAGTCCATAAAATTCAAAATTGATTTTTTTAAATGTATAGTCTATTATAGAAATAAATTATATAAAAAAAAAAAAGAATATATATGAATATTAAAAAAGCACAGATAATTAAATTAAAAATTAAAAAAAAAATTCCTTAAAAAAAAAAAAAAAAAAAAAACAACTACCAAATTGGGAGGAGCGTAAAAACCATTAGGACATCGTTAAAATTGGGTTGGATTTTATTTAATGGGATGGATTATAAAAAAAAATAAATCAAAATTACCCAAATAAATTTACCCCAGTAAAATAACATCACCCAAGAATGTGAATTCCAAAAATTCAAGTAACCTATAAATCAAACAAAGAGCAAGCGTTGAATTTAAAATACAGAAATAAACGCATTTAATTAAACAAAATTCTTTCCCACAGAAAATGTAATAAGTAAATCGGACCCCCCGTCTCCAAAGTATTCAATAAATATTAGCTTGACCAAATCTTATACGGCAGGTGAATAACACCTGTGTTCGAATAATAAGTACTCGAAAATACCAAACTGTCTAGAGAGTAAGATTTACACTACAAAAAAAAGTAGTCGCTCGAGATGTAAAATATATTTGCTTAAGCTAATCGCATTGTTCTGAAGTATAAGTTTAACACCTGAGTATCTTAGTGAAATTAAATATTGTTATCACTTACAATCTTTAAAATAAATAAAATATACTTCCTATTAAAATTAAGCGACACCCTGCTGGGAAAATGTTACAAATACAAAACTTTGATCGTTTGAAAAAATCCCAAAGTGATAGCTTAAAAGTCATAAATTAAGCGACACCTGTTAGCAAAATATTGCAGTGTAGAATTTTTAGTTGCTAGAAAAATTCCAGAGTGATATCTTAAAACTCATAAACTGTAATTAAACCCGAGTAGCTCATTGGTGCAAGCCTGTCCAATAGTAATGTAGGACAATAGTGCAGCCAATGAGGTCTAAGGAAATAGACTTTCAGCAACGCCTAAACTTAACCTCGGGTATAGTTGCAGAGGAGAGATAGTTAGACCTTATCCATTGTGCGCCAGTCTTTTTCAGTCTTTTTGGAGTCTATTTTCAGTATTAGTTTGAGTCTTTTACAGTCTTCTACAGTTTTTATTTTGAGTTCAGTTCAAGTTCTTCATCATGATTTAGTTGTAATAAACTTTTTAAGTATAATAACATTGAATAAGTTCCCATGTTGTGAATTTGTTGATATAACCAAGAACTCTGCGACTATTATGTAAGTACAATAAATGCATCATTATTTTATTTTATTCTCTTGTGTTAATATTTCTCAAGCTCGATAGTCCTTGTGGCTCCACTCGCTCCTAAGGGAAACTGAAACTCATCAATCTGAGTTCGAGTCAGTATGGCCGTTAATATAAGCTCCCTACCTGTACTCCTGGATTAAGCTCCCCACTCTAGAAGTTCAGCCTCCACTCAGGTAAGCCACCCGCGGACCGCTAACCAAGAGTTGAAACACATTTACCATTTGATAAACTAAACGTAAACTCTCAAAAAGATATAAGAATTAGTCATCTTGAAAACCCCCCCAATAGAATTAGCTTGACTAACCAAACTCCGCTGACAAAATTTCTTTCCAAAGGAAAACCCCCCCATTAGACGTGATGAATGAGGTTTCCCCTTCTGTCATGTCTTTATCTGATACCAACCTGAATTCTAGCGTCATTGATAGTGAGATCAGTATTCCTGGTTACACTCTACTCAGGCTGTATTGCAAAAACCCGAGAAGCTCGACGTTTGGTGGATTTGATGTTCCTATGTACCTTAAAAATAACATCCCTTTTTTGGCACTTTCGATTCCTAGCGATAAGGAGGTCCTTTGGGTTAAAGTAAACCTATCAAACAAATCGTTTGTTACTGGTACAGTATATAACCAACCAAAGGTGAAAATCGCCAAACATTTGGAAGACTGCTTGGAATTTGTGAAGCAAAAGTTCCCTAAATCAGGTATAATAATCCAAGGAAACTTCAACATTCATCATGGCCACTGGCTGAAAAGTTGTATAACTGATGCAGAGGGCGTAGCTCTGCTAGACCTGAGTCTTGCTTACGGCCTAGAACAACTTGTTGAATTTGACACTTACATCAGCCCTCATGGATCATCCAGGCTTGATCTCCTCTTAACTGATCATTTGGATTCCTTTAGTGTTGAAAGCTCCTTTCGCCAGCAACTGTTTGGCAGTTATAGCTCGTGGAAATCTCAAAATACTACCACCTGTAAAGCACAAGCGGATCATCAGGCAGTATCACTGCACAGACTGGGATGGTCTGCGAAACTTCTTATCAGCAAAGCCGTGGATATTTTTAAAAGAAGCCCCACATAAAGCAGAAGCACTTTACGAAAAAGCGACGACAGAGGCTATTGAGCAATTCGTCCCATCAAAAACCATGGTTCAACGCTGGTTGTAAAAAGACAATCAGGGCCAGAAAGAAGGCTCACAAGAAAGGGTGTTCCACTGAATCCCACAAGGACTGGGTCGCTTTTATTAGTGCTCGAAACGAGTCTGTTACAGCTATACGTCAAGCTAGAGCCGATTACAAGCACAAGTTTGTAGACAAACTGAAAAGTGCTCCTGTAAAGCAGTGGTGGAGGGTTGTCAAAGAAGCCCTACTGTCATCTAAATCAACATCAATTCCCTCGCTTCATGTTGAAAGGATGATGATCCAGTCAGGTTAGGAAAAGGCAGATGCTCTTGCAAAAGCCTTTTCAAAGGTCTCCAAACTTGATGAGGATGGAGTCTCCCCTCCCCCCTTTCCGCCATGAACAGATGCAAAAATCACTAGTGTTAACATAGCTATTAGGAAGGTGCTCAGAACACTAAGCCAGCTGGATGTCACCAAAGCTTCAGGACCTGACAAGATTCCCATTCTTGTCCTTAAAAGATGTGCCCCTGAACTTGCTGGTCGTCTCGCCTCTCTCTATAGAAAATTCTTTGCAGCGGGATTATTCCCGAAAGCCTGGAAAACTGCTCATGTGATCCCTTTACCAAAGGCAGAGTCTGACCTTACTAATGTTGGATCATATCGTGCAATAAGTCCGCTGTTCTGCATAGGTAATGTTTATGAAAGCATCATTAATAAGACCCTTTACTAATACCTTGAGTCACAGCTGGTGTTGGCAGACACGGAATACGGTTTTTGCAGAAAACGGTCTACGCTAGACTGTCTGATTGCACAGTATCAAGAGTGGGTTGAGCTCCTTTCTCAGGGGCACGATATTTGTCTTTTCTCCTTTGACATCGCAAAAGCCTTTGATTGTGTATGGCACGAGGGACTTATTTGTAAACTGAAAGCCTATGGAATTCATGGTCGACTATTTGATATGCTTGCTGACTTTATTCGTCAACGATTGGTGCAAGCTGTCCTCGATGGCTTCATATCAAATGAACACCCAGTTTTATCAGGAGTATTACAAGGAATTATTCTTAGGCCAACTCTTTTCTTGGTGTTCTTAAACGACCTAGGGGACAACCTTGTGAAAAAACCTCACTACTTTGTGGATGACGCAACAACAAAAACATCACTCGCAAAAGACGAAGATCCCAGTGAACCCCACAAGGAGCTTCAGGCTGACCTGGAGAAAATTGAGGTGTGGGCAGATGCATGGCTTGTAATTTCTAACACATCGAAAACGAAAGAGTTTCTAATTTCCAAGGCGCGTAATATGAGGGCTCATCCTGATTTCGTCTTCAAAAGAGAGGTAATAATGCGAGTTGGCACACTGCACCTACTTGGAGTTAATTTCTCTTCAGATCTCTCATGGACTGAGCATCCCAGTAAAATTAGATCCTCTTGCAACAAGAAGTTAGGAGTTATCCTTTGGAGCTTAGATTCAGCTTAATCAACATGGTTAAATTGCTTACAGTCAGTTATAATATCAATATGAGTTGCTTAACTCTAAACATTATTTGTGGGCTTGTCCAAAAGTCTTGAGTTCTTGATGAGCTTGTGTCGAAACATGATGCGATTTTTTTACAAGAGCATCTTTTAAGTCAGTTTAGCCTTAGTCTTTTGGAAACTAGAGATCAATTTACTTGCTATGCATCTCCTGCAAAGCAAAATAGAGCTGGTGGTAGACTCTCGGGCGGTCTTGTGACTTATGTGAATTCCGCTTTACATTTGCTACTTGTAGAATCCTGTGATTACTTTCTTGCTGTTAAAGCTGATTATGTGTTTATGTATAATGTTTATTTGCCAACTGATCACCATAATGACATGTCTGAATGCTTTTTTGCTCTTGCCTCTGAAAAGTTATGTAGAACATTTCATGCATTATTTCTAGTAATTCTACATGTCTAATTATTGGAGATTTTAACTGTAACCTAACCTAACTGCTCCATCTGCCTGCTCTTCTCTGACTGGTGAAATATTTGATAATCATGTGTATGTTGTTGATAAAGACCAAGATTTCACATACATTCACAATTCCTCATCCAACAGAGACCACGTTATCTCTTCTCCCTCCTTAAATGTCTTTCAACCGAAGGTTCTATGTGATTATATAATATCTGATCACCTGCCTGTATTGTTTTCTTTTTCACCAAATTAAACTTCTCAGATACCCACTAGTCACCCAAAAACACCAAATCCATCGTATATACGTAATTGGGCATTAATCAACCCAGAACTGCATTGGGATAGTGTTTCTACAATTCTTTCTAAGATTAAGGCACCGTTTGTACTGCTAATCAAGCACTCACAGCTGCCCAAGGAGGCAAAACGCATTCTCCTTGATATTTATTGTGCAGAGATGCAGAGATGCCATGCTTTACAATATGCAGAATCTTGTGCTGTTCCATTGAAGCATTGCCATACAGGAACAGTTCCCAAGTGGCATGAAAATCAAAGTCTCTTCCAAACTTGTGATTCAGCACAGTTTTGGATACATCTATGGATTGAATGTGACCAACCACAATCTAGTCCTGTTAATTCCATCCATATTGCAACAAAGAGAAAGTTTGCCAAGAAACTTCAAAACCATTGCAAGGAAATCACCAAACTGTCAGCACCAAAAATCAAATATAACCCTCATTTCCTTTAGTTGCCGCTCTGTCCAAGGATTCCCAAAACCTTCCTTTCTCCTGCTGATGTTCCTCTCTCTGTGTGATATTCTTTCTATGAAGACGAATTCTTTCCACCAGACCCCCAACTTGAACACAAATAATCTGAAGAGCTTGACCAATTCTTGTATGCATTCTCTGAGTCTCATTTTACAGTGCATGTAATGTCTGTGGCTGTTGCTATTATGCGCCTTAAGCTAAAGATGTCACAAGGCGTAGATGGAATTCACACCGTACATATCAAAAACGGTGTTCCTTTGCTTTTCGAACATCTCACGTCACTGCTGCAGATGATTTTTACACAAGGCTTGTCACCGTCAACATTATGCATGGGAGATCTTTCTCCTATTCCAAAAAAGCGAAAAACCTTCAATCAATGCTCATCTTTCAGGCCCATAATTGCTTCGACCAATTTATGCAAGCTTTATGAACTACTGTTTATAAAAGAGCTTGAAGAAAAATGTTTCATGCCTCCACATCAATTTGGCTTTCAACATGACATTTGATGTGCAGATGCACATTGGATGTTGCAGTTGTTGCTAATATTGTGCTTGATGCTCCTTGAACAGGTAGTTCACTTGCCTTAGCGAGTCATGATGTTCGCCACACCTTTGACTCCCCGATCCACCCCTTTATGCTTTTGAGGGCTCGTAAAAGGGGAGTAAATTCGGCTATCATTAGATATCAAAGTGATATGTATGCTAAGCTACGAGTCGGTCTTAAAATCCACCTTAAGCAAAATGAAATGGCAAGGCTACTGGATAGAAATATACTAGTTAAGAGAGGAGCCAGGCAAGGGGGTGCAATTGCCTCACCTTGTTATTTCAATAAGGATGTCCTCGAAGCTCAGGACCAGTGTGAGATGTCTTGCGTTCTCTGGGCTCAATATCTCCTTAGTCACTTACGCTGATGACATTTTTAACATTAGCTGAACTTTGGACCAAATTTCTCAAACTTTCCAATAATTGCAAGCGGAATATTTAAGAACCGGTATTTAATTTAGCGCTGCAAAGTCCGACGTTGTGCTTTTAAACTGGAAAGGCCTACTTCCTCATGAAATTCTACTCGGGAATTAAGAATCTGGAAGATTCTTACAAATATGAATAAATTGAAAATCCGCTCCACTTTTTTCCGTTTCGCAAAATACCTACTGAGATATTGAACTTGGACACAGAACTCAAAACTCACCAAATTTCTTCCCATGGCAGGCCCTGCTATAGCTGTTGCTAAACTTATGGAGAAAAACAACCACAAGATTTCTAGACATGCTTGCAGCCAACTTATTCAACTATAGTTACCTCGTCATAGTTGTAAAGTGATATTTTGCTTCTTTTTTTTGTCTTTGAAGTGTTCCGTCATTTTCTTTTTGTACAAAGACTGGTTTTCAATAATTAATACTAATAATGAAAAACTATTTCAAGTTCTAACTTTTACCTACCATGCATAGTCTAGCCCTCATTGGCTTGGTAGCTTCGATTCCTTGTATCATGGCCCAGATCAGTTCCGCTGTTGCATGTGAGTATGTCCTTATGATTTCACTGAGTGACTAGACGCATAATGGATTTCTGACCCCTTGAAACCCTGCTCCCAATGGCAACTTTTTGGAAGAAAGGTAGTTTTGCTGTACCCTGCTTAAAGCTGGATCATGGGAGGATTTTAAATCTGATTGACTAGAAGACCACCAAACTTCTGTTTCTGCAAAGAATATTGTGCTTTGTAAATGAGTGCTCTGTTCCAGTAGGAAAATTGCCATCCCTCTTGAGGCTCTAAAATGGTTATTGGAGATTAATCTTGTAATGCTCCAAGTACATATTTTGGCTACTGGAGTAATAAAATTGAACAGTGATTTTTTTTTCTTGAAAAGTGGCTTCTTACTTTCATGACTAATCATCTGCTGGAACTAGGTTTACTGTTGGGAAGTAGATACATGGTTTCTAAAAAGGTAATTTGGGTTGGAGCACATTGGGTAGCAGCTACATGAAGTTGAAAACTGCTTGTACTTAGAGCTTTACCCTAAGTTTTTACATTATTTCACAGAATTATGCACAATCTTTTACTTGTAATTTTTTACTTTTGTATCTGATTGCCATTCTGAAGATCCACAGTATCAGTGCTTATATGAGTTTTATGTTTTAGTTATAATTGGCTGTTCAGCCATGGTTATCTTTGGTGATGGTGGCTTTATAACTTTGGTTGGCTCATGTATCTACTTGTTTCTCACATGAATTTGAAGTCAAGAATTATTTGTTTTCATTGTTCTGCTGGAGGATTGCTTGTAAATAGGGCTCCTACAGTATGATCAAAAACAGGAGAGAGGACTTTAATACTTGTGCTAAGTACATTCTCCTAGTTTTTGATGCACAATTGAGGCAAAAGAAAGTTTGTTTCTGGAACAAAATCATTCTTGTCATCAGTAAATTAGGGACAAATGATAGAATAAATGTTTTAGAGCAAAATAATACAGCGTTTTTGTAAATAAAAAGGTGTATTTTTAAAAGTAAGAAAGTTTATTTTAGGCAGAAACAGTGAATTTTGGGACTATCTTTAAGGAACATGCTATCATTTTTTTGAAGAAAAATTTCTCTTGGGATTAACTATTTCAGAAGTTTTGTTGGATTGAAAACTAGAGTGTTTAAGAAATAGTGAAGAAACAAAAGTGCATGTCCTTTTGGCTTTAGTCTTGCTTTTTAGTTCAGTTAAATATAATTTTAAAATGTAATGTTAAGTTTCTTTGTTTATTTAACCAATTTTAGTGATATTGCAGCTAATGCTCTGCTGTAATCTGCTGCAGTTCATTTAATTTTGATAAACAATTAATATATTTGTTTGTCTTTGTCTAATTATTCAATGAAGCTGTCTACTATGTGCAATTCCTTAAAGTTCCAGTAAAAAAAAAAAAAAAAAAAAATAAAAATAAAAAAAAAATCAGATCGTGTGAAATTCCTTTTAAAATACAATTTATGTATTTTTTGTCATTATCTACTCATTCAAATAAGCTGCTTCTATGTTCAAGTTCTCAAAGTTTCAGTTGAAAAATCAAATAAAATTAGAATGTGTAAAAATTAAAAGTGTTAAAAGAACCAATTATTTCCCAATGGTCTGAAAACTAAACAATAATTTTTATTCCTGCTATGGGTAAAATTTAAAATCTATGTGAGTAAAGATGAAAGTATGGGCAGCCATGACATATGTTCCCTTAGTAAATAGCCATGTGCCTCCCATGCATTATCATACTATTTTCAAGTTCCAAGAGCATAGAATGGTAGGTGTGGCTCCAGAAGTCTTAGAGGGGGATCATTTAAATGGAAATAAAAAATTCTAGTGCCCTTGTTGAGAGATGAAAGTGACTGGGGGCAACCAGCCTCCGTCTATACACTTTTCCCCCTGAATTTTCGTGACCCCCCATGGCATCAGACCAAAATCTGAATTAGCCATTTTGTTCATAATTATCTAAGGGTCTAATAAGTATGCATCTAGGGTTGATATGACTCTCCCCCATGCCTCAAGAGCAATGGCCCAAAATTATGTATATTACCCATTGCTCATAGATAGTTTTGAGTAGAAAGGGGGAGCATGTTTGGTCTTAGATGTATGATCAGCTTGGAACTCTCTTTCCCCAGAGTTTATCAAGAGGTATATTTTTGAATCAACATGTTTACCTGAGTAAATCAAAAGGCTATGCACAACCAAAATATTTTTTTCTGCGATATCTTATATATAATTTTGAGGATTGAGTCTAAACTTTCATAGAGTATTTTTATTTGGGAGAAGGAGAGGGTAGGAGGGGTCGAGTGGGCCTTTAACTTTGGCCTGGAAGAGAGAGAATAGGTAAGTCAAAGGGCACTATGTTTATCCAGGCTATCAAAATAGTATATCTGCAATATCTCATAAACACCTTTGGGGTTAAAGTCGAAAACTTTCATAGTGCAAGGGGGAAGGGGGGGGGGAGGGCAAGGAGACTTCAGATTTTCCTATTTAGGGGGGAAGAGCTGAAAGGACCAATGCAATTTATGTCCCTAATCCACCTAAAATTTTGCATTATTAACCCCAGTAGTGAAATCTGTTTGGGACGAAGTAGTGAGGCTAATAAAAAGACTGTATATGTATCTAGCAGGTAGCCTATATAAACGCAAAGAAGTTGATAAAACTAGAATATCATAGAATAAGAGAAATTACACATTTGATCTACAAAATTTAAGAAGTTAATGGAGAATTTTTGGAAGACAGAGAAAAAAATAGAACCTAAGTGAATATTCGAGCTATTTGACTAATAGTGGTAATCCCTTGGCCCAGGGACATGCAGCTGTAAGCTTCAACAGGATCAGGGACAATAATTTTTTTATTCATACCCCTCCCCCCTCCCATAGCCTCTGGCTCTGAATAAAACGTTTAATTCCCTTAGCTACGAATTTGAAACTTTTAAGCCAATCAGAAAAACAAGTTTTTTGGACTACTATCAGGCCCTGGATTTTGTTGGGGGCCTAATGAAGAAAATGGTTGGCCCTCTAACAGGCTCTATTTTGAGGGGATCTAAATCTTCTTTTTAATTCATTCTTCTGTGTTGCAGTTCCCATAACCTAAAGAGTTAAGAATAGGGTTAAGAAAAGGTTTAAGCCAATCAAACTAAATTAGACTTTTATGGCTAGAAAGAGTTAAAAAAAAATTCAAGCCCATCAGACTAAATTAGACTTTTATGGCTCCATTTTTGTGGCACCCATGCCCCCAAACTAAAATATTTTTGTACATTAGGGTTTCTTTGGTTCATGGACTTACAAATTTAAGTTTCAAGCCATAGAGAAAAAAAGTTTTTTTGTCTGCTTTGGCTGTTTGTCAGGCCCTGTTTTTGGGGAAATCAACACTTTCTATTTTTTCTTTTGTTTGAGCTTCCCTCACCTTAAGGACTTAAGGATATAAGTTTCAAGCCAGTCGTAAATGCTTTTTGGCTCTTCTGGCCTTATTTCAAGGGATCCATGGCCCCGAACATATTTGTATTACATTAGGTTTCTCTTGGCCTATGGGCTTACGACTGTAAGACAGCTGATCGGGGATCTTGGCCTAAATACGTATGTGCATGGTTTCCATGTTTTCACTTGGTGTGAACGTTTGCTTTTAATTTGTTATACTGTTTTCTCTTATTGGATTTTCTTACCTATTGTCTGTTGTTTCTGAAAAAAAAAACAAAAAAAACATGGGGTTCATAATTTTATTGGCATTCTACTGATGGAAAAACATCCATCATCCGATGGAAAAGTATCTTCTTGGGTTGTTTGATGGAAAGGTTCATCATCTATTTGTCCTGCTTGATCAGTGCAAGGTTTCGAGTCTGTCGTCTGATGGGAAATTTCATCTGCTGCTACTCCTGCTAGAGCAACACAGAGTTCACAATTTAAGGGGTATCTAACATATAGAGAAGTCTATAGTCTGATGAAAAAGGCTTATCTTTGTTTGTCTGATTGAAAAGTCTGTTTTCTGTTATTCCCGCTCAAACGACACAAGATGTGCAATTTTAGTGTGTGTAACCAATGGGAAAGTTCTTTGTCTGAGTGAAAAGAGATGGCCTGGGTCACATGATTGAAAAAATCTACCATCTGCTATTCCAGATCTAACAAAACAGGGTATATGGTTTCAGTGGCATACAATTCAAGTATTATAATTTGATTCGTAGACCCCTATTGGGTATGTAGCTTGGAAAATCATGCACTACAGTTAGATATAACATACATGTAATAAACTTGTCACTTGATAGTTTTTTGTCTTTTTTTTCGTACTGAAGAAACCTCATTATTTTTAATGTGAACGTATCAACATTTTAGAATTGAGAAATAACTTATCTTTTCTTTCAGAATTTACTTCAAGAAACATCAAGTTTAAATTTAAGACTGGATGATTTGCATCATGATATTCAGTCGACTGCAGTACGAGTTGGCAATGTTTCTACAAAATTTGTGAATCTTTCCGACACACAATATATAGAAAAAAGAGTTTATTCTGATGATAGTGACAAAATTTCAGTTACATCAAAAAGCATTTACAAACCACAGGTATAATCTTTTTAATTATCTTTTTCTGTTTTCCTGTTAGAAATGTCATTTCTTTCCTTTTTTTTCGTTTAGGACCTTAGGTTGAATAAATAGCAGTTTCCTACCGTTTTCCCCCTTTTTTTTTGTAAAAACTGCAATATTTTTCAGCATTGTTAAGGACATGTGCGATGTTCACCAGAGGATTTTTTTCTGGAGAAGGGGGGTGAAAAACAAACAAAAAAAAACAACAACAATAAAGAGCAACTGTATTTTAGGTGGCATTTTGTTCTAAGGGGGGGGGGGGAGGAGGGCTTTAACTAATTTTGGGTGATAAAGTCCAAAGAGTAATGGGGTTGCTGAGAAACCATTCTTGGGAGTGTTTCCAGGGGAAATTTGGTGACTACTCCTTTTTGGAGCTTGCCATTGTTGCTGAGCTGAGTGATTTTGATGTGTCTGTCCGTCCTTTCTATAGAATAGCCTCATTTCCATAGAATACGAATTCTTTTCTATAGAATAGTCCCAAGGTATTATGGCTGCGTAGATATGTTATTTATTCTTGTAGTCTATTCTTAGAACCTGAATTAGGGGCAAATTTAGGTATTTCAGAAAATGTAAAATAAGAGGGGGCTGAAAGATGACGAATAGAGACAAAAAAATAATCTGACAAAAAAGCAACTAGGCCTATACGAGTATGCAGAAGTGGAGACGAAAGGTTTTTTTTAAATGGTAGGGATATACACTTTGCCCAACAGAAGACAAATAATAAAAAAGCAAAATAAAACAACAAAAACGCGAATCGGAAGCTGGTGGAAAAGGCAAACTACTATCAAATCTTATGCACTTAAAGTTGGCTAATAAGCAAATATATTCTGCAGTAAAAAAACAAAATAAAAAATGAATTGCAGTTGAATAAAAAAAAGTCAGAAAAAAGACACAATAAATATATGGATTCTATTGCTCACCATACAGAAACGACAAGGAATATGGTTTTGGTTAAAAAAAAAAGCGTAGAAAATTGCAATATTTTGGCAAAATTTATAATTAAATGCATTGGCCTGTACTACTTATTTATTTATTAATGCCAAAATACCGTAAGCTATTAAAAGAGGGTGTTGGAAAATTATCGCTAATAATTGATTTAGGCTTTATAATTAACTTTATGATGTCTCTGATGATGTCTCATCATCACTGTCTATTAAAAGGATTTTATCCCTATTTGAACTTTTATTTATCGTCATGGAAAGGCAGTGTGGTCTCCGAAATTATCTACCAAAATACCGTAAGCTATTAAAAGAGGGTGTTGGAAAATTATCGCTAATAATTGATTTAGGCTTTATAATTAACTTGATGATGTCTCTGGGTGAATCTAGATGGTGTTACTTGTTTTCGTTTCTCAAAAATTGACTTGGGCGTCATCTCTTATCAGTTTTCCATACTTTTCAACAAGAACTCTGTGTAGACTTCTATAAAAATAGTAATATTTGTAGGAATAGCGCCTAGTTACTTATTTGTAACGGAAGTCCCGGTCGTCCTCACAGGACATAAGGGAGTCACCTCTTTTGACAGGGCGTGAACCAGAATTTGAAGTGACAGTATATCTAGTAATATTCCAGATAGCTGTACAATGGACCCGAGTGTTGTTTTTTGGGAAACGATTGGGGTTATTTTTTTCACATGCCCTAGCCACTGCAGTTGCTGCCGTTTGATTTTATTTTAGGATAATTAAAACGCACACCTCTTCGCACGTTCACAAGGAGGGGAGATGGGGCTAGGACCCATAATAATCTTTGCTGATGAAATTTTGCCCTGATGTGCTTTTACAAATCTTCAAAAATATCAAACACATTATTAAAAACTATTTCCTATATCGGTCTAGTTCTGTTTTTAACTTGCTATAAACAAGTTTAAGGTTCAAAGCTGTTCCTGTCCTTTTTGCCTGTGCAGCCTGTGGCATAAAAGCTTATGGGTAGTTCAGACACGTATGAAAACCTATGTAATATAATGTCCTTCTAGTTTGAATTGGAGACTGCACTCACGTTCTAAAGAAGAAAAAAAGTTCTCATTGTGACAAATATCCAAGAAACTGACAGATCGTGACTCAGAAACTTTTGAATATATATGGAACAATCGGTCAGAATTGGGAACACCATTTTGCCATTGTTACATCAATACTTCTGTATTAATATTTTCTAATTTGCTTTCAGGCTGAAATATTTTCTAATTTGCTTTCAGGCTGAAAAGAAAGGAGGAAAAGCTATCGAATGCTATAAAAGATCTCTGAACCTTGCTGTCCAATGCATAACCGAATGGGACATTATCCAGGCAAGAAGAAAAGAAAGGTAAGCCTTCTTTTAAGTATATTCTAAGGTATACCCAGACAGCAGGGGTAGCATAGGTGTGGGTATTTCAATCTAAGGACCCTCCAAAAACCTTTGTTCAATAAAGTTCTTCTTCTCTCTGAGAAATTCACTAATAAAGCTCTGCTTCTCCGTCGGAAATTCCAACTCACTTGATATGCTTCATTGATTTTCTTATATTTTTGTGGGTGAACACAGGGGTATATTCAAGAATCGTGTCCAAGAGGCTAAAATCGACGCAAATTTACAGTATGGGGGGGGGGCTTTTTCTCGCTTTCGTGTAGGTTTCTGATACATTTATACGTATCGGTCAAATAAATAAGAAACAATACTAAATTCACAAAGATAACATAATCACGTATATATGTATATATATATCTAAATTTACAAAAGTTTAACTTCTAAACATTTCTTTTGTAAAAAAAAAATCATATGCAGAATTAAAATCAGAAAAATACCTAATTTTTCTGTCGTATTTAGGACATTTTTGCTGCTAGAGCCACCTCTAGATTGGTTCAAGCCTGATGCCCCCTTTCTTCTTGGATACGCCCTGGGCAAATAATTAGCCAGTGATATGAAGACTAAGCAAAAAGGTCAATCAGGGGGAGAAAGAAAGTGAAACAGAAGTCCAAGGAAATTAGTGTGAATTTTCAAAACACTTACAAAACTAAACGAGTAATTTTTAACAGCAAAATGTTGTTAAAGAAAGGAATGATTCTTTCTGAAACTGTGTATCTCTATGCAGTCTATTACTTAGGATTTTTATTTATCTTTGGGAAACCTTTGCTCTCCTTTGTCAGTCTAGACTTATGATATTGAAAAAAATCCAACGTGTCTTGAAACGCATTCAGCTTTGTATCCCAAACGGAGAGAATTGGCAAGTCGCTCTCCAAACAAAAATTAATTTAAAGGGGTTCGTATCATAGGTACCGTTACTCTTTAAGAAGAAAGTCAAATTCTAGGGGTATGGTGCTTTTGTTACTGGTGTTCATGATGTCTTGGAGCAAGACTACTTATTTTGTAGATTTCAGGTTATTTTTTTTTCCCCGCAATCATCTGTCTGTAGGCTATATCGAAAACAGTATGTCACAAAAGAAATAGCGAGTTTACTTGTAAAAAATGCTGTGTCTTAAAATGTTTTCAGTGTTTTTATTAAAATTTCAGACCAAAGAATCAGATTTTGTGTTTTTTCTACTGGTTAAAAATTTGACGTGGCAACAGTGGGTAAAAACGCAGGGTTATTTGGTTTCTCTTTCTAACATACATTTGATGAATAATGTGATTGCCTTATGTAATACGCCACAAAAATGAATCGATGGAATAAATAAATCAAGATATATAAAAAAATATTAAATTGTCTAAAAAAAAATAAATTAATGGAAATAAAGCAGACAAATAAAGCAAAAGAAGTATAGGATTATAATCTCTCGTTTTCTCTTTGGGCATGTACTGAAGATTAAAACGTTTTTTACGTTATGAAATCGTCAAAGGGAGAGGAAAAGTTTCTTTGAAATATGTATAATATCTAGTTGCTCTCTAAAAAATTGTGCGGGAAGGGGAGGTTTTTTTTTGTTAATTCTTGTCCTAATTGTATATACACCAGCAGGGGCTATTTGATATCATATCGGTCAAACTTGATGGGAAGTAAGAGCTAATATTAATTCATGGTTGTCTGGACATAATACGTCTTTTACTAGGGAAGGAGGGTCGCTAAATCGTTGCTATTGAGATACCTACCATGAGGCTTGTTGAATCTAAGTCAAACTAGGTGAAAAGTAAGAATAGGCGTCTGGACTATGGATTTTGGTTCTGAGGATCCATGTCTGGTGCTCAGTGAGAGCAGTTTCCTAAACTCTTAATGAGGACATCTATTTGAATGGGTGGTTCGGTCTAAATTAAACTTGGTGGAAAGTAAGAGCTAGTGTTCTGCAATGGTGGGTTCTGTATCCATCTTATCTTAGTAGGAAATGGGAAAGGGGGCTGAAATCCTTTGACCAAACATGTACCAGAATGATTTGTTGATTTCCAGCCGAACCTGGTAAAAAATATAAGCTACTCTTTACGTTGTGGCTTTTTATGTTTAGACTCAGCCCAACCTCTATAACGTGAGGGGTCTCCAAATTCTTATCATTACTATATCTACCAGAGGCTGTTGCCCGACTTCTACAAAACTTGGTGGACAGTGAGAGCTAATTTAGGCGAGTTAGGCGAGGTCCCCGAGTTCTAGTCATCAAAATATCTACAAGAAAACTGGATTTCTCACAAAATCCAACTTCCCATTCAGAGCTTCTAGGTGTCCGGAACCGGTTAAATCTCTGTGGGGGAGGAGGTAGAGAAGCCCTAAGTTATTGCAATTGGGTTATCATCCAGAAGGGGGTGTTGGATCTCAACCGAACTTAGTGAGAAGTAACAAGTAGTATCCTTATTGTCCCTTTTGTGAGTCTGAGGTCAATCATAGTTATGTTAAGAGTTAGTGAAGGGGATTCCTAAGTAGGGAGGCTGGCAGGTGTCAACCAAACCTTGGAAACGGTTGCAGCTATAGCATTGAGTGTCCTTGCTTAATCCAAATTCTGGGAAAGGAAAGCTACATTCTCGTCCTTTGCATTCACCAAAAGGGTATGTCGCGTCTCAATTAAATATATTAGGGATTAGGAGCTAGTGTTCTAGTTGCCTCTTTATTGAAATTTGGGTTTGATAGCCATTATAATAATTGCTGCTTGAAACCGTTGCCAGATGAGCGGCTAGAGCTTACTTAAGTTGTTTTCTCCAAAAGTTCTGTCTTCACTTCGTAAACATATTGTCTTTGTTTCAAATTTTGTTAATGGTGCTCCTATTGAACATATATTTTAGCTGTGATGTCCATCAGGCACGTATGTAAGATTTTTTTTAGGGGGAAAATGTGGAAAAGGGACGGGAAATAACACCCTACCCCCCCAAAAAAACAAAATTTTTTTTTAGCATTTTTGCATTTAAGGAGTTGGTGATTTTTTTTGTTGGGGGGGGGGGGTAACTTTGATTATAATCAGGGTGATATTGAAGTTATATGAGAAAAATAAGATATGAATATAATAGTAAAATCACAAAAATTGTGAGAATTCAGGTAGATTGGGAGGGGGGAGTCCAAAGGCCTCCCTAGCCTGCTTACCTAGCCTAAACTATTTCCGTGTCAATTGTTTAATTTTTTCTTGTACTTTTGTACTTCTTTGTTGCTAACTAAAAGTCTAATTTTATAATTTTTGGGTCCCAGGGAGGCAATTCCCAATCTTCTTGCGGATGTATTTTTCACCTTTGTTTTCGCTAGTCTATCATTCAAAAACATGTCTCCAAAATCAGCATAGCATTCAAATCTATCAAGCTTAAAAAAAAAAATCTTACCAGGTCTTAGACCTATCCCCTATGAGACCTGGGCCTAGGTATTCTTTAGAAAAGGGTGAAATCAATGTTATTCCGAATAGAAATAGAAATGGAATATGGGGCTTTATTGATCTAGCTGGTGATCATTCCTTGATTGCTGCATTTACGTGAATCAACCATTATATAATATAAACAGTTTAGAACTCATGCCGATTTTTGCGAGTTTTCAGTCTCATAATGATATTCAAGGTCCTAGGTCCATCTGTTCCCGAGGCCATTTATTTCTGGACTCCAAGTGTGGATCAAAATGCGTTGACCCAAGAGGATTTAGATTTCTGTTGGACAGAATGTATAAGATTGACTGTATGTGTATTCTGTTCTGTATATCTTCCTTCTTCTAAAGCCACTCTATTTAAAGTTTATAAGCAAGATTGACAATTACAAGGATCGTTGTCCACATTTTTGGAAAAATGATTTTTAAATGTTTGTAATAAAATTTTCCTACCCCACAACGCATTAACTAGAGTTTCATCTTCTTCTTTTGCTTTGTCTTTGTTAAGTCTAGGGTTAGTTTTGTCGTAGGATTGCAATTTGGGATTTGGCTCATTCTGCCCACAAACAAATAACTTACGGGGGTTGTTAAAAATAGCGTTATTCTGTTTCTATACTATCCTATGGCCTTTAATCGGTTTAGATGAAACTCTCTTTGTAGCAGATCATCATGTGCGTAAAGCGTTTGACTTTTTGATTAACGCAGCTATGCCACCTCATGCTGCAAAGCTTTCATATATCAGAGATCTCCGGGATATTTATTCTCTTCTAAAAAGTTTGTCGATTACTTTATTCACCGTCCATAGTCGATGGTTCTCAATTGCATCATATTCTTTCTGTCCATACAGTACCGCCTGATATTTTTCTTGTGGTTGAGGGAGGTACCCGTCAAGTTGCTATTTTTTCCTCTGAACTCTTCAGTAATGGAGCCCTTGATGTGTGGTCTGTGTTCTCTTGTATATTATCCTCGCAGGTCTTAATTTGTCTCTACTCTGTTATGCAGACGACAATTTGAACTTGATTTGCTCTATCTGGCACATTAGTGAGGCATAAGAGTAGCTGTTTCTTCCTCCAAACTCTTCAATAATGGAGCTATTGACGCGTAGTCTTTGCTCCCTCCTCCGTAATCCTCGGGTCTTAATTTGTCTGTACCATCTTACGCAGACGGCATTTTGAACTTGAGTTGCACCATCCGCCACATTAGTGAGGTTTTTCCATTGCTACAATGTGCTGTTGCGAAGCTTTGGTTTGAACTTTATGCTAAAAACCCCAAAATTGTATTCTTCAACTGTCATACAGCTTCATTAGGACAAACTGCTTTTGGGATAAGTACGATCAGGTCAGTTTCAAACATGACTGACCTTGGTATCTGCATCGACTACTCATTATGTGACAACTTTTATTAACTGACTTCGAACACCGAGTCCATCTATCTTATTTCCTTATCTTATAGTCCCTTTATCACAAATAAGCTACGTTTTAACTGCATTCTTCTTTCAAAACTTTATAACCCCTCTACTCTACTACATTGTTTAGCACCGTTTTAGATAATCTGTACAAATTGTGATAAATCAGAGGATTGATCAGTTTTCTTCCGTTTCACGATGTATCTTTTTCGCTTCCCCCCTTGGACCTCCAAATTCGGTCTTACGAGAAATTAAGCAGTTCTGGCATTATTATTTGCGCATAAAATCAGGTATCTGTACTTAACACTCGATTATCAAAGCTAAACCATTGTCGGTACTGGCCCAGCAATTTACCTAAAATACTTCTTTTCTTTTTAATTGCTTTCCTCTTATTCGATTTTTGAGGCTGATCCGTCTTCGATGTTAGCACTGACCCTATAATTTAACAAAGTTTCTACTTTGTTTTAAGAGTTTTGCGTTTTATGGGGTATTCTTTTTATTTTTATTTATTTGTTTGTGGATTCTCAAATAAATAAATGAATACCTGCGTCCTCCGTCTTGCATAATGCAAGCGAAGGAGGACTAAGCTCACCCATTCTTCTGAAAAGTTGGATACATGCCATCTCACCATGTGTTGAGGTCAGATGGCTTAACTTTATAGTGAATTCATAATATTAATAGGAGAAAAAAAGAACATGTTTTGAAACTTAATAGTTAACTTTTTGTTTCTTAGATGCCAGTTTGAGTAACTCCATATTACAAGTATTAAAATTTATTCTACATATTTTACAATTTAAGTAAAAAAAGCCTGACATTTTCTTTCTTCATAAACTTTTACTTTTAATCGACATCAAAAGTATTTCTTCTGTCGCAAGTTTTTCGATCATTAACTGTATGGGAAAAATCAGTTTGGGAACTAAAATGCCTATATATGGCTTTAGTATCGGATTTATTGGCAAAAATACAGACAGAATAATGTAAGCGAAGTTTAATTTACTGAATATACCTGTGTATGTTTAAGTTTTTATTTATTTTTTGTTGTAATTTGTGTCTTCTTATCTAGTGAAAATAAAATTCCTGCACTCATTGGATCTCAGGATTTCTTCCTCAAGAATGATGTTGGCTTGGGCCTTGACAGCACGCTTCCAAAAGAGGAGATAAAGCAAGCTAATGTCCTTCCTGGTCCTGATGTAACATCATCTCCTTTGATGGTAATTATTTAGTTTGTTCCTTTAATTACACTTTTCGTAAGTTAAAAAAGATGTACCGTATTGTTTGTTTGATATTTCCTCTTCGAATATCCTATAATTTATATATTTGTCCCTTTTTATTTTAACTGGACTTTCCCATGTCTTTCCCATGTCGGTGGTGATGGTGCTTCGTTTGTATGACATCTCGAAAGCCTAAGAAGATGTAATTGAAAGTGCTACGTCCTCCTCAAAGCATTGATCAATAATGCCCTTGTAATATCCACCAGACACAAGGGGAGGGGTGCCAAATTTGTTCATATAGAAAAATAGGAGGACTGTGAGAAAATTATAAGCAATTTTTGGGAACATCCTAAAATTCATCAAATTTGTAAGGAGCCGGAACCGTATATCTTCCTGCTTACTCGTCTGCTTTCTTTGCATTCTTAACTAGAAAAGCCTAAGCCACATCAAGCAGCTGCTGAGTAGAAATAATAGTGGACAATGAAAATGCTTCTCGATTTTTTTTATTTTTTTTTGTCATACCTCGGTAAAAAAATAAAAAAATGTCTTCATATGGAATCATTTTTGCTCACTAGGAATTCCGTAGACGATTCATTTTCTTCTCAATACAATAAAATCTGAGAAAGTTAAGAAATCTTCGATGATTAATACTTTGTCATTTCCACGGAAGTTTTTTGCAACAAAACTTCCCTGTAGAATCAGCAAAAAGAACCTAAGAGCCCTAAAGGCTCTTTAAGGTTTGACACTTTTCTCCCATCTTGTTTCTATTTGCTTGTTTTTATTGCCCTAACAATCCATCTACTTCTACATTTTCTCAGTGCCTCTCTGTCTAGAGATTAGAACATGTTTGCCATCTTTTCACAATCAATTTTTGTGAAAAAAAGACTGTATAATTGTGACGAGGATCATGGAGAGACGCCAATTTTTTTTTTTTTATTAATATTTTTGCAAAAGCCTGAAGTTATAGCCTGATTTATAGTTTGTTTTTTTTTTGTTTTTTTTTGCGAACAAAGTTTGTCCAATTGTGAGGAGGTTCATAGAGGGACGCAAAGCAGTTTTTGTTGTTGTCTTTTATTTTTGTAAAACCTGAATTCCTGTTTATAATTCTTTTTATCGAAAAAACGCGAGGAGTTTCACGGGACGATGCAAAGTATTTTTATTGGTATATTTTTTGTTTAGGCAAAACTTAAAGTTCTTTCTTATGGTAGTTTTCCTTTTAAAGAAGTAAATATCTTGTGTTGTGATATTGTCTATTCAATCAGTGACGGTAGAATCTATTTGACAATACCTCCCCTCCTCCTCTGTATAACCTTTTTTTGCCGAGTAGCATGCTCGTATAGAATTTGTTGTTACTAAAGTTTTGCATTACTTTATTTCAGGTGCCCCCAGCTGCCAGCAGCATTCCTCCGCCACCTCCGCTAATGGATTTGTTGAAACCTCCTGAAGTAGTCACGCAACTTCGGACATCTGAAACTCCTACTATGATCAAACCAGAAGAATATGGTGCTGAACAACCGAGTAAACCGGTGGAAGAATTAAACCGTGACATAAAGCAACGTAATATATATTTGATAATATTTCTTACTATAATCTTGCTCATTTGTTGAAAAAGACGGTAATAAAACCCAATCCCTAAGTTAGAATAGATCGGGGGGAGGGGCTGTTATGTGTTGGCTTCAGGTGGCTTGATGCCGCAGTGAATTATTAGCAGTACTAGTTCTGTCGTAACTAAAATATTAGATTTGTTGGAATAAGAGACAAATATATTTCTTGCCAGAGAATATGGTAATTGCTATCGTTCTTCCTGTGTCAGATTACAATATTAAAAACAAAACGAGAAACTACTTACTATAAGTGAATAACAACCATTTACTTTATCAAGAGTAACTATGGTGTGTTGATCATCAATGTAAAGGAAATATTTCCGGTGGAGAATTGTTTTCATCTGTAAATTTTAGTTTTTGTTAATTTTGTTCGATTTCCATGGATTTTATGTTTTAATTTTGAACACATACAGAAGTCCTTACCAGAAAGTATGGATATCCTTGGAAATCAAGCCATTTGCTTAACAAATTCGGATTTTTATTCTATTATTTTTTTTATAGTAAGTGATTAAAGAAGTTAGGTTTGATATCTTTAGGACATGATGTCCTTTGTTTGACTAACGTTTAAAAAATGTCATTGAATCCCAATAAATAATAATTCTTGACTAGCTTTTCAGCTTAAATCCTAAGGACGGCTCAGCAAAGTGGGTCTAGAATAAACAATGATTTCTGGACAAACTGTTTTTTTTTATATTTTAAGGAAATTAGCAGAGCAGAGAAAGGTGAACAAAACTTTCAGGATTCAGATCAAATATTGAACTTGTTTGAAACTGCTGGACAAACTGTTTTTTTTTTATATATTTTAAGGAAATTAGCAGAGCACAGAAAGGTGAACAAAACTTTCAGGATTCAGATCAAATATTGAACTTGTTTGAAAGTTTCATTGAAATCGCCAGCTGCTTATCTTTGAAACAATAAAAATTGCATGCCCCGATAGCAGTTGTTCACCCTTCTCATTCGTCAAATGGCTGTCGCTCTGCTCGAGCAAGAGCCCAAGTTCAAGTTCATTTAATTTCTCATTAAATCACTACAAGACAAAATAACACTTGTACAATATGAATCAATGGAAAAGAAAATATTTACAGAGGGTGCCTACACAGTGAGTTATACTCGAAAACAGGCAGCCTAAAAAAAAAAAAAAAAAAAAAAAAAAATATAATAATAATAACAAATGATGAAAAGAAATAATAATACACTAGATATACTCGGAAGAAAATGAGCCACCACACTGAACACACAGCCCACACCTCAAATCAATATATTACCACACAATTAAAATTTATCAACAATAGCACCAGCCAACATGACTTCAAATAAATAAATAGTTAACTATAATTACTTATTAGATATAGTTCGAATTTATCTTTAGAAACTGGAATAGAAAAACGTGAATCTATATTACTTTCATAAATATTCCAGAACTTTATTATTGCATTTTTAAGAAAAAATCTGGATCTTACAGTTCGGATTCTAGGGCAAGGTAATTTGGCTGAACTTCGTCTTAAACAATAATTATTCTGGACAGAAGAAAGTAAAGAGAAATTACTAGAATTTAAACCCAATGCTAATAATTCTTTTATTTGTTATAATCTGAAAAAGACACAATGTACAGGAAGGATTAGATCAACTGGAAATATTCTTAAAAATATGTAAAGGCTCTTAATAGGGGATTTATTGTGGATGGAAGATGGGAAGGAAGGAGTACTTTTAATGTACGAAGGAAGTTACTTTGAAGACGTTGAAGGGGCTTTATTAGAGATTTGAAAGTATTTAAATAAGCAATCGGACAATAATTAAAATAAGAATGGATTAGAGTATAATAAACTGACTTAAGAGCAGGGAAAGGGAGGTGGAATTTTAGATACGTCAGTAACCCCACATTGCTTCCTAGCTGTATCTTTAGCCTATCAAGATGAAGTTTCTAAGATAAATTTTAATCAACTGTTAGCCCTAGATACTTACAAGACTCCTTCCTGGCAATGGTAACTAGTTCTCCGTTAAAACGGACAGGTATTTGGGAAATCGGCGGTACGGCATGTGAAATTCGAGAGAAGATAATAAAATGGGTTTTCGGAGAGTTTAACACCATGAGGTTGTCGACAAACCTCTGTGAAAGCTTCTTTAGACCGGAACAGAGGTTTCCTCTGACGGATGATACTTCTGTACCCGTGACGAAATTAGCCGTGTCGTCCGCGAATAGAAAAGCAGGTCCATCATCGGTGATAGTGTTCAGAAGGTAATTGGCGTATATTAAAAATAGTAGTGGTCCAAGAATTGAACCTTGTGGTACTCCTACCTTTGCAGAACATGGCGTTCTTACCGATCTTACTGCACCTCCATCCACAAATTAATTCCGACCACTGAGGTAAGACTGGATGAGTAAGAGAGCATTACCTCTTATTCCGCAGTTGTCAAACTTATCCAGAAGAATCAGATGACAAATCGTGTCAAACGCTTTTTTTACATTCACAAATATTGTAGCTGGTGTCACATCACGGTCCATCGCATCATTCAAAAACTGTAGCAAAACCAATATAGAATGTTCGGTTGAGTGCCCAGGCCTAAATCTAAACTGATACTTGTTGAAGAAGTTAGACCTAGTCAGATAATTTTCTCCATAATTTTCGAAAAAGCAGAGAGAATAGAGATAGGGCGGTAGTTTGAAGGCAGCTTGGGGTTACTACCTTTGTGGAGGGGTATAACCTTCGCCGACTTGAAGACAGTAGGAAAGATGCCATCTTTAAATGAAGAATTGACGATGTGTGCGATAACGCCGACATAGCAATCGATGGTCTTCTTTATGAGGTAATTTGACGACCCATCTGGACCTTCGGAGTGACCTTTTTTCATGGCTTGAACAATCTTCAGCAATTCGTCCTCAGTGACTGGTGACAGAAACATAGAGGAGCAAGATGGCGAAGGTAGTTATTTTTTGTAATTATCCGCGACGACAGTTGAAAGGCCATAAGCTTCCTCTACGGTTGCTTCTCCAATGCATGCAAAAAATTCATTTAACGTGTTGGCTACTTCTTGTTGGGATGTTGAAGATTCCCATTTCTGCCAAGATCCCGTTTAAAAGTTGTATCTTTAATACCTTGTACCGAAAAGAAAATTCTTTGGCTAAAGTTGACGATGGTTCGAAAACTGACTCAAAATCGAAACGGAATGGACCTAAGACATAAAAAAATGGAATATGGCAAGTCTTAGATTTTATAAAAAAAACTGAAAATTAACGATCGTATTTGCTTGTTTTAAGAGGTCCTGGACATGGCTAAATCCCAGTCAGCAATTTTTCCTCGGTACTCTGGCATCAACCGTTGTGTTGGAGTCACTGAAGCTTAGAAATACCTTTTGTAGGAACTAGATCGTGAAAAAAAAATTGATGCCAAGGATGGCTTGCAGGCGCAGTCCTAAACCAAGTGCTATGCATTTGGGTGCCTAATTTGAATTTCTTTTACAGCATGCAAATTTGAAGAATTATAATAGCTGATGTGTGCTAAAAATGAATTATGCGGGGACTGAAAATTGAAACTAAAAGAAAAATCTCTTTTTTATAATAGCTTGTAAACAGATTGGCAAGGAGGAGGAGCGTGCGTAGCTGTGTTGGCATCAGGCGGTTTGGTGCTACATTGAGTTGTTAGTAGTAGTATTAATTGCCTGAAAAAGAAGCTTGAATTTAAAAGAAAGTCAAGTATTTATAACACAAATTGAGATCTAGAAAAACAAAAGGAAAGAGAAAGGATCATTAGGCTCTTGTGAAGTCTGTGGAATTACTTTGCACGCTCTTTGTATATTGTAGTGGTTACCAACCACTGGTCATTGTACCCTCACTACCACACTGGTAAGGGGGGCGGGGATTTATCTTGACATTGGTCTGAAGGCCCCCCCTTCAGAAAAATATTGAGCCAAAAGATACTTTTTGTTATGAGGTCTAGAAGTCCGTTTGGAGTTTGAAGTTGAGTTCGTTTTACATAAAAGCTCGCTAGCGTTTCCTGGTAATCATGGTTGTGTGATCGTTCTTTTGATTTTGAAGAATTCGTGTCATAAATGTCCTCGTACTTTTTAAATACCGATGCGTCAATGACCACCCACGGTTTAATCTTTAGTTTTGAAAAATTTCAACCTTTTTTGGCAGAGAAAATGAAAGAAAAGATATAATAGTAAAATAGTCAACAAAGATTTTTGTTAATGAGAACCCGTCAGAGAGAGAACTGCTTCCCGTATTGTTACTACAATAAACATTTACTTGAATGAGGGTGTACGCTTACATGACATCCCTGGTATAGCCATATGTGGTCGAGTTAATCTGATTGAACTAAGTCAAACATTTCTAATAATATATTAGAAGTCATTCTGCAAAGTAAAATTCTCATACTCCTATCAAAGAAGCCGTATTGATTTCAAATATTTTATTATTATAGAATGAACAATACACCATTTTTTAAGATTGTATTATCGTATTGAGATACATTTTCCCCAGTGTGTTTGAACTTTCCATAAAAAAGCCATTGTTATTCCGTCAAAGGAATCTTAAATAAATTTATTTTCTTGACACAAATAATATTTTAAAATATGGCAAGGAATCCTTGAATTTTCTTTTACTCGTTTTATTGAAAAGTGACTATCAGAACCTGAGAAAAAGTAAAACAGAAAAAAAGAAAAAAGAAAGCTAAGTAAACATTTTTAGGGGGAAGGGCAATTTATTTTCTCGACGAACTGGTTATATTTACTGATTGACATGATGTTTTTAGTAAAATTGTGCTAAAAGCGCGTAAATTTGTGGAATTAGACACAATTGCAGTGAAATTCGTAAAAACGCTTTAGTAAAGAGCAACCCATAGCCTATATTGACCGAAAACTTAAAGACCCGCTCTTAAATGAATCTTAAAATTAAGGAAAAAAGATTTTTGTGAAGTTTATTCAGGAATGCTAACTATTATCTATGTTAAGTTAAAAAGTGAAAAGAATTGACTAATAAATTTGCGATATTTTCGAAATTAATTAAAAAAAAACTTTCCTAAAAATACTTTTTTCAAATAAAAGTAAAGGTCATTTTAAACTTAAGCTCAGAAGATACAAATACCTGTTAAAATTCAATCTCAACACGACCAGAAATTACTATTAAAGAATAAATGAAGCCCAAAACGAACAGAAATTAAATAAACAATCATAGCAAAAATATACAATAAGTAATAATATAAATGAATAAATAGATATTCAGGCGTGTAATGATCATATTGAAATTTAGAATCAAGCGTCGAACGAGAAGAAATATTTTCCTATTTAACTATAAATGAAACTTGAAACGAACCAAAATTACGTAAACAATCTATGCAAACAGACATACAAAACATGTTACTTTTAATTAATAGATAAATATTAAAACGTGTGAATCTTAAATTGAATATGCAAATCAAGCTTGAAACGAACAAAAATCACCACAAACAAGAGTTTGGGTATGACCTCCTTCTCTCACTGTAAAAGTCTAAAACCTACTGAGTCATTGGCGCTTTACTGAAAACCAATTTTATGACAAATGTTTTCTTTTGTACTTAATATTGAAAATAAACATTAAAATTATAGTAAAATTTTGAAGTGATGAGCTTTCAGCAAAAGTTGTTAAAGACGAATATGGTTTCCCTATAAACAAGTGTTTGGATACTGCCCGCTTTCCTAACTGTAAATAAAAACCCAAAAGCCTGCTGCGTCATTGGCGCTTAACTGAAAACGGATTATATTACAAATATTTTCTTTTCCAGTTCAGTATTGAAAATAAAAATACAATTATAGTGATGTAAATTCTTGAACTAATGGATCTTTTAACAATTAATATCATTATTCATAAAATATTAAAATTGATGTTTTTTATACTTCCCAATACTGTTCAAGACGCATATAGTTTTCAGTAAAGCGCCAATGACGCAGTAGGTTTTAGACTTTTACAGTGAGAGAAGGAGGTCATACCGAAACTCTTGTTTGTGGTGATTTTTGTTCGTTTCAAGCTTGATTTGCATATTTAATGTAAGTTTAACTCGTTTTAAGATTTATTTATTAATTTACATTTGTATCTATTGTATGTTTGTTTGCATTGATTGTTTATTTAATTTCTGTTCGTTTTAAGCTTCATTTATACTTCAATAGGAAAATATTCTTTTTCATTTTGAGCTTGATATTCATTTTCAATCTAAGCATTACTCGCTTTAAGATCTATTTATTCGTTTATATTATTACTTATTGTATATTTTTGCTATGATTGTTTTAAAATGGCCTTAACTTTTTTTTGAAAAACTTATTTTTCTTAAAGGTTTTTTAATTAATTTTTGTTCGTTTTTGATTGCAAAAAATTTCAAGTTTTTAAAAATTCCTTATTTCAAAATCAAACTTAAAAAAAAAATCAAATATTCAGTAAAGTATCAAAAGTAATATGAAAGTAGCAATATCAAAGTGAAAAATTGGGTTTGTGTCAACCTGGGAGTTTTTATTATCTGATGCTCTATTTTTAACAAAATTGCTATCTCAAAATTTTTATCGGATGCATTTAGGGCGGGGAGGAGGGGGGGGGCTAGTTGTCCTCCGATCTCTTTTGACTCTTAAAAAGTGAACAAGAACTTTCAATTTCAAATGAAATGAGTCCTCTCCAAAGTTTATACGAGCATCCCTTCCTTAAGAACTATATATGCCCCTAGAACATTACAAAAAACGCGTGCCTCCGGGCCCTGGCGGGTTCCGTCGACACAGGAATTTTTCTTATCTGACCTTTGAACTATTTTTAATGAAATGGCCATTATAAAAATTTTATCAGGTTGGCTTGGGGAAAAAAGGATGTGTGGAGGGGGGGGGGGCTAGTTGCCCTCGTATGTCTTTTGACTCCAAAAAAGTGAACTAGAACTATCAATGCCTTATCAAATAAGCCCCTTCTGACGTTTATACGAGGATTCCTTTCATAAGAACCATAAACGCCCCAAGGACAGCACTTACAACGCCTATCCCCCGGGCTCTGGGGGGTGTTTTTGTTATCTTATTTTTGAACAATTTCCAAAACAGTGGCTATCTCAAAATTTGTAGGGGATGGGTTTGGGGAAAAAAGAGTGTGGGGAGGGGGCTAGTTTAACTCTCTTGACTCTTAAAATGAAAATAGAACTTTCAATTTCCAATCAAATGAGCCCTCTATGAAGTTTATACGAGCATCCCTTTCATAAAAACCATATATACCCTTAGGGCATAACTTAGAACGCCTTCCCCTGTGCCCTGGGGGGTTCTATTGACACCGGATTTTTTCTTGTCCGACCTTTGAACTATTTTTAACAAGATGTCTATCTCAAAATTTTCATCAGATGGGTTTGGGGATAGCTGCCTTCGGATTTCTTTTCACTGTTAAAAAGTGAGCTCGAACTTTCAATATCCAATCAAATGAGCCCTCTCTGAAGTTTAGACGAGCATCCCTTTCATACGAACAATATATGCCCCAGGGCATATCTTACAACGCCTGCCCCCGGGCCCTGGGGGGTTGTTACGACACCTGAATTTTTGTTATCTGACTTTTGAGAAATTGTTAACTTAATGCCTATCTCAAAATGTTTATTGGATGCATTGGGGGAAAAATGGGCTTGGGGGAGCTAGTTGCCCTCCAATCTCTTTTGACTCGAAAAAACTTAACCAGAACTTTCAATTTCCAATCAAAAGAGCCATCTCTGAATTTTTTATGAGCATCCTTTCAATAAGAAGCATATATTCCCCAAGGGCATAACTTAAAATACCTGCCCTCGGGCCCTGGGGGGCTGTGTTGACCCCTGAGTTTTCGTTATATGGTCTTTGAACTATTTAAAAAAAAGCTATCCCAAAGTTCTTATCGGATGGGTTTGAGTGAAAAATGGCGTGGAGGGGGGGGGGTACTAGGTGTCCTCCAATCTCTTTTGACTCTCAAAAAGTGAACTAGAACTTTCAATTTCCAATCAAATGATCCCTCTGTGAAGTTAATACGAGCACCCCTTCCATAATACCCATATATGCCCCCAGGGCATAACTTACAACGCCTGCCCCCGTGCCCTGGGGAGTTGTGTCGACACCGGAATTTTGTTATATGATCTTTGAACTCTTTTTAACAAAATAGTATTATGTTCAAACTTTCGGGGGTACTTTTGCTCTTAAAAATTTTTATTGGATGCATTTGGGAAAAAAACGCTTAGGGGGGGGGGGAAGCTAGTTACTCTCCAATATCTTTCGACGCTTAAAAAGTGAACTAGAACTTTCAATTTACAATCAAATGAGCCCTCTCTGAAGTTTATGCGAACATTCCTTCCATAAGAACCATATATGTCCCCCGGGCATAACTTATAACCCTTGCCCCTGAAGACTGTGGGGGGAGTGTCCTGCTCTATTACCTCTCGCTCAGTAATATGAGCTACGTAGAGCCACAAAGCTATATCAACATTTTGATCGGGTCTGTGTGGGAAAGTGTTTATAAAGGAAGGGGTGCCAGTTACCTTAGAATCACTTTCGCCTCTTAAAAAGGAACCTAGCCATTTAAATGTCCAATTGAATGAACCCGTTCCGAAGTTTCTACGATAACGCTGTCTATACAAAACCTTATATGCCCCCAGGGCATAACTTACAACCCTTTCCCTGAGGGTTGAGGGGGAGTTGTCATCCTCAAAGACCTAATTTCCAGAACTTAACACTACGTTTAATAAAATGACTATCTCAAAATTTTGATTGGATGTGTTAGGGGAAAAGGTGGGCGTGGAGGGGGGGCTAGTTGCCCTCAAATAACTTTCGACTATTAAAAAGGGCACTAGCCCTTTGAATTTCCAATCGAATCAGCTTTGTTTTTTTAAGTTTCTACGACAACACCTTCTATAAAAACCTTATATGCCCCCAGGGCATAACTTAATACCCTTGCCTTGAGGGTTGTTGGGGATTGTCCTCCTCAAAACATATTTTCTATCTGGAAATCAACTACGCTGAACAAAATGGCTATCTCAAACTTTTGATTGGATGTGTTTGAAGGAATGATTGGCGTGGGGGAGGGGGGGCTAGTCGCCCTCCAATCACTTTTGACTATTAAAAAGGGCACTATCCCTTTGAATTTCCAATCGAATAAGCCTTCTTTGAAGTTTCTACGACAGCACCTTCTATTAAAAACCTTATATACCCTTAGGACATAACTTACCACACTTTCCCCGAGGATTGTTGAAGAGTATTTTCCTGAAAGATAAAATTTCAATTAACAAATCAACTAAACTGAACAAACTACTGTTCTGGCAGTTTCGAGCGGATGTGTTTGGGGGATTAAAGGTTGTGGGGGGGGGGGCTAGTTGCCCTCCATTCACTTTCGACTATTAAAAAGAGCACAATCCCTTTGAATTTCCAATCGAATGAGCCTTTTTTGAAGTTTCTGTGACAATACCTTCTATAAAAACCTCATATGCCCCAAAGGCATGGTTTTAGAACCTTGCCCCGAGGGTTGTGGGGGAGTGTCCTCCTCGAAAACACATTTTCTATCTGGAAATCAGATACGCTGAACAAAATGACTATCTCAAAATTTTGATTGGATGTGTTTGGGGAAATGATGGGCGTCGGGGGGGGGGCGGGCTAGTTGCCCTCCAGTCAGTTTCGACTATTAAAAAGGGCACTAGCCCTTGGAATTTCCAATTGAATGAGCCTGTTTTGAAGTTTCTACGACAACGCCTTCTATAAAAAACCTTATATGCCCCCAGGGCATAACTTAAAACCCTTGCCCTGAGGGTTGTGGGGGAGTGTCCTCCTCAAAAATATATTTTCTATCAGGAAATCAACTACGCTTAACAAAATGGCTATCTCAAAATTTTGATTGGATGTGTTTGATGGAATGATGGGCGTGGAGGGGGGGGGGGGCTAGTTGCCCTCCAATCATTTTCGACTATTAAAAAGGGCACTAGAACTCTCGATTTCCGATCGGATGAGCCCCCTTTGAAGTTTCTACGACGACCCCTTCCATATGGAGTGCCTCTGTAAAAAAAAAAATCATAAAAGATTGGAGCCGCATGGCCTTTACTATAGGCAACGCTACAGCGTTGCCTCTGAAAGACTTTTGAGACCCTTGAAAACGACGGGGGTTTAAACAATGTTAAACTTCCTTCTTTTTGGTTATATGCTAGGATGCTGAGGTAAATTATTAGTGCTGATTCTGGCTCCTTTAAGTTTTGAAGGCACGATACCATATATAACACTGCCGTTATGGTGTTATGATCAAAAACTGCCTGCCCTTGCCAAAGGTTTCAATAGCCAAAATTATTTGGAGAAAAAGAACCTAAAGATTATTTCGACCTCGTGGTCATTTTAAGTGACCGACATTGTATTTTTGATAAAATCATTTTAAAATCGGGTGAGATTATAGAAATGGGGAAAGTTATATTGAAATTGAAAAAACGACAGTGTTTTACATAAAATTTTCGTGAACTTTGCAAGCAAATTTTTAGTTTTTGATATACGAATGGGTATGAAGTCGGTAAATTATCGATAGCGACTCAGACTCAAAGATTTTTTTGGGATTTTTCGGAAGTACAATATATTTTACTCCTTTAGTCTTAAATCATAAATCCAGCTCTAGTTTCTAAGTTACGAGCTCTAACCTTGAATTCCTGCTTTTTAATATTAGTTTTGGTGCTCAAGATATGTTTATAGAGGATCGTTGAGAGTTGGCTAACATTATGAATACCAACATACCGAACACTCGGTAGTTCATTGGAGGCGTTGAAAGTGCTCACCACGAGCTTTGATACACAATTTAGCTCGTCTTAACTTTATGTTTCCGAAAACTTTAGCTAGTTCAATTGGTCAGGTTTTTACAATTGTATTGTGAATGAACTTTAAAAATTAGTCTCTATTGATCAGCAATCCCGAGAACCCCTTTGAGGTACCTCTGCATGATGAGGTGACGTATGGTGTGCAGCTTCAACGTATCGAATTCAGGGGAGACCTCTTTCATCTATTGTGGAGTATTTAATGTTCATGCTGTTATTTCTAGTATTGTGTGTCTGCCACTTTTAAATAATGTTATAGTATAGTGTGTAAGTGCTTGTACTTCTTCACATTGGCCCTATTTTATCTGATCACCCTGCATAATCAAAATCATATATAATACATATTACATCGAATAAGAGAAAGAAAGGACAAGCAAATTTTTCGTCACCCCGTTTATCTGCTCCTTGAAAAACTCTAGGTTGACTAATCTCTTTCATGGTGTTTTGAAATTATACCAGTAGGAATCCCTTTGTAAATTGTTTAAGAAGGGATTGATAAATTAGTAACCAAGGCTGTGATTATCAGAGGTAATCTGGAAGACTATAAACATTTCTTGATTACTAAGTTAATGAAAATGAGCTAGCCCTCGTCGCTTCTTCTTTTATGACAACCTCTATTTAAACTCCTCTTTTATTTTTGTTTATTTATTGTTTTGATAGAATGAAAAGTCGGAATTCTCTCCCCAAAATCCCACAAAGACGGATCTCAGTTCCGTCATCCGATACATAAATAAATAAAAGCTAAAAAGCTTTGATTGATTTGCCAAACCTGCCGTACACTTTTTATAAGCGGGTTCTTTAAAAAAAAAAAAGAAATGAAGCCAATAAAGATGTCATTACCATAAATATACACAATAAAAATATGTGAACTCATTTTTTTGAAATTAATTTATTTAATATAACGTTTTTTAGTTTAACGTTTTCCATAAAAACAAAAGCGATATTTAAACCTGAGATGAGCAGAATTGATATCACATAATTAGTCAAAAATAATGAATAAATGAAACCTAGAGCAAAGAGAAATTACAATGTTTAACAAAGTCAAACTTAAAACGAAAATAGATGATAAAATATTTTATTAGTTATGGAAACGAGTCTTTTAAAACTTTTTCTCTCTTCAGCTATTTATTCTTCTTGATCAAGATAGAAGGAACACCCTGGCCTCTCCGAATCTTTAGCTAGCAACAAGCTTGCGAAGCCGAAGGAGGTCATTTCGGATTCTCAAAAATTAGTTTTGGTAATTTGAATTAATCTACTACCACTACTAGCAACTCTCTGCAGCACCAAGCTGCCTGATGCCAACACAGCTTCGCACCCTCCTCTTCCATCAAAATCTATTTAAAGTCTCCCTCATTGCACCCTCCCAAGAAGTTCCAGTTTCCCTTAAATCCTTCCTTATTACCTCTTCCTACTCAAGTCGGTGGACCTGCTTTTCACTTGACCCTAGATGTTTGGCTGAAAAGGACGATCTTTGGTAATACGGCATCTTTCATCCGCAGAACCTGTCCTAGCCATCTCAACCTTTCTCTCATTATAAACATAGAAAGTGGGATAGAACCACATTTTATTGTGCTGCTTAATGTTTGAATTACGGTCAGTAAAACGGGTACCCAAAATAGTCTGTACACAATTTTCTGGATTTCAGAATCATACTCTAATACTGTCATCACTTTCTTTTTTGTGTCTTTTTTTTTAGTATTTTTCCTAACTTTTTTCAACTGTGAAAAAACACCCTGAGCCATGGCTATTCTGCTTTTAATATCTTCACTGCATCCACCATCTTTGCTGATAATACTACCTAGCTAAGTGAAGCTATCCACTTGATCGATCTTTTAGGTACCCAGTATCACCTCTTCTTAACAATAACTTTCAAGCCTATTCTTCCGCTCTCAGCTCTCAAAACCTCCAAAATATCATTCATTTTGCTAACATTTTATTTAGGCCGCTCAAATCATAAATAAAATATAATTCTAGGATAGTTTTATTTTCCCACTTAACTCCATGCTCTCCAAGTAGCCTTTGCCTTGTTCCTTAGGACAAAGTCAGTCAAAATGGTCCATATAAATGGGGACAGAAAGCAACCGTGCTTAATTACTGATTCCATACAAAACCAGTTACTCAACACGGAATCAAATGGGGAGGAAAAACTTCCATGAACTTAGATTATGCTGATAATTTAAGCATCCTAGATGAAAGTGTGAGCAGAATGAATGAACTTTTAGAGGTTTTGCGAATTGAGGGTGCTAGAATATGTTGAAAATTAATGTTAGGAAGACTAAGTCGCTAAGGCTAGCAATAAGGGATGATGAAAAGGTGACATTGGATAACGAAAAGACTGGCCAAGGGGACAGCTTCACTTACCTTGGTAGTATTATTAGTAGAGACAGTGGGAGCAGTGAAGATGTTAAAAGTAGAATAGCCATGGCTCAGGGTGTTTGGTCACAGTTGAAAAAAGTTAGGAAGAATAGGAAGATAAGTCTACAAACCAAGATTAGAATATCGGCAGCTACAGTGATGACAGTGATCAAATATGGTCCTGAAGCATGGGGGCCTCGCAGAGCGGATGAAGATTTGCCTTATGTTTTCCAGAGAAATTGCCTACCGACTGTTCTGGGTACCTGGCTGACTAACCATATTTCAAACATTAGGCTGTACGAAAAGTTCAGTTGAATCCCGCTTTCTAGGGCTATAATGAGAGAAATGTTAAGATGGCTAGGGCACGTTCTGCGGATGAAGGATGACAGATTGCCGAAGATTGTCCTTTTCAGCCAACCGTCTAGGGCTAAACGGAAAGCAGGTCGTCCGCGGTTGGGGTGGAAGGATGTCATAAAGAAAGATTTAAGGGAAATGGGAAATTTTTGGGAGGGTGCAAAAACGGAGGCTTTGAATAGAGCGTGCGTAGCTGTGCTGGCCTCAGGCGGCGGGGAGTTTTTAGTAGTAGTAGTTAACCATACAAGGGTAGGATCTTCGCTAAAGCTCTTGTATCGGCTGAATAAAACGGTTGCTAATAACCTTTAAAGCTAAGGACTAAAGGGGTCCGATGACTGAGGCACTTCCGAATTATTACTCTGAAATATAAAATTTGGTCAACACATATCTCCCCTTCCTAAAACCCCACCGTTCTTCTCTTAAAACTTTATCTACAACATCTCTAGGTCTAAGTATCATAATACTAAGTAATTTGCTTCCCACAGAAACTAAGCTAATGCATCTTTAATTACCACACTCACTCTTTCATCTTTCTTTATGAGGGTTTTAACTAAAGTTCTGCCAATACCATTAGGTACTTCCTATAAATCTTAAATCTTATTCATAATCTTTAGTAATATAACTATAATTTTACAACTACCATATTAAAAAAAATGTTTACCACACCATCACCACCTGGGTAATTATTATTCGCTAATCCTTTTTGTGCTGTCTCTAATTCTTCCTCCCATAAAAAATTTCTCCCGACTTCTAATGTGTCGCAAACTTTTTAATTCTTTCGTATATTATTTCCTGTAACTTCATCACGGTTTAGCACATTCTCAAACTGTTCTTTACATCTTTCTTAAATTCTTTCCCTATCACTAATTGTTGCCCCTTTCCTATCTTTAACTTGGACAAGTCAACATTGACTATTCTCTCTCAGTTTTTAACATGCCGAAACAGTGTTTTGCTATTGTACCGTTTGGCTTCATCTTTCCAAATCTTCATTAATTTTATCCATGGCCTCCACTTCAAACTTCCTTAACTCATATGTAGTGCTTTCTCTACTTTTCTTACATTCTTCATATTTTCATGTGTTCTATGGCTCGAATACTTTTTGTACAAGCCCTATCTCTTCTCTACTAAAATTAAAGCATTTTTACTATTAGTTCTAGCTACTTTTCTAACTTTCCTCCCTATGATATCATCTGCTTGTCCAATTTTTATTCAACTGTTTCCGAAAACTTCCTCTCAGATTCTTATCCTAGATTCTACCGACGTCACAATTTCTTGGAAGGTAGTTGTCCTTCCTAAATTTCAGGTCTAGGCATTAGTATAGGGTGATCTTTACTTTTAACATCACTCCTATATACCCTGGTATCTTTTATAGATTGTGCCAGTCTTCTGTTTACAATAACATAATTAATAACGTTGACCATCTTACCATCTTGCGGGTACCATGTTAACTTATGAGCAGTTTTATGACCAAACACTGTATTGGTTATAACTAGATTGTTATATATACAAAGTTGTAGCGGTCTATTACCGTAACTATTTTCTTTTCCTACACTAGATTCACCTTGGCTAGGAAAACATCTATCCCTATTTCTACCAACCTGAGCATTAAAATTCCTCTGATAGAAATACCACATTTCTACCTGGGACCCTTTCTATTTGTTCCTTCAACTGTAATTAAAATTGATCTGAGTCACTACTCTATCGATCAGTCGGTTCTACAGGGGCATATACTACTATGAGTGATGCCTTGCACTTTTTAGTCATAAAATGAGCAACTAGCATTCTATTATGAATACCTGTCAGCCTAAGCTAGACTTAGCAGCTTCTTTATTTATCATGAGCCCTACTCTCTGCTTATGCACCCCATCCTTCCTGCCTAAGTAAATATATTCTGTATCACGTAATAGGATGTTTCCTACCCCTGTTATATGAGTTTCTGAAGCTCTTAAAAAGTCCAGTTCAAAACATCTGAATTCCACAGTCAAAATTTCAATACGATTCATTCGAATCTGAATGAAAATATATCATTTTCAAAATAGTGTTACATTTTAAATATTTACCACTGGGTCCGAGGTTGTGCTGGGTTCACTGGGCCTGGTTACGAGGTTGGAGCAAATGCTACAACCATTTTTTAGCGATCATTTTACATAGAGAATCTCTGTCGAAATGCCCGGGTAAAAAAAAAAAAATGACATGGATATTTAGTTCCATTTTGTTAATTTCAATAAGTCCTAGGTAAGCTTCAATTTGAAAAATGCTGCTCATTTCAATTTGAAAAAAGCTACTCATATATTTCAAGATCAGTAGTTTAATCTACTCCATATTAGATGTTTTGCCGTAGTGTTTGGTATATAAGCTTTTTTCCAGGTGAGCAAGTTCCTGTTTTAATTTCCGATTTGCCCCCACCAGATTTGGAACATAGAGCAATCGAAGAGTCTTGGAATTATAATAAAACTGGTATTCTCAATGATGAAATTGATAAGAGTTTTCATAAGAAACCTCAGTCAGCTTCCATTTTTGATGAAAGTGATGATGATTTATTTAATTCTGTGCCTAAACTAAAAAGACATGTTCCAATTAATACTACTGTGAAAGAGGATATCAAGTCAGATTTGGAAAAAATTCTGGGCTCTGCTGGAGCTTGGAGGAGAGTAGGGGAAGCAGAGGAAGAGGAGCCTGAGGTGAAAGTTAGTACCTTTCCTATGACTTTTATTTATTTGATAACTTTTTAATTTGCTTAAGGTTCTCATGAGGCGTAAAGTTGCAAGTGGGAAGTACAGATGAATGGGAGGATATATGCCGAGAAAGGGAAAAGAAAAGTATATCCTTCATGGGAGGGGGCAAAGAGTGAAACTTTGAATAAATTGGACTGGAGGAAGAGCGTATGCAGCTGTGTCGACCTCAGGCAGCTTGGTGCAGCAGTGAGTTGCTGGTTTCGTCTTTTATCATATGTGCTTTACCATAGTCTCCCCCTTAAGCTCTTTCGCCAGGAAGGAATAGGGGAGAAAAAAAATACCAACAAAAAATTATGATCAATATACAAAAACCCACCCCAAAATCAGAAGCCAGATATGGGAGTAGGGCATGATTTCACCATCTAAAGTAGAAATTCAACCCAATCCAGACACATCAACTCCAGGGGAAACTGAGAAAAGAAAGAAAGAAAAGCCCCAAATTATCAGCGAAAAATTCGCTAGCATTCTTTTGAAGATGCCAAACGAGTGGCAACTCCGTGCAGACTCTGGGAGTGGGCTGCAGTTCATGGTGCAAGCTATCAGAGGGCTGAAGTCAGACCACACTGTTGGAGCATGAGGAATGTGCAAGTTGCTTGAATTACGGAGATGATAAGTCGATTGATCAAAAATAAAAGATATATTTTTACATAGAATAGATGATAATTTTTATATAGGATATATTGCGTAGGATGTATAGGATAGCAGGAAGCTGGCCATGCAACTATAGAGAAGTTAAAGAATCACGCGAGAGAAAATAAAGAGATTTCAAATCAAGCATGGTATAAATGAAGAACGGTTGTTGGGGCCCGTGCCCCTAAATTATCAGATACATGTCCCTTTTCTCTTATACATAGATTTACCTACATTATAATTGCATTTAAAAGTTACTCTCGTAGAGTCTAGCCTGTTTTCAATGTAATAATTTCGTAAAAGGGAAAAAATTGGTTTGTATTGAAGTTCTATTTTTATCTAGCTAAATCTTGCCGTTGAAATATGATTTATGTGTAGAGCAAATTCAATTGGTACTCCCCATAAATTTTATTGGCCCACTGCGTCACGCCATAATGAAAGAGGTGACCTTACCTCTTTTCTGTATTTACGCTTTTAAGATAGTTCTCGTTTAGAATTCAGATTATATATTGTTCCCGTTTAGATGTTGGATTTGACATTGGTAAATAAGAGTGACTTATCTTTTCTGCGACTGTATTGATTATTTTCCCTAAACCCTGGTAGTGTTAACAAGAGAGTATTAGGAGTTTACTGTCATTTTAATATCCACTGGAGGACCCGCTCCCCTCCAGAGAGATATATTTATGAAAAATTATTGATGGTACAAGCTTTGAGACCTTGGGCCAAATAGTGTGGCAGTTACTCCCCCCACACAGGTAGTATACTTGCCATACCCACACTGGTTGTAATATCAGTGCGAGAAGACCTCGTAGAACCCGTGGCACCGCTCGATTGCGATACCAAACCCTAGTACCATCAGTAGTTGCACCGTTGGTACTGTGCATTAGGGTAACGAACAACGGCTAGTTTCTTGAATAATAGTTCTTGTTTTATTACAAAGTTTTGACATAATAGGACAATTTGAAACATAAAACTGAAGTTGGTTGTAGAAAATGATTCTAAGAACCGATCCTTGAAATATGTGTTTTAGCTTTATAAGAATTCTAAGACTCCTGGAGACTTTCATTTTGATCAGGTCAGTATTATTCTTAAATGATGGATTTTCATCAAGCAAGATGCCTAGGAATTGTATGCAACGATCCCTAGGTCGAACTGGAGAACTTCTTGATGTGTGTATTTCATTTAAGTCAGAGTAAGTATTTGAAACTCTTGAGGAAATGAGAAATCACGACTTTCCAACTTTTTAAGCAAAGTCATTTGCATCAAACCACCGGATAACTCTTTCAAAAAGGTATGTCATCTTTGAATAAAGATCGGACTTATTTCTATAGGCTTCGCCAAGAGTACTGTCATCAGCGCAAGCACTAAGTGCATCTAGAAAAGACGAACTCTTGTTACAATTAGTGGCAGATTCTGGTTGACAAAGACAACAACAAATCGTAGGTTTGAGTTTTTAACCTAATTAATAAGGTTATTGTCGTAGATTAAAAAGAGTATTGGCCTAATGACAGATCCTTGTAGTACGCCAAGGATCAACTGAGATGACTCGACCAGATAAATCTGGGAGGAAAAAGAATAAGCACTGTCGCTTATACCAATATAGAGCAGTTTCTAAAGAAGAATTTTGTGTGTTAACGAGTCGAATGTTTTTCGTACTTTGAGAAAAACAGCAGCAAATGCCAGACCAGAGTCGAGAGCTGAATGTAAGTATTCAAGAGAGTTGCACATGCATGCTCAGTCGAGTGGTTCGCTGTAAAAAGAAACTGAAAATCATGAAAATTTAGAATGTTTAGAATTAAAAAAAAAATCAAGAAGTTGAGAAAGCATAGCTTTTTGAAAAGTTTCATTAAACAAGGATAAAAGAGAATTGGGACGATAATTCCGCAGGATCATTCCATGATCCACTTTAAAAAGAATAATAACACGAGCAAGTTTTAAAGCACATTTGAAGGCACCGTTTTCAAAAGAGAGATTGACAAGTCCCGCTAGGGCAGAAACGACAAAAGGAAGAAAGAACTGGATAGCCTTAGTAGGAATATCGTTTGGACCAGAAGATGAAGAACCCGTCAAACTGTTGACAATTCTGGGTATTTCAATTTCAGAGACAGGTTCCAAAATCTCTGATTTAAGACAAGGGGATCGAAGATAAGACCCAAAACCACATAGAGATGAAGAAGGGCACATAAGAGGCTGTAGTTTTGCCGAGGTTAGCAAAATAGAAAGTAAACATATCTTGAACTTTTGGCACACCCTCTGCGATTTGGATGTCGATCAAGACATGTGAAGGGACAGAAGATGGAAGAGATGGTGGCTTGATAACAGAGCTGATTGCCTTGTTTTCCTAATGTCTTCGCCGCACTCAAAGAATTTTCTAGAATAAAATGGTGATTTAGTCTTTCAGCAAAACGAATTAATTTTGATTTATTTCATATCAGTTATTAATAAAAAGCTTAACATAACCTCGTCCCCTCCAAGTGCCACGGCATGTATGGAAGAGGGATAATCAAACAAACCCACAAAAAAAGACACATTAACCTCAAGAGGCGTTTGAAAAGAAAAAAAAAGGCATAACTGCTATATCATGTACCCTGCTACCACAGACTTAGCCTCAACACCCATTTTTTCTTAACACATATCAAGCAAAATAAAGCAAAACTAACATCACAAAACTCTTCTATAGGCTTTGCAAAGTTGAAGTCGAGAATCACGCACAGATTGCTATGTCTTAGACTTAGAGGATCTTTAATCCTTCTAAACATTATTTTTCTTCTCTCTGCTTTTAAGGAGTCTAGGAGTCATCTAGGTATTTATTGCGACTGTTCTTTTCGATGCTGGATTTGACTGGGACAAATCGCAAGTATCCAAGATAACTTCTTTCAACGAATGACAAAACGAATATATTCAAAGAATCAGATTCAATTTCAAAGACACTCCAATTGACCCGCCAACCGTGACCTAAGAAAAGCCAACTCCTGACCGTTTAATTTCAAAGAAGAAAAACCGAATCTTTGGCTCTTCCTCGCAAAGAAATCAGAAAACTCGTACGTGGAAAAACGGAAAATGATTTGAGATATTTTTCATTACTATTGAATTATGAACCAAGGTCAACGCTAAAAATATATTATCAACCACTGAAGCAGTTTTGTCAGTTACGCGAGTTGAAAACCATGCAGAAGGCAATGTTCCACAAGCGAGCATAGCTGAAAGAGGATGGCCACCGGTTACGCAAACTAAGGTTGAAGTCACCCATAATGACATGTTCACAAGAAGGACATTTGATTATTTCTAAAACCTCATCAAGAATCTGAAGGAAAGGGGGAACAAAGTCACTAGTAAACCGGTATATCTTACCGACAATTAGAGTTTTAGCTTTGGTTTTAAATTTCAATAAATGGATTTAAAATTCACTTCTTCAGTTCTTGCCAGGTCATGTCTTACAGGCTACGGAAGATATTCTGAAGCCTAGACAGCAACCCCCTTTCATCTTACTTACTTCGATTCAAGTATTCCTTATTATAATCAGGGAGATGCAAAAGAGATTCAGTTTTTGAATCGAGGAAAGTATCGCGAAGGCCAATAAAATCTGGTTGATCATTATGGACTATTGGTCTCAACTCATCAAAGGAAGAGCAAAGACCCTGAGCTTTGCTCACCCAAGCAGGACAAGTCACCAAACTGTAGTCAGACAAATTCAAATGAATTACGATCTTTTATCCATCAGGCGCCACTAGCCAGCCAGCTTGTATCTCAATATCAATTGCACAGGGACAGCTACTTGGAGGAGATAATGATGAACTTAATTTTAAGACAAGTGAAGCAGAAAAAAGAAGGGCCGTAAACAGAGAACTTGGATAAGAGAAAAACACAAAAATTAAAAACACTGGAAATATAACTGAGTCTCACAATCCAGGAGGAAACTTTGCTCACCATAATTCACGAAAAAATATGTTTTAGGTTTTATAGAGACTATTATATGCAAATGCTGTTTTTATGCAAATGTTACGTACAAGGATAGTTTAGCTGCTACTTATTGGAAGGGCATAATAGTTTAGCTGCTACTTATTGGAAGGGCATAATTTTTGAATATCTGGCTTTTTAATAGGGCTATTCTTTAACAGTCATCACTGCTAATATCTTACATCTTTTAACAAAGAACACTTGAGAGGGAAATCTTGACTCCAAGCGTATACATATTATAAGTGTTCTTTTGATAATACCCATCGTGATTATGTTCTGAGTAGCAGTTTAAGAACAAAGACGAGTATATCATCAAAGTTCTCTCATCATTGTTCTATATGGCAGAAAATGGCGTCTGTCATACTTTTTGCTAACATCAGTGAGCTGTAAGATCTTAGAACAAAGATGAGTTAAAAGAACGGAAATCTTTGCTGAAAGATGTGAGATCTTAGATGTAAGATCTTAGTGCAAAAGAACGGGCTTAATGTTTTTCAGCGAAGATAATCCAGCGTACACACAATTCAGGAAATCGCACACGCACTCGGTACAGTGGGCAGCTCAGGCATTTGGCTCTTCCATGCCTGTTATGATGATGTTAAATTTCAGGCATTATCATTTTTTCACGGTGTATATTTTTTTAGAGATTATTTTTAGGATGTATATATTCATGTAGTGCCAAATTTGTTCGGCATTAATTTTCATGTGTCTAGCTTGATTAGTTCAGCTTATTTTTCAGTGCAAAGGAAAAACTTTACGCACACACCACTTGATTTTGCATACATAGATAACGAAACAGTCGACTTCGCTCGCTTTTGTCGTTTCCTTCCTTTTGTTTCACTCGCCGCGCAAAATTTAGCTTTGCCTTGTTGGGGTCGTCCTCAAGCCTTAGGCCCTCGTACACTTGTTATCATGACGTCAATTTTGTTTTTTTTTTGCTGTCAAAACTGACAAAAAACTAAGATTGCTCAGGCCTTCGACCCTCAGACAATTTCGCTTCTCTTCGCTCGTCGTCGCTTCTCTTCGCTCGCTTCGATTGGTTGTTTGGGGCCTTTTTCTCTTGTTACTAAGACTTCACATTTCTAGTTTTTTTAAGTTTTATATTTTTCATATTTTTGTAACTAAACTTGTCTCAAACTTGATTATTTATGCTTGTTTTTCAATCCAGATAATGTAGTGTAAACAAATTTTTCGTTGACGGAAAGTCCACTGGAAAACTTTCGAAAATGAAACATGCAAAAAAATGTAAGCTTCTAAAGATACAGATCACTGCATTCAGTGATAAATCACTAGCGTTGGCAAGCCTGAAGAAAGAAAATTAACCTTCAAACTTGAGGCATTACTAGACCATTAAATCAACAGTAACAAGGAGACATTCTTCATTAATTAGACACATGCCGAATTTCAGCTGAATTTAGACCGCTAATCATTGAGACCACACTGGCTAATCATGACAGAATTATATTTTTATTCAGTTACTCTTTCACCGTTACTTCGAGAGGGTCGTCCTATTTTAGTTTTTGTTTTAAGGTTTAGTTTTTTATTTTATCTTTGAATTTTTATCGGTATTTTTTATTATTCTGCACTGAGGACGGTCAAGCGGAGGTCTTGACCGAAATATTTGTAATCTGCGTTTTTTTCACTGGATGTGTCTATCCTTGTTTTCTCTTCTTTATGGTTTTTTATCGTTTTGGTAGAATTATCCTCTGAGGAGGGAATTCTTACTCCTTTTCAGTCCCATTTTTATGCTTCCTAATTTCCCTTTTGATGAAGAAAAGTTGACAGGAACAGTACAATGTATTAAACATTTACAAATTTAACAGGATGCTCTAAATTTTCTTTGTACCTCGACTGTTTTAGAGGAAGTTATAGAGTAAAATTGAAAGGGAGGCTTAGCGCGTTGGTATTGCCTCGTAACGAAGTATTTGTCATGAGGGCCTTCCCGTACGGTATTGTAAGAAAATGTTTGTCATATTTCAAATTTTCATAAATTTTCAAATAATATAAATTTTATACTTTGACTTTGAAATATAATTTTCGTTTGGGGTCTAAAATATGTCATGAATGCAGAGGGATGCATTGCTGAACAACGAGGAAAATCACTTTTTTGGATGGGTGCATATCAAAATCGAACAATGACTGAATCTACGCTCAACCATACTGGTTCACTATAATCACTCGTGAAGATGGAAAATAAGATCAAACAGTGTTTGATAAAAAAAAACACCATAGCAAAGGAAAATGCGGAAGCTCAGGCTGATTACCTTCACCAGGAAACTTTGCCAGCCAGAAAATTTTACTGAAAAAAAAAATCCAATGATACATACATTTGAACAATATCCCAACAGGCTTGATCCTTAAGATCAAGCTTGATCCCTGATTCGCCGATGACACGGCATTCAATGTCAGCAGCCCCGACTCTAGATCTTTGAAGCTTAGGTTGGAATCAACACTGTCGAGGCTTATCTTATGGTTTTTGAGAAATAAACTGACTATTAATTGTAATAAGACAAAATTCATCATCTTCTCTTGTACTGGGAAAACAGCTCCGGAAATTATGACGATTAATATTCAAGGCCGACCCATTGAAATTGAAAGAGTTGATGATATTAAATATCTCGGGATAATACTGGATTCAAGTTTATCATTTAAAAGCCATGCAATTTATCTTCGAATGAAACTGGCAAGAAATATTGGTATGATGAATCATCTGAAATTTGTTCTGCCGTTTTTTGCCCTGAAATCTCTTTATCATTCTCTAGTGCATTCATATATAAATTACTGTCCCATTTTTTTTTTTAATACTTTTAAAACTAATATTCTTCCTCTTCAAAGGCAACAAAATAAAGCTCTGCGTCTATTGAAAAATTGCCTGCCTAGCCCGTTTTCTTACGCTGGTAAATCGTCAACAAAAAGTATGTATCAAATTTTAAATATCCTTCCACTGGATCTTTTCTCTTCTTTCCATTCTGTTCTTTATATGATTAAATACGTTCAAGGTCTTTTGCCTGAGTATTTTTATTTGCATAATAATTTTTTTCTGGATGATAATCAGGTTTTGCGTTCATATTGGACCCGTGGGAGTTCTGTTGTCCGTCAGGCTTTATAAAATCTGAAAGGTCCCGTTTTTCACCAAGGCATAGTATTATATATAATCGGAATAAATTTCATAGTTTTATAGATTTGAATAATTCGTTGGTTAATAATAAAATTAGATTAATGAATCACTTAATCAGTAATTATTAATTTGATTTATTTTCTGTGGTGGATACTCCTCATTTCACTTCATTTACTTGATTATTTTGATTTTTTGCGGATTGTTTGTTGTTACCATACGGAAAGTTGAAGAGCAATCTTTTCATTACAGGATCTGGAGATGCCGAGATGGTATTATTTATTTATTGTTGAGTGTATATAAACCCACACACGAGTTATTCTCACTGTGGGTCATTAATTTGATAGTATTGTCAAAACATTTTTTATTGATTAATAAAGAACTTGAACTTGAAGAGACATTTTGAACTGCTTGAAGGCATCCTAATTTAATTCTAGTTTGTGTCACTTCGTATTCTTAAGATTAATTCTCGGACCCATTCTCACACCTGGAATCCCCCCCCCCCTCAATAACTCTTAGATTCCATTCGTTTCGTTAAAACTACTATCTAGAACACTTAACACAATTTAAGTCTAGGATGGTGTTATCTTCCCATTTAATGTTCACCCATGGCCGGCGCTGTGCTCCTTAGAACAAAGTCCATCAAAATATTCCGCATAAACGGGTTAGATCAGAACTTTATTTAACTCTTGATTCCGCACCAAACCAATTACTAACCTAACTTCCTTGTACATAGTTATTCTTGTACATAGCACCAATAAGTTTAATGTGCTTATCTGGTACCATACAACGATAAGGCATTCAATAATGCCTTATTATCAGCTGAATTAAATGCCTGTTCATGATCTATTAAATTTTTGACTAAAGGGGTCTGATGATTCAGGTACTCATCAAGTACTCGTATCTTTGAAATTTGAGTCAACATATCCTCTGAGCTCCATGAATCACACTGTTCTTCTCTTAAAACTTTACCTAGATCATATCAAGTATCATGATGCTAAGTAATTTGCTTACAAGAAATCACACTAATGTCTGTGTAACAACTACACTCATTCTTGTCACCTCTCTTATAAAGGGGCTTAATAAAAGTTTTCCTTATATCACTAGTTACTTCATTTTTTCAAAAATCATATTTTATATTTTTTTTCTTATGTATGTGTGCCATTCATCTGGAATGTTTATAATACAACGGACAGACTTTTCTGTTTTTTCTCTGACATTAGATTTTATAATCCAAGAACGGTTCCAGGTCTCTGATCGTTCTGAACAATGGATGCGTTGGCGAGAAATGTGTTTTGTGAGGAATTGCACGTTACTTTAATCCGACCACTTATGATTCTTCAAAAGAGAACTAAACCTTTCAATTTTCAGTTGATTGAGTCCCCTCCTAAATTTCTACGTCCACCTCTTTTATACGAAGTATCCAGAGGAAAAAGTAACAATACATGGAAGACACTACGCTCTTTATGCAGTTGCAGCTCTTAATCGATGGACAAGGAGCAAAACAATGGTATTCGTGCCGCAATATTTTCATCGGTGAAGCTGCCTAGAGGCTGTTACAACATAGCGTTGCCAATGCAGCACAAGTCTAGTTAAACTTTGATTAGTCCATATGAAGCTAACCTGTATGAAGTACCGCGAAGAGGTCGCAACCCGCCATAGAAAGAGTAGGGCAGCATAGTATCCATGCTAACTGGTATTTTTCATGGCCTAGTGAAATTTATTGGCAGATTTTGAAATTTGTTGGCAGATTTGGCAGCTTTTGGAATTCTGTCGAATTTTGCTGCTGGCAGCCTTGACAAATTTTATCATTTCTTCGCTTTTGTCTTTGATTGTGTCGAAAGTGGCACTAAATGTCTTTGTTAGCCAACCAGTCCATAAGAAGAATAAAATCAACTATTCCTAAATTACCGCTACTTTGTTTATATGTGAAGTTGTAGCGTATCTTTTTCTTGCTTGGGCGTTAAAAAGACGATTCTCTCTCCTGTACCTCTTTCTTCCGCTACTTTTAACTGGAAACGTCCTAAATTCAACTTCTCCTAGCAAACTAGAGTCTGAACAGATCTCACTTCCAGTGCACGAAGCGTCTGACTGACTCCGAAACAATAAGAGTCCTCTGAACAATTCAGTAGTTTTTTTTTAGTTTGGGCCTGCAACCTATTGGCAAGTATTTTAGACTTGCTCAACTTAGTTCTCAAATCAGCTATACCAGCGAATAAAAAAACAACAATATGAACTTTATCATTGCTTATGAAACAAGTGACAGCTGCTTCGGCTACTTATTGTACGTAGTGTCTAATCTTTTCTTCACGAATACAAGCAAATCGAGCAAATGATTGCTCACAACAACAGTGTTTTTTCCGGCAAATCTGCTGTAGTTTGTTTCAATACCTCTCGTGCGTTTCTCTGCAGAACTCCACATAACGCACGATATTACCATCCATAGTGTTGAACCCGTATTTAATATCGTCAGCCAGTACCACGGTAAGTTCTTCTATGTTGAACTTACCGTCACTTAAATGTTTAGACGCCTTGGTTAACTTAAAAGGCTCGAAGTAAATATTCTTTTTCTCTTCTTTCCTTCACCATGTACGATTGTACTGCAATAAATTACCAGTTTCGATTATACTGTAATAAATCACCAGACCATTGGACGGAACTTTGCTGTATAGCAGTCTTTACTGCATAGGTCTAATAGCACCCACCGCTGAAGGCCTAATTGCACGGGATTCGATGTTTGAAGCAGTGCCGAATTCGTCAACTAACATTCAACTAATTTTTTTAGATTTGATCTTTTGGTGAAATGATAAGTGAGATAATATTTGTAACATTTGCTCTTGGCGTTTAAAAACTTTTGATAGCAATGTAATATCCATATTGACCTATGGATGCAAATATTGGACCAAGTAAAAGTTTACATAGATTTGGTTTGACAATTGACTGCAAAGAATACTTTTGATTAGCTGGATAGATAGATTATCTAATACCCAGACCAGGCCTCTTACTTAGTAGCTGCAAACAATCGATGAAGTCAGACTAAAATGGTGGCGGCACTGACATCGGATGACTCGAATGAAACAGAGAAGGCTTATATGTAACGTGTGATGCCGGACTCCTCCTGGCCTCTGGAAAAGTGGTAGATAATCGACCATTACTGGCGTATCCCTAGAAACTGAGGCAAGAGATCTATGTTCATCCCTCGACGAGATGGGGTCTTTAGCTCAGGATCGTCTGACGAGGAGGTCAACTGCAGCTGCCCTCTACGCCACTAGGCTATGAAGTAGCTGAGTAATATATATATATATATATATATATATATATATATATATATATATATATATATATATATATATATATATACATATATATATATATATATATATATATATATATATATATATATATATATATATATACATATATATATACATATATATATATATATATATATATATATATATATATATATATATATATATATATATATACATTTATATATATATACATTTATATATATATATATTTATATATATATATGTATATATATATATATATATATATATATATATATATATATATATATATATATATATATATATATATATATATATATATATATATATATATATATATATATACGAGGGCAATTCAGAAACTAACCTCCGATTGGTCACAGTGCGTGTAGTGGGGGGAGTAGCGCGCCATTTGTGCATTCACGCGCTCAGCAGGTCAGTCGGCATCAAGCCGTAGTCGAGTGAACATCGTACCTGCGCTAGTTTAGTTATTGTGGTAGTTTGAAATGTGTGCTGCAATAGAAAATCCCGCCAAATGTGAAGTGCGTGCTGTTATAAGGTTTTTACAGCCAAAGGATACTCTGCAGCAGCTATTCATTGTGAACTTTATGCCGTGTACAGACCAAAAGTTATGAGTGTAGGAGTTGTCGGTGAATGGATACGCGTATTTAAAAGTGGACGTGAAAACGTTCATGATGAAGAAACGAGTGGTAGACAATCCGTGGTAACGGACGAACTTGTTCAGACAGTTGATGCAAAAGTTCGTGAAAATCGACGTTTAGATAGATAGATAGATAGATAGATTTATTTTCCATATACCAGTAAAATAATTACATAACAATCTACAAATCCCCACAAAGGCTCCATGGCCTGTAGGAGGGGGATTATGAAAAGATCAAATAAACATTAAACATTTAAACGCTTAAGATTTAAACAATATAAACATAACATTAATATTTAATCATATAAACATAAGCATTTTAACTTCTAACATGTAAAGCATTTGCTTAATAAAAAAAAAAAAAAAAAAATAAAAATTAAATAAAAAAAACTATTGGCAGCAGGCAAAAGTAAGGAAAATTAATCACATGAAAAAAATATAAAATTTTAACTAGTCTTTTGAAGGTGCCAAACGAGTGGCATTCTCGAGCCGAATCGGGAAGGGCGTTCCATGTCAAATGACACGCAACAAGAGGATTAAAATCGGATCTTATTGTTGGTGTATGGGGAATCTGGATATTTAGAGAAATACGGAGCTGATAATTTGACCGATCAGATACAAAAGAAGACGCAAATCTAAGGGACCTAGGAATATCACCATGGAGCTGAAGAAAAGCGAAAGACGCACAGGAAAGAATATAAAGTTTTTTAATATCAAGTAACGGTTTAGTTGCCGAACGATTTTCATCCTGGATAAGATTTATAGCTTTATCGTAAGTATTCAAAACCGGTTTGAGAAATGGCGGTTTCACAATGGCGGAGTTGTCTACTGATTTTCCACAGATTTCTAAGACTCTTTTGTACGAGATAGTGACAGCAAGATTGGGTTTCCTGTAAGTTCTGTGCACGATGGGTGCCCAAAATTCTTACCGACCACCACAAAACTCAAAGAATGGCCTCTGCATTAGACTTTTTGTCACGTTATGAGGACGAAGGAGAACCATTGTTAAACAGAATCGTGACCGGTGACGAAACCTGGATTAAGTACGTGAACCCTGAGACAAAAGAACAGTCAAAGATGTGGGCAAATTTAGAGTTACCTACCAACCCAAAAAAAGCCCGGCAAGATTTTTGTGCGAGAAAGCAGATGGCAACTGTGTTTTGGGATGCCAAAGGGGTGCTTTTGGTTTAATTCATGGAATATGGGACAATCATTAGTCAAGAAGTGTACTGTGGCACACTAAAAACATTACAACGGGCTATATAGAACAAACGCCGTGGTATGCTGACTTCTGCTATCGTTTTTTTCCACGATAACGACTGTCCTCACGCTGCTCGCAGAACAACAGCCCTTCTTGAGTCCTTCAAGTGGGACATTTTCAACCATCCACCTTACAGCCCAGATCTGGCGCCAAGCGATTATCACCTCTTCATGCATATGAAGAAATGGCTCGGGTCCCAGCGGTTTGATGACGACGAAGAGCTGAAAGATGCGGTCACAGGCTGGCTCAAGGCACAAGCGGGTGATTTTTATGCAGAAGCAATTTCAAAGCTTGTGAAGAGATACGATAAGTGCCTCAATCGTTATGGAGACTATGTCGAAAAATAGGGCAAAGATGTAGTTGTAAGATGTATATATTAAAATATTTTTACTTAACTTTTTCCTTAAACCCAACAGAATTTCCCACAGAAAATTGAACATACAACTAACTTTCAGGTCCTCGTAAGCCTGATGAAAGGGTCAATATATTGTACTTTTTTTTTTTTTTTTTTTTTTTTTTTTTTTTTTTTTTTTTTTTTGTGCTTATTCTGACTTGAGAACCGGTGAATATTTCAGAAAACTCTCGCTGCTTTTAAGCTATCCGCTAACGTCATATAACACAGTTCAGAAGCTCCTCTCTTATGTACGTGAATTGTTTATGCTATCTTGAAAAAAAATGCCTTGGATAACTAAGGTTAATGAAATACACTAGTGCCATTATTTTATTAATTCACGGCAATGCCGTATCCAGTGGTGGTAGGGGTTTTTCCCACCCCCTTCCCCCCCCCCCCACAAAAAAAATTGTCTAGCTCGTAAAAAAGTAGCGAAAATGCATATAAACAACACATTTTTATGTCTTTTAAAAAGTTTTTTTGTACCCCTTCCCCCTCCCCTGTCCCGAAGAAAAATCCTGGATACGCCGTTGATAAATGGTCACTTACTTTAGTACGCCGACTACCACCATTATCTTATTATTCTACCGAGAAACTCTACCACCATTAATTATTTTGCTGTATAAACAGTTGATACCTCAGAATGCATAAGGTCGGATGTTAAGTATCTTCTGGCTCCGGTTTTGAATAGGATGGGTTTGTTTGCTATTTTAATGCGTAATATCTCACATATTCGCGCCTCAAAATCCATCCTTGTAGGTTCTTTAAATGCATTGCCTGTTCATCTGTTTATATACTTGTTTTTGTTGCTTTTTAGGGAATCGTGGTGGCCAAAGAGGTTAAAGCGCCTGTCAACGGTTACAACGCTGTTAAACTGTGAGTTTTATTTTTTTTTTATCATTTTCTAGTTTTGATTTCTGTTCTTCGTATTTTTCTATGTCTTCCCTTTCATTTCTATAATAATCTCTTTTTTTATCTCTCCCCCTTTAATTGAATTTCTTTTGCTTTCTTGCAATGGCCTCACATGCCCCCTTATATTGGTCGATGTCATGCACTCATCACTGACTCTGTTGGGGGGGGGGGGAGCCTTTTAAATGGGGAGAGAATATAAATTTTCAGAAGTGTATTTCTAGTGGGGGGTCCTTTGGGCCAGTCTAACCTGGGATTCATCCCCGCCCCTCCCTCTCTGATAACCTCTCTTCTTTGTGCAAGTATCTGTAATTTTTATACCTCATTTTCTCTTTCTTTGTGTTCCTTTATCTTTTTTTTTGCCATTCTTTTGTATTATTAAGCTTTCTTTGTTTTACTATCTCGTTATTATGCCTGCACATGTACTTCGTCTCGTTTTTCCTCAATCAATTCTTTCTTTAATTGATTTCTTTTTGCATTCTCTTTGCCTTTAGGCTACCTGCATGGTTAATATTCTCTGCTTACTTGCTGTAACTACTTTGAACTATCTATCTCTTTAAGTTTCACTTTCTTCCTTTTTTGTATGTTACACTAAAACAGGTCGACTCAAACAAAATGACATAGACAGTGCAACCGTTTCAGCATACGGTATAATGGAAAGTCTAAAGAAGGCTTTCTGTGGTGGTGTTAGACAGTCTAACATCAACTGAGATTGTCAATAAGTTTTTCCTTGAAGTGTCCCAAACTCTGTTCATCCAGTTTTCACCTTTGAATTATCGTTCTCTGCAGAAACTATATATAATAAGTCAAACTCAAAACGAGCAAAAATTAATCTGCGTAGGGTTCTAAACCCTATGCTTTCTAAAAGCCAGAATATAATTTGTACTTTACTGAAAAAAATTCAACTGAATTTGACTAAAAAAAATGTGCAGTCAGGTTAGCGTAGCCTACATATGCTGATATTTATTCCTTAAAATCTTATATTGATCTTGGCTCAAAATTGAAGAGGCTTTCATATGAAACTGGTTGAGTAAATGCCTAATTAAGGAGTTTTACTCATTAAACTAGATCAAAATCACACTCCCCATCCCTGCACCGTATAAGAACAAAGGATCTTATAATTTTTAACTCTTTTACTATTAGATTTTTCTTATCTCTTTCTCCATTGTTATTATTATTTTTTTAATGTTAAAGCTTCATAATCGTTTTGCAATATGATTTCGTTTTAAAGTACGGTACATTTTTTGTGTCCCTCAAAAATAGTTTTTTCAGAATTTGATCCCTTCCCTATTGTCCACATCATTTCTATTAAGCTGTTTGTACGCGTTTAAGTCAAATTAAATAAAAGAAAGTTTTTTCAACTGAAAGTAAAGAGTAACTTAAAACCAGCAGAATTTGTTCTTCATTATAGGGGTCTGCCCCCTCTATCCCTCGCTCTTCACGCTAAAGCTTTTTAGTACCTTTAAAAAAGATTCTTAAGTTTTAATGTTGCTTCTTACTTTCAGTTGAAGAGACTTGTTTTTTTTTTGTTTTTTTGTTTTTAATCGTTTTCCAAATAATGCCGTGAAATCTAGCACCTCTTCCATGGAAAATTCCCTCCCACCGTGAAAAAATCTGCATGGAAAGTTCCTCTCGTCCAAAATACCCGCCCCCCCCCTGGAAAATTCCCGTGGACAATTCCATGCTTGCTGAAAATTCCCCCGGAAAATTTCTTGCAGACGATTCACCTGAAAAATTCTCATTAGCATACTTTCATTTGAAAAGACTTTAATTTCTGACCGTTTTACAAATCATGCCGGAAATACCGCCCTTCATGGAAAATCTTTCCCGGAAATCCCCTCCCTCAGTAGAAATTTGCTCCCTTTGAAAATTCCCCCATGAAAAATTTCTCCCGCGGAAAATCTTCCCCCCCCCCCCGATAACATATTCAAGACAATTCTAACACCGCTGAAAATTTTCCCATGAACATCTCCGCATGTAAAATTGTCTCGACAAAGAGAAAGCGAGACTAATAAAAAGAATTTTGTAATGTAATTCTGGCAAATTCCCCCAGTGTAAAATTTCTCCTGGAAAGTTTACCCCCCCCCAAAAAAAAAAAAAATTTCCCCCCGCTGAAAATTCTCCTCGTGAAAAATCACCCTCCAGCACAAAACTCCCCTCCGAAAAATATATGTATACTTCCCAATGACAAATACTATACGCAATGAATGGGCATGTTTCATAACTTACAGCTCTTTCTCCAGGGGGCTGTGAGGGGTCATGCTATCATCAAAGGCATAGTTGTTGGTCCTCTCGACTATGCTGAACAAAATGGATATTTCAGAATTTGGATCGGACAACCTTGGAGAAAATAGGGTGTGGAAGGGGAGGGGGGCTAGTTGCCATCCAATTATTTTGGTCACTTAAAAAGGGTACTTGGACCTTTGGTTTCCGTTTGAATGAATCCAGTCCCAATGTTTTAGGACTATTGGTTCGATACAATCACTTCTGAAAAAAAAAAACAAATAAATAAATAAACATGCATCTGTGATCTTTCTTCTGGCAAGAAATAAAAAATTCCACATTTCTTTAAGATTCTTTGACTTTCTAAACTTAATGAATCATATATATTTGGAATCAGGATTAAAAGCCAATTCTTTTGATGTAGCTATTGAAATCAAAATTCTATTTTTTAGAGTTTCAGTTACTATTGAGCTGAGTCGCTTCATGCTTACAGTTTGTTACCACGAACTCTTTGATGAAATTGTCAACACCTAAGATTCCAAAGAAAAAACATTACCTTATAAGAAAATGTTGTCGGTGGAAAATGTGTGTCTATTGTAAAGGATAACCACACAAGCATGTTTTCCAAAACTATTGTTTACTTAATTGTTCAATTAGATTAAGTGAATTAATTAATTATCAATCAATCATTAAATTATTCAACGATTCCTACTTTAAAAAAAGATCGCACTAAAAAATTTGTTTAGGTAGGGTTATAAACCAAATGCTTTCATCACCAAAAATCTAAATTAATTTTTACTTTCTATTGTATTGAAAAAGAATTTGATATTTTCCGATGAAATTTTCCGATGAAAATTGTGTTCTTGAAAATCGATGAAAAGTGAAAACTAAACTCTGTTGAGAACGATCTTGTTTTTCGGTAACACCCAACTACCCAACAGATCACCTTCGTTTGAAACCACTTTAAGAAATCCCATAAATTTGACTTAAATTAAGAGTTAATCATATTAAGCGAACCCAGCCATAAATGCAAAGGGAAGTATCTTTGATCAATTTTTTGATGATGCCATGAGTATTGCTATCGAAGAAAGAGCTGGTCGTACTGAAAACTTTGCTTAAAAAGAGATACAGCCTAAAAGTTTTCAGGACAAAAATCCTTAAACAGAAGTTTGACTTTTGTCACATGAAATTATGTATCTTTTATATTTTAGGGCGAGGAGGAAGTGAAATAACATACCTCGATCCATCTGATTAGCTTTATGAGCAGTCATTTTTTAACATTTTATCTGAGTTCACATTTGTTTCCCAAGCCTTGATTTATATTAAGGAGGCTGAGAAACATCATGTTTATATTGACTCGTCCACATAGTTATGTTTATTTTTAGGACGCATGGATTGGTTGAGTCTGGGGAAGAGAATAATGCTTTTTCTACTTCAAAGCCGATTAAAGTAGTCACAACTGAAATAACCAGAGATTCTGCTCCATCCAGTGCTACCTCTGAATCCAAGAGTGTCACAAGCTCAGTTGATGCCCGAGTTCAAGAAAAATTTAAGTCTCTTTTTGATGATTCTGATGATGAAGACCTGTTTTTGCCTAGTAGTACAAACAAAATAGTTACCAAAGCAAACATGCTTGATTCGAAAAAGCTACCATCACCTGGTATAAGCTCGCAAGGAAACCAAAATCTACCCAATATTGAGCCATCTCATCTGAAGGACAGCCTATCCACTTTTAAATCTGAAACGTCTGATAAAAAGATTTCACTTTTTGATGACTCAGATAGTGATGAATTATTTTCCCCTAAACCTGGTCCCAAGTCTGATAAAAGGCTTTTAAACACCGGCATCAAATCTGATGACGTGGGGTTGAACCAAGGAACACAATCGCAGTCTTCATACGCAGTACTCGGAAGGAAAGTTCTGCCTGTACAACCCTCATTGCCTTCTGTGTCCAGTCTCTCGCTGCCTTCACAGTCTAATAAAACCGAATCTGTTAAATCATTAAGTTTTGGTGGACAAGTTTCTTTTAAAAATATTAATAAAAACACATCACTATTTACTGACTCTGATAGTAATGATGAGCTGTTTTCTCCCAGACCCGATAAGGCAAAAAACACCTTGAATCAAAATAAAATACCTTGTTTTGACGACACAGTCACCTCTATTAATAAAACAGTTACTGCTAATACTAGATTACCGAAAATTTCTTCTAGTGATTCCGACTCAGATGATTTATTTATTCCTAAGCCAAAATCTAGTCAAAGTGGACTTGGCCAAAATTCAAAGTGGAATCCAAAAACCAAAGTGACATCAGTTGAAGTCAACATTCCAGCTAAGGTAGCATCCGAAAAAGAAGCACGATCCACTTGTACAGCTCCAATTGTAAAAACGTCTTCAGTCACAAAATCTTCATCTTTGTTCGATAGTAATAGTGAGGAAGAGCTTTTTGGTATACTATCTCAAGCTAACAAAGAAAGGAGGAGCAAGAGATATTCTCATGCTGAGAAGAAAAAAGTTGACATATTAAATAACAGTAGGATTGGCGGTAATGTTTATCGGCCGACTATTTCAACGAATCCAGTGTTGCAAGGCAGTAAGGATGTGGCTCCTGATAATTTAATTTATGAACGAACTAGCAATGTTGCACCACAGGGCTCACCAGATTTTCAATCTCCTACCGGTGAAATTTTGACTAACAATGCGAGGAGCATTACAAAAGATCATGAAACTGCTGGCTCCAAAGCACCTTCGGGAAGTGATAATAAATCCGGTGTGACTGGACAAAGTCTTAATCAGGTCTTTAAAGAGAGCGTGGTAGTGGTTTCAAGTGATGAAGACTTGTTTTCACCTAAAATTACACAGACGGAAATAAATAAAGATATTCTAATACCTAGTCAAAGTAATATTTCAAATAACGATGTTGTCGGTTATAATTCTCCAGTTGATCGTGATACAAGATCGTACATAGTTACTCCAACAGGAGGGAAATCTTCTATTGTGGACGATTCACGTGCTACTGAGTGCAGAACCTTATTTGGAACGTCAACAGATGATCAAACCTTTACTTCCAGTATGCCTCCTAAAAGCAAGAGTAATGCTAATTATGATAGACCTGTTCAATGTCAGGATTCTTATGGAACCTCTAAAAAGAGTTTGGTAAGGGAACCTAGAGATAAAGGTTTGCCTGCAATAAAAACTGCAAATACGAATAAAGCTAGAGATGCAAATGAACTCCATTGGGAAGTCTTAAGCAATGATACCTGCGAAGATCAAGTAACTACAAGTAGGGATAATGCAAAATTTTCTGACGACGGAATGAGCCGTGAAAATGTAGTACATCCTGAATCTAAAAGGATGTCAGGTATAGGGGAAGAAATGGTTGCCTCTGATTTATCTGTCATAGACAAAAGTGAGTTTAAACCTGATGGATCTATTGGCACTCAGTGTCGAAATACAAAAGGTTCTAATAAGACACTTAAGAAGGACCTGTTGGAAATATCGAGTGATGAAGACCTGTTTTCACCTAATAAGGAAGCCGTCATATCAATTAAAAAAGTTGATGCAAGACTCCCTAACGTCCTTGCAGCAGAAAATAACTCCTCTGAGAAAGATTCTCTTTTTTCTGAGTCTGCAGACCTAAAGGTATTAACTAAACCAGGATATGATAGTCTGAATAGCAGTGAAATACCCACAATGGGAATTCAACATCGTATTTTTGAAAGCTGTAGCGATGATGAACTGTTTCGTTCCTTCCCTAACTCCCCACCAGATAGGAAAAATGATTATAGAAATAGTGAAATGAAAAGATCGGCGCAAGAAAAACCTAGTGACGATCAATTCGAGAAGAAAACTGTGCGAGGAGTAAAAAATGACGGTGATAATTTAAGCCAAAGTCGAAGCCTGAATCAAGAAATCATCAAAAAGAATCAGTTGCCTGCTATAAAATCAGGTTATCCACAAGGAGAAATTAATTGTCAGTCCGGCGAAACTGAAAACAATCCCCAAATACTTAGTCGATCCCAGCAAGGCAGTCAAGCAAATATCTTCAGTAAGTCAAAACAACCAGAAACCGTATCGATTGGGGAAGTAGATAAACCCTTATTAGCTCAGCTCAAAGTTGAAGATAGTCTAAATGGCTTATTCGACAGTGATAGCGATGATGATATTTTTAAACCAAAATTACCTCCAACATTTAGACTATCCACTGAACCTACTCATGATTCAAACGTTACACCATTTACAAAATTGATGTCCCCTGAGAATTTAGAAGATGAAGCAAATGCCACAGAAAAAATGGACTCCAGAATTTCTACCAGGTCATCTCCAAGCATGCAAAGTAATATTTTGGAAAGTGCGCCCAAAATTAATGTTCTTAATGATGCCCCATTGCCACCGATTAGATTAGGGAATGTTTATAAAGAAACAGGTGTTTTACCAGATATTGAAAAAGATAATGCCAGCAATACCACGTGCGACCCTTTTATTCGCAATGAATCTTCTATTTCTTCTCCGAAACCAGTACGGGTTACTGGAATTATTCCTTATGACAGTTTTAGCAGTAGCCCTAATGAAATACTTATCCAAAACACAACCAATAGCGGCTCTTTAGCAATTAAAGAAACAGATAGATATTTCTCCATGAGAAATGATAAAAATACAACAAGTGATAGCTTAATGACATATAAAAGTACTTCGCCTACGAAAATTGATTTAAGCCCAAGTTCTCCGAACATTTCCGGATCTGATATGGTCACTCCAGTTCGATCACCGTCCGCTACGTCATTGGAGTTTATTAATAAACCTAGAGTCGAACTTGGAACACTGGATGAGAAACAGGCACTTGCTGACGAGGCTGTAAGTGATCAACGTACTCTTTTTTCTAAACCTTTAGATTTGGAGAATAATCAAACTGGGAGTAATTTATTTGCTGTCAATTGTAGTAGTGTCTTGAAAGTTCTAGAAACTAGCGAGCCACCCCCGGTGTCAAATAAGTGTTTTGATTTTAAGGAAAGTGACGAAGAAGATATATTCAATAAAAATAAGTTGACAAGTGGCTCTGATAAAGAAATTGAGGCTAATACAGTGGCTACTAATGCTCGGAGTGATTCTGCTGGTTTAGAAAATATCAATTCGCCTCAATCGTCAAATAAGTTTAACAATAGTGAGGAAATTGTTGTTTTGAAGGAAACAAATATATTAGTTGACACTGATAAAGCGTCTGAGACTAAGCCACTGAACTATCAAAGTCAAAATACTTCAGAAATAAGTCCGTTTGATAGTGAGTTTGCAGATGAGGATAAGTTTATAAATAGAGGGGCTGAAAAAAACTCAAGAAATATGACAATGAGTGATAATAAGCAGGATGAACCACGGAAAATTGGAAAAATTGACTTAAGCTTTCTAAATAAAAAGCCCCCTAAAGGTAGTCCTGATGCGAAAGTAGGAAAGCTTGGGAGCAACGTAAAAAGGGGTGTAGCCAGTGATATTACGCGTAGTTTGTCGTTAAGACTTGCCGGTGAAAAGCCCATTATAAAGCGAAAAGAGCGCCCTCAGTCTGCATCAGATACTGATAATGACTCTAATGCAGAAGTTGTCGAAGAAAACCTTGTTAAGCCCTCGCAAAGGAGGCTTACTTTACCCCCTTTGCCACCTGTTCTGCCGAAGAAACCTGAATCTAAAATTAAACGCAGTCATACTTTTAAAGAAATCCGGACTGAAAATGCAGAAATTTCGGAGGAAAATTTGGTTAAACCGGGGAATTTTTTGAAAGCGTTAGAAAGAAACTCTTTGAAAAAGACTTCTTCTGGAAGTGATTTAAAAGCTGATTTTGAAAATGTTTCCGTCAGAAAGAAAGCTGAAGAAGTTCATAAACAATTCACTATGGCTAGGAGCTCTAGTCGAGAATTTGAAAAAGATTTCGCCAAAAAATTAGATTCGGGCAGTGAAAATGAAGAAAATTTAGCAAATCCAAAAAACTTTTTGAAAGTTCTAGAAAAAAATAGTTTACAAAAAGCCGCTTCCGCAAGTGATATTTCCGGAACTCTTAACGTTTCAGTGCGTCAAAAAGCAGCCGAAATTCGTTCGCACGTGGAGCAACGGAAAAGCATTTTAAAAGAAAGCTTTCAGAAAGACTTTTTACGTCTTTCTGATTCCGGTGGAAGTGATACTGAAGAAGGGATAGTAAAACAATCCAGAAAGAATTTCTTAGACATGCTGGAACAAAATAAGAAAAACTTTCGAAGAAGCGTTGTATTAAGCGAAGAGTTTGGATACCAAGCAGATGAAGAAAGTAATGTCAAACCTTCACAGAAGAAATTCAATCCTATAGTGGTCAAGTCAAGTTCAATGGGTATGATTGCTGGGTCTCTCTCTCCAGGAGTCATGTCACCGACTAAGAAACCACCTATTGGGGGTAAGTTCAAACCTGTCTTTTATTTTTCTTGAATTAAAAAGTGTTTTCTCGCAATTCCCCTCCTATATTTTAGAAAACACCTTTTTTCAATTTTTTTTAATCAAAAATTAACAACGTCCTCCTCCCCTGTATTTGAAAAAAATAGGGTTTGCCCCCATCCCACCTAGAATTTCCGGATTCTGTACCCCGGCTCATCAATGTCTAATTGTGCTAAAGTGAAACTTGAAGATTTCGAGAATGCAACCAGAATTTGTTTAGCATCAGAAATATACCTTAGAATTTATTTTAAAAAGAAAAAAATCACAAAATGCTGGAGTTTTGACCTCTTTTTATACATTTTAGGTGCGTTGGGAAATTTGCCAAATGCTAAAATTCTATAATATTGGTTCCAATTTTATATTTTTTGTAACGCAGCACTACGCCGCCTGTGGCAAACACAGATTTTAACGATCCTCATCCAATCGACTTCGCTAAGAGATTTATCTCATCACTCCCTGCCATGAGGTTCCTGCTGCCTTTAAGTTCTTGTGACTTCTTATCATAAGAGGCAATGGTATAAAGTGGCCTATAATGAAGGCCATATGGCTCCAATGTTTTGTTATTAATAATGTTTTTTTCCCAGAGGCCCTTCATATGAAAGGGGTGGTCGTATAAACTTTGGAGGGGGCTAATTCGATTGGAAATCGTAAGTTACCGTGCCGCGTTTAACAGTCAAAAGTGATCGAAGGACAACTGCCCCCCCCCTCCCAAACACACACCCTCTTTTCCCCCAATTCATTCGATCAAAATTTTAAGATTGCCAGTTTCTTTGAAATAGTTCAACGATCACAAAACTTTGGGGTCATCCCCCCCAGAGCCCGTGGGAAGGGTTGTAAATTATGCCCTGCGGGCCTAAAAAGTTTTTATGGAAGAAGTGGTCGTATTAGCCTCGGAGAGGACCCAAATGATTAGAAATTGAAAGTTCTGACTCCCTTTTGAAGAGTCAAATAGCCCCCCCTAACCGTTTTTTCCCCAAATATGTCCGATCGAAATTTGTATATAGTTTATATTTTGTTCAAAATAGGCCAAATATCATATAACAAAAACTCCAGGAATAACACAGCCCCTCAGAACCTGTGCGCAAGTGCTGTAATTTATGCCCGGAGACATATAAGGCTTTTATGGAAGGGAATAACAAAAACTCAGGGGTCAATACAACCCTCCAGAGCTCGAGCGGAAGTGTTGTAAGTTATTCCTCGGGGGTAGATAAGGTTTTATGTAAGGGGTGGTCGTATATACATCTGGGGTTGCTCCTTTGCTTGGAAATTGAAAATTCTAGGTAACTTTTTAAAATGCATCAAAAGTGATCGGTGGGTATATACTCCCCCCCCCCCCCCGCACACCCTCTTTTCCCCAAATACATCCGAAAAAAATTTGATATTGTCATTTTGTTTGAAATAGTCCAACGATTAGATGAAAAAAACTTGGGGGTCAACATACCCTCCCCCCTCCAAAAAAAAATCCGGGAGAAGGGTTGTAACTTATTCCCTGGGGGCATATAAGGTTTTTATGGAATAGGTGGTCATTTAAACTTCAAAGGGGACTCAAATGATTAGAAATTGAAAGTTCTAGTTCACATTTTAAGAATCAAAAGTGATCCGATCGCAACTACCCTTCCCCCACCAACCCTAAGACCATAAGGCTCCAGTATTTTATTTTATTTTTCACCGGAGTTACTTCATATGGAAGGAATGGTCGTATAGACTTCGGAGGGGGCTCATTCGATTGGAAATCGGAAGTTATAGCGCCCTTTTTAAGAGTCAAACGTGATCAGAGGGCAACTAGTCTCCCCAGGGCCCTTTTTTCTCAAATGTGTCCGATCAAAGTTTTAAGGTAGCCATTTTGTTCAAAATAGCTTAAAGATAAAATAGCAAAACTTCAAGGTTGATACACCCCCCCCCCCCCCCAGAGCCCGAGGGCAAGTGTTGTAAGTTATGCATCGGGGGCATATAAGGATTTTATGTAAGGGATGGTCGTATAAACTCAGAGGTGGCTCATTTGACTGGAAATTCAAAATTCTAGCTACTTTTTTAAGATTCAAAAGTGAGCAGAGGGCATCTACCCCCCCCCCCTCCTCGCCCACGCCCTCTTTTCCCCAAACGGATTCAATTAAAATCTTGAGATAGCCATTTTGTTTGAAATAGTCCAATGATCAGATAGCAAAACTCCAAGGTCAACATATCCCCCCCTCAGAGCCCGGAGGAAAGGTTGTAACTTATGCCCAGGGGCAAATAAGGTTTTTATGGAAGAGGTAAACTTTGGAGGAGACTCAAATGGCTAAAAACTGAAAGTTCTAGTTCCCTTTTTGAGAGTCAAAAGTAATCTAATGGCAAATAGTAACCCCCCCCCCACCTCCCACCAACCGTCTTTTCCTCAAATGCGTCCAATCGAATTTTTAGATTTTCATTTTGTCCAAAATAGAACAAAGATCATATAATAAAAACTCCGGGGTTTACATAACCCCCAAGAACCCGGGGGTTAGTGTTGTAAATTATGCCTCGGGGGCATATAATGTTTTTATGGAAAGCATGACCGTATAAACTTCGGAGGGGGCTCATTCTGTTGGAAATTGAAAATTCTAGTTCCCTTTTTAAGAGTCAAAAGGGACCAGAGGGCAACAAGCCCCCCCCTCCTGCCGTCTTTATTCTAAATCCATCTGATTAGATTTTTGAGATTGCTGTTTTGCTAAAACAAGTCCGAAGATCAGATAACGAAAACTTCAGATTCAACGCAATCCCCCAGAGCACGGGGGCAAATGTTGTGTGCTGTGCCCTGTGGTATATAAGGCTCCTATGCGAGGGTTTTGGAAATATTTCAAAGATCAGATAAGCCCAACCCCCGCCCCACTCAAAAATTTATGAATGATATCTTATTCCAAAACTGAAGGGAGCTGACCCCTGACCTTCTCGGCATGGCCCTCGTCCCTAAAAAAACAGCAAAAAAACTTGTTACTGATATTTTATTCCAAAACATATGGTGCTGACCCCTGGTCCTCCATGGCCCGATACATCTCCTTCCCCCAAAACACTTATCAATGATAAATCATGGGAGCTGACCCCCGGCCCTCCCTCCTTGATTCGACCCCCCCCCAAAAAAAAAAAAAGACTTATTAACGACATTTTATTCCAAAAAGCATGGGAGCTGACCCCTGGCCCTCAATCCACACCCCCCTCCCACCCTAAAAACTTATTAGCGATATTTTATTCCAAAAACCATGGGAATTCAGATTAATTTTGTTACCTCTTTCCAAGACACCTATATTCTTTACCACAAACAAGAGTTTGGCTATGACTGATTTCTCTAACGGTAAATGCATAAGGCCTATTGCGTATTTGGCGCTTTATTCGAACGAATTATATTATAAATATTTTATTTTGTACTTATTACAACATTGAAAATAACATGAAAATTATGTTGAAACCAGACCAGGATTCACCAATAGGCCCACTAGGCCCTGCGGCTTTCTCTATTCACGAAGTTTTGGGGATTTCCCCAAAAATCTTGCAAAAACGGAGCGGCAAAAACGCTTGGGCTTAGAAGTGTCAAAGCTTTAAATCAGGTCCTGAGTGAAACAAAATTTTGAGCTGGTGAGCTTTCAGCAATTAATATCATCATATATCGAATATTGAAATTGATTTTATTAGTTCTTGCCAAGGCTGTTAATTTATTTTGAAATAAAAGTTATTTTGAAATGGGGAATTTGGAAAACTTGAAACTTTGGCAATAAAAAAACGAACAGAAAATAATTTAAAAAAAAAATTGAAAAAGAAGTTTATTTAAAGAAAGGTAAAGGCCATATTACTTGAGATCAGAAGAAATATAAATCTATAATAATTAAAACTCAAAACGACCAGAAATTATTACTAAAGAATGAATAAAACTCAAAACGAACAGCAATTAAATAAGCAATCATAGCAAAAAAAACATTCTATAGGTACTAATATAAATGAATAAATTAATCATAAAACGAGTGAAACTTAAAAATTTAATATGCAAATCAAGCTTGAAACGAATAAAAATCTCTACAAACAAGAGTTTGGTTTTTGCCTCCTTCTTTCACTGTAACAGTCTAAAACCTACTTTATCATTGGCGCTTTACTGAAAACGAATTGTATTAAAAATATTTTCTTCTGCACTTATTACAACATTGAAAATAAACGTAAAAATTATACTAAGATCAAATTTTGAACTGAAGATCATTGAGCAATTAATATCATTATATATCAAATATTCATTTTAATTTTATTAGTTCTTTCCAAGGCTGTTCAAGACAAATATAGCTTCCCTACAAACAAGAGTTTGGATATTGCCCCCCTTCCTTAATTGTAAAAGTCTGAAGTCTACTGCGTTATTGGTGTTACACTGAAAACATATTTTATTACAGATATTTTCTTTTCCAGTTATTACAGCATTAAAAATGAAAACAAAATTACAGTCAATTAAAATCTTGAACTGATGGTCTTTCAATAATTAATAGCATTATATATCAAATATTCAGTTTGATTTTATTTGTACCTGCCAAGACTAATCAAGACACATCTAGTTTTCAGTAAAGTGCCAATGACGCAATAGTTTTTAGACTTTTACAATGAAAGGAAGCAAAACCCAAACCCTTGTTTGTATTGGTTTTTATTCGTTTCAAGCTTGATTTGCATATTAAATTTTTAAGTTTCACTCGTTTTAAGATTTATTTATTCATTTATATTAGTACATGTTGAATGTTTTTTTTGCTATGATTGCTTATTTAATTCCTGTTCGTTTTGAGTTTAATTTATTATTTAATAATAATTTCTGGTCGTTTTGAGTTTTAGTTATTGTAGATTTCTATTTATTCTTATCTTAAGTTTAATATGGTCTTTGTTTTTCTTTAAAAAACTTCTATTTTGGAAAGTTTTTTAACTAATCCCATTCTAGGACGCCCTGCTTTTTGTTTGGGCTTAGCTGAATTGCCAAAAATCCCAATTTTTTAAAACTTATCATCCGTAAAGCAGTATCTAAACACCTTCTCCTTCCGTTTCGTTAAAGCCCGAAAGGGTAGGACCACAGCACAATTTTTAAAGAGTCTATTGTTTGATACACATTTCCTGAAATGAGTACCTAAAACTATTCTTGGCCTATTTCTTTGGGACACTCGATTTTTTGAAGCGCCCACGTTTCAGGACAAGACTGGACAACTGCTATTATCGTTGTTTCTTCGTCTTAGTTCAAAGGCTCAACTTTCTATTTTTGAAAAGCTTTCTAAATTGCGAAGAAACCCCCTCCACCTCGGTTATTCTATATTTTACATCTTTCCTGTATCACCTTCCTCACTAATAATGGTACCTAGATAGGTGAAACATCCCAGTCACTCAATTTTGTCACTACCTACCATCACTTCGGGTCAATTATTTTTTACGGGTCAATTATTGGTAATAGACATTGGTTCTGCCATAAATTAAATAAAAAAACAAGTTTTTTTTAACTGAAAGTAAGGAACGACGTTAAAACTTAAAACGAACAGAAATTCCGTATATGAAAGGGACTGTCAACGCCTCGCTCTTTACGCTAAAGTTTTTTATTGTTTTAAAAAAATAGAGTTTTGAGAAAGTCAAACTTTAGCGTAAGGAGCGAGGCGTTGAGGAGGGGCAGCCCCTTTCATATACGGAATAATTTCTGTTCGTTTTGAGTTTTAACGTCGTTCCTTACTTTCAGTTTAAAAAATGTTTTTTTTTTTATTTAATTTCTGAACGTTTTTGAATTAATGCAGGTTTTGATTTGGCTCATCGTACAAGAATAATTAAAAAAAAATTTGTATATTAATTTTACTTTTATTTGGTTAAATGGCATTCTCGAAATTTGTTTTATTTTAATTACGAAGGTTTTTATTAGTGATAAATATATGTAACCTACAAATTAACTTACGTAACGAACTTCTATATTGATATATTTTAATACGTATATTAGGGGGTTCGCCCTCTATTCAATACCTCGCTCTTTAAGCTAAGGTTCGAATTTCGTTCCAGTTCTTTAAAAATGACCCCTTAATCACAAATGCCGTTAATTAGAATAAATAGCTCTTATGAAAGTACTAAAATATCTTTAGCTTAAAGAGTGAGGTATTAACTAGGGAGTGAACCCTATCATATACGTAATATTTTCTGTTCGTTTTAAGTTTTGATGTTGCTCCTTACTTTCAGTTGTCCCTTCACAGCAATGTCCCTTCCCTCAAGTTCATAACTTTCAGCCCCGGGGACTTCGGGGGATTAAGTCATCCTAAAAGATATAGTTATCTTATTTTCGACCATGCTGAGCAAAATGGCTATCTCAATATTTTGATCGGGTGACTTTGGGAAAACATGAGCGTGGGAGGGGGCCTAGTTGCCCTCCATTTTTTTCACTTAAAAAGGGCACTAGAACTTTTAATTTCCGTTCCAATGAGCCCTCCCACGATATTCTAGGACATCACTCATACGATCACGCTGAATATGAGGGTGTGATTTTCATTAAGGTTCTATAACTTTTAGGGGGTCTTTCTCCTTTTTTTCGAAAATCAGCCAAATTTTCTCAGGCGCGTAACTTCTGATGGGTAGGACCAAACTTGATAAGATAAGATAAGATAAGTTTTATTCTTCATTAAATCCAAATAAAATATTACATGTTATTAATCCCTCAAAGTCTCTTTGGCCTGTACAAATAGGTAATACATTTGAATTACATAATAAGATATAAAAAAAAAAAAAAAAAAAAAAAAAGAAAATTTAAAATGATCACTTAAGCCTACTCACATATGAAGGAGAAGAAAAGAAAATATAGATAAAATGGAAACTATAGAAAAAATTAGAATAAATACACTAAATTAATTAATTATATTAAATAATCTCAAAAAGAAAAATAATAATAATAAAAAAAAAAAAAAAAAAAAAAAAAAAAAAAAATAATAATAATAATTATTACTATAAGCGAATTCCTATCGTCGAAACAGAATTATGTGTATTGTCAGGTAGAACCAATATCATAATAGCTGTTACGATATTATTCATAACTCATATCCAAGATATTAAAATATCATAACATAAGCCATATACAGCCCTTTTAAACTTATAATTAAAACTAAATAAATCCCAATTCATTCAGCTCTGCTTATTTCTGAGGCTAGGTAGCAAAATTGACGTTTATAAGTTAATTCAGTCATAAGGCTTATAATTTTTTAACTGTAATAAAATGGTGCGAAAGCAATAAAATTTAACCCGTCTTTATGAATGCTACTCCTTAGTGAACTATACAAGTTTCACCAATAAATATTGATAGTCATACCTGAGGCCTGGGAGTCATAGCGCAGAGAAAACCACCATAAAACAAAACTAAACATTCAGGGGACATCAGGGGACATCAACTCAAAAAAAAAAAAAAAAAAAAAAAAAAAAAAAATATTATTCAGCTTGAATCTTAATTAAATGGTCCTTAAGAATCCTCTTGAAAGTGCCAAACGAGTGGCATTTCTGGACTGAAGAAGGCAGGGAGTTCCAAACCTGATGACAAGCGATGAGGGGATTGAAATCTGACCGCACAGTGGGAGTAGGAGGAATGCAGATATTATGTGACGAACGAAGGTTACATGGACCAGAATCAGAAATAAACTGAGGAGTTTTTTGAAGAGATTTTGGAAGATTGCCATGAAGCTGATGAAAAACAAAAGAAGCACAAGAAAGAATGTAGATATAATGTAGATTTAGACGCGGTCTTGGGTATTACCGGTTGGTGTCCAAAATATGATGCGTTGTTTTAAAATAAAGGAAATAAAGCGACCGCAGTGTGGAAGGAAAAGTAGACATCCATACTATGGGGCAATACGAGACATATGACTGGACAAGGCAGAAAAAAAGAAGCTTCAGAATAGATCCAGGAAAGGTGTGTTTGAGTTTTCGAATGACACCCAAACTCTGAGAGACCTTAACCATAATCATGGCTATATGGTATCTAAACTAAAGGTTCTCATCAAGCAGGATACCAAGAAACCGGACCAACCGATTCTTTGGTCTAAACAAGGAGCCTTTTGACACCTGAAGATGTGTCAGTTGAGGGAAAGCTACACCAATTCGAGAAAAAATAAGAAAATGTGACTTGGTAACATTCAAGGCCAAGTAATTCGCCTCAAACCATGAAACTGCTCTCTCAAATATTCCCACCAGATTAGACCTGACGTCACATTCCGTCTTCCCTAGAGTCCCAAAAATACTTTCGTCAGAAAAAACAACGAGGTAATCTTCATTGGAAGCAGCATTGGGACACGAAGAAACATCCGGGTGACACAGAGTGCAGCATACTAGAGGACTGGTGTTTTTGACTACTGAAATCAGATCATTGACGTAAATCAGAAATAAAACGGGGCCAAGAACAGATCCCTGCGGGACACCATATTCTACTTCAGAAGGGCTCCGGAAAAGCGGATCAATTGAAATAAGTCTACCAGAAAGATATGATTCAAACCAAGAGAAAACATTTGATCTTATACCAATATGCGATAATTTCCAAAGAAGAATATGATGAGTCAAAGAATCAAAAGCTTTACGAACATCCAAAAATAAAACTGCCGGGATAAGACCAAAATCTATTGCCGAATGAATGAAATTCAAGAGAGATGCGCAAGCATGCTCTGTAGAGTGAGTCGCTCGGAATCCAAACTGGAAATCATGGAAAAAATTTTTGACATCCAGAAAACTAAGAAGCCTGGATAGCATAGCCTTCTCAAAAATTTTGCTAAAAACAGATAGAAGAGAAATTGACCTATAATTAGCAGGATCACTCCGGGACCCACCTTTATACAGCACTATAACCTTAGCTCGCTTGAGTGATTCAGGGAAAATTCCATTCACGAAAGACAGATTGACAAGCTTAGTCAATGGTGACAGAATAGCAGGAAGAACGGCACGGATAACCCTTGTAGGAAATCCGTCCGGCCCTGAAGACGATGAACCTTTAAGTGCATTTACGATCCGAGCTACCTCAAACTCAGAAACAGGGTTCAAGACCATTGACTTTAAACATGGGGGTCCAAGATAGGCTCTGAAATCGCAACGAGGAATTGTAGAGCTCACAGATGAAGCAGTCGTTTTTACAATATTATCAAAAAAATAAGTAATCTCTAGCTGAACAATTTCATCACCATGGACAATTTTAACGTCAACTATCAGCTTTGTTGGAACTGAAGGCGGAGGGGGAGTAGGTTTAAGTACAGAATTAATAATTTTCCATGTCTTCCCAACATCCTTTCCACACTCAGAAAATTTCCTGTGATAATACTGAGACTTGGCCTTCCGACACAGAGAATTAAATATATTCCTATAGGCCTTGAACCGCTGATGATGAGAAGTAGATGACGAAGCCTTGTATAGTTTCCACAGACAATTTTTCCTTTTCCAGCTATTATGGAGACCTGGAGTCATCCACGGATTCAGCAGTACTATCCTTTTCGAGGTATGAGGCTTTGGATTCTGGTGGCAAACTTCTAGGATACCCTCTTTTACTGAATCATAAAAGAAATCAAAAGAGCGGTTAAAATCCGATTCAGAATCCAAACTATCCCATGGCTGATCAGTCAAACGAGATTTAAGTAGACTGATCTCACTGACACCAAAACGAAAAAATGGGAGATTAGATGGCGAAACTTTACGGTGCAATCGATTATCAGTCCTATATCGTGAAATAGTAGGGAAATGATCAGAAATATCACTAATCATCACCAAATTATCTAAGACATCTAGTGACGAAAAAATATTATCAATAAGTGATGCATGCATCTCAGTAACCCGGGCTGGTATACAAACTGAAGGTAGAGTTCCCGCAGAAAGCATCATTGACAAAAAATCTGCAGCCGAAGCAGAATTTTGATTCAGCAGGTTAAGGTTGAAATCTCCCATAAGGATTAATTCGCAAGGATGCTTTTGGACTAAGTCCAAAACCTCTTCTAGAATTTTCATAAACGAAGGAATAGATCCACTAGGGGATCTGTAAACCAAACCGACTACTAAATTCTTACAACCTGACTTAATCTCAATAAAAAGGGATTCAAAGACTCCTTCCTCATTTCTACTCAAATCACTTTGGAAATTATATACAAGATGATCGGGAATATACAGGGCAAGGCCACCTTTCGCCATCCGTTTCCGGTTCATCCTCTCCATCCTAAATCTTTGGATATCTAAAAGCATATCCTTTTTTGAATCCAGGAAAGTTTCACACAATCCAATAACATCCGGAGTTCCACCACTGACGATCCGTTTCAGCTCTTCAAAAGAGGAACAAAGTCCTTGAATGTTTAGGTGAAGCACAGAGAAAATACCATCTTGTTTAGAAGAGGCAGAACCACTTAATTGCGAAACATATTTACTTTCAATAACCGATTTAGGATCATTATAATTCCTATTTCTACTTCCAACTGAATTATTAATTATACTTTCTATATCTAAGGGATTATTTTGTAACTCAACAAAACTTTCCCCCAAAGAGTTGACATCACCCTGGTCACTAAAAGAATTAATCATTTTACTTACGGTGGATACAAGGCAAGACCTCCCTTAGCCATCTTGCAGCTGTTTATACGTTCCATTTTGTAACCATGGATATCCAATAGCATTTCATTGCCAGAATCCAAAAACGTCTCACATAAACCCACAACATCAGGCTGTCCATCAGAAACAATTTGTCTTAAATTATCTATTGACGAGGAGAGACCCTGAATATTGAGCTTAAATGCTGTCAGAGAATAATTTCCTTTGGTAACCTCCTCTCCCCCCAAATCCGAAACATATTTACTATAACTAATAGGGTTTATATTAATCGGACTTTGATTAGCCTGACCCACATAATTATTTACGAAACTAATTACATCGAAAGGATTATTTTCAAGCTCGCAAAGCCGACTCTCATGGCTTAAAAAATTCACAAAAACAGGTTTTACTTGGAGTCTATTAAAGTCACCGGATGAACCAAAAAGAAATCTTTACTTAAATCAATTGCAAAAGAAAAACCTGTCAAAGGATTACAAACAAACAAATAACTAATTGGACAGCAGGTATTATCGGAATGAACCATTAGCACGGAAAGAGAAACAAAAATTAAAAAATAAATAAAGTAAATAAATGAAAATCAATGAACTGTGGAAGTCATTTACAAATTAAGAAAAATACCAACAAATCACATACTAATGCATTCACGCAAATAGTTTATTTTACGTATACGAGTTTCACCCGGAACTTTGGCTAGAACTTGTCCATGATCAGACCAAACACTTCTTGGACCAAAGGTGCTGCGAGCCGCGTTTAATAGATCGCGACGCTTTTTAGTTAGGTTTTCAGACACAAATACACCTGACTTAACCAACTTACTTTTTGCTGCAAACACTTTTCGAGCAATATCCAATTTTGAAAATTTCACCAGGATGGGGGCAATTTTCACATTCTCAGTTTGAGTAGCAGGCATACGGAATCGATTAGCCTTTAAGAGGTCCATTTTTTTGAAATCTTGCAAGCCCATTATTTTTGTTATCACTTCAATAAGATTATCCATCAATTCCACATTGGGGTTTGGTTTCACACCGTAGAAAATTAGGGTGTCAAGTAAGGTATCCTGCTCAAGTTGGTCACCCTGTCCTCTATTTTAGAAATTTTATTTTCAAGCAAGTTCACAGCATTATAAAGTTTTTGAAGGGTTGATTCAATTTTTTCAAATTTAGCATTATATTCAAGGGAAATAGAATTAGAAACTTTGTTCAAAAAACCTTCGCTGATAATTTCCGAAGCTCGGCAATCTCTCATTGTGTCTGATATGACACGAGAAATGTCATTCATTACGTTGGACTTGGTGTTCATTAGTTCTTCTTGAGTTTCAGTTATTATTTCCTTTAAAGTTGATGCTGCTGCAGAAGACGGAGTTGACGGCGCTAGGCTGGATTTTACTTTAGTTTTAGGTAGAGACAAGTAGGTTTTACTCTTAGTCTCGAAAATATCAGGGAATAGGCACTGCTCTTCAAAAGCCTTATTTACATCTTTATCTGTCCTTGTACAAGCTTCCTTAAAGTGCTCAGTCCAGTTGCGGATATGAGCTTCCGCTATATTATGCTCAGAGTGGGTACCGTAGCAAAAGACAAGGTATCTAGCTAGATTTTTCTGGTCTTTGGTGGAGGGAATAACAACTGATGGCCATAATGGGTATCCCTGAAATGAAGCTAGGACAAGATCGAACTCTTCGTATTTTGCCATTATACAATCTGCAGTTACGAAGGGGGGGGGGGCACTTCAGGGAACAGAAATAAAAAAATAAATTGTCCAATATCCCTCCCAACGTTAGGCTCCTTTTTGATATTTGCTTGGTTCCTTACACAAGATAAGCAAATTTCAGCAAGAACTATATCCGATTCAATTGAAAAATTGTTTAGCTCTTCACTCGTTGAACTCTGACAATGAACTGATATATTTGAAATCAGCATTAAAATTTGATTCTTCTGATGTATCTATTGCTATCAAAATCCCGTTTTTTAGAGTTTCGGTTACCATTGAGCCGGGTCACTCCTTACTTACAGTTCGTTACCACGAACTGTTTGATATCTTGCGTCGCTGTATAATGCCATTGCCCTTCCACATGTACTGTATATAGCACCTTTTTAGAAATACCTGTCGTCTGCCCAGTGTGCAAAAGAAAGAGTTTTTTTTTTTCGATTCGCGAAGTTCCTTCTGAGACTTCCACCATGGACAAGTAACTCCTATATCATGCGTAATTATGGTGTATCCGATCCAACAGTCTGTGTCAACTTTGTCGCCGAGAATTTTTTCTCAAACCCGATGCTAGCCATCCTGTGCCAGTAGTTTCGCTAATGTACATCAAATATGTTTGGTGATGTTCCCAACTGCGACTTTTCTTTTCTTTTTCCTTTGTTATACTCCGTTTTATTTTCGTGTGAATTTTTGGGCAATAAATTTACTTACTGACTTACTTACTTACTTACTTACTTCTTTATCCTCACTTATTCCTAATTTAAGTGACTTAAGTGTTGTTAGCACTAGTTTACAATCCTTTTCTCACACCCTGGGCTCTCGAACCAAGTAACAATTAATTCATTCCACTAACACTTTTTCCCCAAAACCACAGTTTATAGAATTAGCAGTATGATCATTCCCTATCTCACCCATTATAAAAACCCGGACCAAGGTGAGAGTGCTCCAGAGAACGTTTTTGCAGATATAAACATAAGCGGCATTAGATCTTTTCATGGGTAGACAAGTCAGATTTCTCTTGGACGCGAAACAAGTGGAAACCCGCTATTACGAATAATGTACTTTGTAACCATTTCTCATTGATTGCCGGAAACAGATTAACCCGTTAATGCAGAAATAAGTGGGAGGAGCTTTTTGTTCGCACCGAGAATGAAGACCAGAAATGATCTGCGATAAACTTACTGGATAATTCTATAAACTGTGCCCAAAACACTCAAGCGATCTGCATAATTCAAGTGTAGAACGGTTTAACCTTGCCGTTTAACACTATATTTTCTCTTGGTATTTGCTTCGGTTCTTTGGATAAAATGCATCGTAATCCACTGCTAGTTGTGCTTATATTACTACCTTATATTAAATAAAAAGAAAATAAGTTTTTTAACAGAAAGTAAGGAACGGCGTTAAAACTTAAAACGTACAGAAATTATTCCGTATATGAAAGGGGCTGTCCCCTCCTCAACGCCTCGCTCTTTACGCTAAAGTTTTTATTAAAAAAAAATAGAGTTGTGAGAAATTCAAACTTTAGCGTAAGAGCGAGGCGTTGAGGAGGGCACAGCCCCTTTCATATACGGAATAATTTCTGTTCGTTTTAAATTTTAACCTCGATCCTTACTTTCAGTTAAAAAAAGTTTTTTTCAATTTTTTTTAATTTTCGAACTTTTTTGAATTAATGCAGGTTTTGATTTTGTCTCACGGTACATGAATAATCAAAACAAAATTTGCATATTCATTTTACTTTTATTTGGTTAAATGGCTTTCTTGAAAGTTGTTTAATTTTATTCAGGAACGTTTTTATTAGTAATAAATATACGTGACTTACGAATTAACTTACATAATGAACTTCTATATTCATATATTTTTAATACGTATATTAGGGGGTTCGCCCCCTATTCAATACCTTGGTCTTTAAGCTAAAGTTCGAATTTTGTTCCAATTCTTTAAAAATGACCGCTTAATCACAAAGGCCGTTAATTAGAATATATAGCTCTTATGAAACTACTAAAAAATCTTTGGCTTAAAGAGCGAGGTATTGACTAGGGGATGAACCCAATCATATACGTAATATTTTCTGTTCGTTTTAAGTTTTGATGTTGCTGATTACTTTCAGTTGAAAAACTTTTTTTTTTATTTAATTTCTGATCTTTTTTTGAATAATGCTGGAAAATCCGGCGTCCCCGTCATAGCAATGTCCTTTCCCCATAAAAACTTCCTTCATGGAAAGATCCTCCCACATAACCCCTGACCCCCCCCCCACCCCCACTACCAGAAAAAATCCCCCCTGAAAACGTCTGTATACTTCCCAATAACCAGTACTAGGCTATATGCTAACCTTGGGTAAAGTTCATAACTTTCAGCCCTCCCCCCGAGGACTTCGGGGGATTAAGTCATCCTAAAAGACAGAGTTATAATATTTTCGACCATGCTGAACAAAATGGCTATCTAAAAATTTTTATCGGGTGACTTTGGGAAAAAAATGAGCGTGGGAGGGGGCCTAGTTGCCCTCTTTTTTGGTCACTTAAAAAGGGCAATAGAACTTTTAATTTCCATTCCAATGAGCCCTCCCACGATATTCTAGGACCACTGGTTCGATACGATCACCCCTGAAAAAAAAAAACAAAAAAAAACACGCATCCGTGATCTTTATTATGGCAAAAACTAAACAATTCCACATTTTTGTATATAGGAGCTTGAAACCTCTACAGTAGGGTTCTCTGATACGCTGAATATGATGGTGTGATGTTCATTAAGGTTCTATAAATTTTAGGGGGTCTTTCCCCTTTTTTTCGAATATCAGTGGAATTTTCTCAGGTGCGTAACTTTTGGGTAGGACCAAACTTGATGAAACTTATATATTTGAAATCAGCATTAAAATCTGATTCTTTTGATGTATCTATTGATATCAAAATCCAGTTTTCTAGAGTTTCGGTTACCATTGAGCCGGGTCGCTCCTTACTTACAGTTCGTTACCACGAACTGTTTGATTTCTAGCTTGGATTCCTTTCCTTCACTGATCAAGTTTTTGCAGCAGCCTAGGCCTACAAATTCTGTAAACTAAACTTACGTCTCAATCACGTACGTCTCAATTGCCATCAACCAAGTTTAAACTCATCAGCTTCGACTGTACACTTTCTGTGATAAAATGAAATTATTAATGTGTCTCTAATTTTTACTTTGTTTTGGAACTTTTGTATTTAGTAGCAGTATATCTATGGGCGAAGTTTGACTAGGAGCTTTATTTCTTACAGTCTAAACTATCAAAAATCCATTTTTGTAAATTAATGTAAGTCCAAACTATTTCTTTGTTTGCTAAAAGGTCTAAAATGTTGTCTTACATTCTTTTCACTTCGCTGTTCCGATATACTGGTACAAAAAAATCAGACTAACCACTGACAACGTGTGGTGTTAGTCAAGCCACTGCGGACAGGCAAAAAAGTAAAAAAAAAGGACGAGTTTAATGGAATGAAAGTCTTGAAGCCGATCAGCCATCTTCGTGTCCCGCAGGATTCTGAGCCTTCATATAGAAGGCTTTCGACGCACGTAACAAAGTCTTCTGTTGCTCGATGAAATTCGGACTTCTTTATTTGAAGAGATAGCTTTAGCTGGCGCCCGGTCTATTATCACCTTAAGCCTATCAATATTACTTTCGGATATAGGACTAATCACTTTAGCTTAATTACACGTTGTATTTACTTTTAACGTAATTATCTGGCCTACCATATAAGGATAGAACCAAAAGCGACCTTGAGGGGAGAGGTGGTTATCAGCCCGCTCCCTTTGAAGGCTGAAATTTGGCTAAATATGAAAATATTTTAATGGTTGAAAAAATATAATACTTTTTTGCCAAACAAAACTTCTTCAAACTTCCACTTCCTGGAATTCCCCATATAAGGATAGAACCTATATAAGGACCATATAAGGATAGAACCAAAAGCGACCTTGAGGGGAGAGGTGGTTATCAGCCCGCTCCCTTTGAAGGCTGAAATTTGGCTAAATATGAAAATATTTTAATGGTTGAAAAAATATAATACTTTTTTGGCAAACAAAACTTCTTCAAACTTCCACTTCCTGGAATTCCCCAACACCTAATAATTCATGCACTTTTCAGTTATTAATTTAAATTTGAAATAAGATAAATACATCCTCACGGTAAAATTACTATTCTAAGATTTAGCCTTTTGCCTATCTTTTATAATAAAATATCAATAGATTGCCATTGTCTAACTTACGTCGGGTGCATAGGCTTACGTGGATATAGATCATAGGATTATTCTAGGGTGGTTGGGAGGGGGAAAGATACGAAAAGAAAATGCATTTTAGATAGTGATTTATCATTGTTTTGTGAAGGGGGCTCGTGGGGATCAATTTCGAGGTAATAGCTCATGGGTCTCAAAAACATGGCCTGTTTATCCTTGTTGGATTCTGTCTAACTGTCTCCATGAATTTGAGCCGAGTCAACCTCTCCAACTTGCATGAACTTTGGAAAGAATCCAACTAAGATTGTTCCAAGGAACCAGACCCCTCCAAAAAAAGTAAAAAATTGTGGCCTGTGATACTACTTTTTCCCGTTCCTCAGAAAAAAATATCCTGATATTCCTGTTTATAAAAGTTGTACCGTACCAGTGTACATCTACGTTTTCAAAGATGCTTTTGTATAATGTCTCTTAAATACTCAGAAAACATCTAAACATTCGGAAGTCAAGCTGAATCAAATGATTTTAAAATGGGTCAATTTAAATGACTGAACTGACCCATAATCTATTTTTTGGAAGTTTCTCTAGCCCGAGATACATTTTTTGGCAGTGATCTGGCCCGAAGCTTGAAAAGTTCCAGGACCTGTGATTTGAAGCCGAAGCGATATATCCTTCATTTCTTTTTAATGCTGAAATGATTAATAGCGACAGTTTTTTTCAATTCTGATATTTTCTATTTGCCATTTATTTAATGTAAATGGACATCTCGCGTTCTAGGACTGTAGTGAAAAAACGTTAAGACAAGTAGGTCCAAAAATGTTGTTTTTTCTCAATCCACTTGGGGCCCCACTTGGGACTTCCTCGAAAAGGCTAGAAAGGAGCTATAAGAAAATACTTGAAGGGAGTAGAAACTCCATGAGAGGGAGTGAATAGTGAATATCTGAATAGAGTGGAGTGGATGAGGAGTGTGTGTAGGGTATTGGCTTTGGGCAACTCTTACGATGAGATGGCAGTAGATGTAATCGTAGTAGAGATAGGGGAAAACCTCATTGTGGGTATAATTTCATTTTTGGTATGTATATTATATAAAACATGTAAATACTCAATTTTAAATCTTAATGTGGATATAGTTTTAAAACAACTATATATTAAAGCAACAACATATTTTGTTCATTACTTTTATTTTAAGGAAGAGTAGAATTTTGAAAATTAAAGCATATTTTCTCATGAGGACCAAAAATACAGAAACACAATCAGCACAGAAGTTCTTCTAACCCATTCAAGTTGCTTGGATTGAACTGCGGATACTTTTCAAATTATTTAAATTTAATTCAATAATATAAAGTCTTATATTTCACACTGTTCAGAAATTTGGGTACTCCGAAAGCTAGATATTTCTATGTATTTTCATCCAATAATAAGAGGGCTTCCATACCTCTTGTAAAGTAAATATGCATTTATATATGGAACCAGTTTGTTAAGAAAAGTCATGGGGGCGATTAGGAGCCCCAGGACAAATATAAAAAAAAAAATGCGATAGGTAATTTAGTTTTGTTGACGGTGTTTTGTTAGACACTGGTCCCTCTCCTCGGTAAAAATCTTCTAATGTCCCTCTAAAGTGTTTGACCTATGCAGCTAAGAACGGAGCTATCTTTTATTACTTCTTTAAAGCACTTTTCATGAGCTTTACTTAAATTTAGATTAACTTTGAAAAATACTCAATGCCATTATTATGGTAGTTTCGCGGCTAATTCCCTAGTAAAGGCAACTCATTCCATTGTTGGCACGCATGTACACATAGAAGAGTGTGAGTAAAGAAGATAATTTACCCTTATGATTGGCTTAAAGGACCAATGGTAGGGCGATTGGAAAATTTTACCCGGGTAAAAACGTGTGTTTTCGTATTCTGACCCATTTCTCCCGTTGAAAGGCTCTATTTATACCAACCCCAGGGCATGGACCTGTGTTCATCCATAATAGTACAAAAAAAGAGTTCGGGATTGAATAATATGTAATAGCAAAAACCTCAGTTTTTGGTTGGATTTCCACGAATCTACGAAAAGATTGCTAACCCAATTGGGTAAATACGATTATACCAGGAAATAGAGTATATATATGAATCTTTTTTAGACTTTTCTGTGCCTTGTATCCGCCCCAAACAATAAAGTTTTGATATAGTGAAATTTTAACAGTTTTTCTCCGTGTGTCTTAATTTCATGTACATGTAACTTCTAGTTTGAGTTTTTAACCAGTAGGGGGGGGGGGTATTGTCTGTAATTTTACTTTGAATTTTACATTAAGTCATATAAGATTATGAATCGTGCAGCTTTTGAGTTTTACTTTGTACATGAGCATATCTATCAGGTTTAAGTACAAATGAACCAGGAGATTTACTAGAGAATATGGGACTGTAGTTTCTACTACAAGATGAACACTTGTTTAGGGTTTCTGTTGTAGTTTTTTGTTCATCGAGAGAGATATCGACTAGAGACATGTAATTTATAAGACATATTAGTAGAATGCTAATAATGAATTTGCTTACTGCCATAGGAATTCCCATGCTATTTGCTTACTGCCATAGGAAAAACATTTCCAGAGCATGTACTTATGGATTTGCTTGCCTTATGTTCCTTGGTACCTTTTCAGAGCATGTACTTATGGATACCTTTCCAAGCAACGTGATTAAACACGCTTTTACAATCGGAATTCATTGATTGACGTTTGCAAAAAAGGGGTAATTAGTGATTGGATAATTTTTTTAACATGAAATCTCTGAATAAAATATTTTTGGAGCATGTACTTGACGATGGAGAAAAAGGGTTAAAGTGATTAGCAATTACGAGCGGGGATTCCCCACTGGTTCCTGAATTGCCTTACGTTCCTTGGCACCTTTCCAGAGCATGTACTTGACGATGGAGAAAAAGGGTTAAAGTGATTAGCAGTTACGAGCGGGGATTCCCCACTGGTTCCTGAATTGCCTTATGTTCCTTGGTACCTTTCCAGAGCATGTACTTGACGATAGAGAAAAAGGGTTAAAGTGATTAGCAGTTAGGGTAACCTCAATGGCGTTTAAACAGTGTTGTCAGTTTAAAATAGAGTCTAACGTTATAGTATACTAGAAAGTTGATACTAAGAGAGATGTAGATGGCAAGAAAAGAATTTTAATAATAGATAGTTTTACTTCTTCGATGTTTTCTGTATAATACACAAGTGGCGTTTTAACAGTGTTGTCAGTTTAAAATAGAGTCTAACTTTATACTATACAAGAAAGTTGATACTAAGAGAGATGTAGATGGTAAGAAAAGAATTTTATTAATTTATAGATTCACTTCTTCGATGTGTTCTTTATAATACACAAGTGGCGTTTTAACAGTGTTGTCAGTTTAAAATAGAGTCTAACGTTATAGTATACTAGAAAGAAGTTGACACTAAGAGAGATGTAGATGGCAAGAAAAGAATTTTAATAAAGAAATTCAGAACAATCCATAGAAATCCTTACAGATCAAGTAGTGAGGTATACATGAGTATGAACCATCATGGATCATAAGCACCAACGACCCTAACCACCTTGGACTTCAACCCTCCATAGGTCCCCTATCCCAACACTCGAAGGGCGCCCCCTGCTTCCAACTTTTTGGCCTCCCCCCTCCCTTTTTTTTTTATTTTTTTTTAACATGATATATTTTTTCAAATTTTTTTTACATGTTTTAGAATGAGATGAAACATACTTAAATTCAGTAGTGTTTTGTCGTGGTTTACCTTGTCACAGTTACATTCTCTTGATTTTTCAAAGTTCATTTTGGATTTCTTTCATTGAAATGCAAGAGTTGGAATATTTCAGTAGTGTTTTGTTGTGCTTTACCTTGTCACAGTTACAGTGGTGTCAGTTTAAAATAGAGTCTAACGTTATAGTATACTAGAAAGTTGATACTAAGAGAGATGTAGATGGCAAGAAAAGAATTTTAATAATGGATAGCTTTACTTCTTCGATGTGTTCATTATAATACACAAGTGGCGTTTGAACAGTGTTGTCAGTTTAAAATAGAGTTTAAAATTATAGTATACTATAAAGTTGATACTAAGAGAGATGTAGATGGCAAGAAAAGAATTTTAATAAAGAAATTCAGAACAATCCATAGAAATACTTACAAATCAAGTAGTGAGGTATACATGAGTATGAACCATCATGGATCATAAGCACCAACGACCCTAACCACCAGGGTCTTCAACCCTCCATAGGTCCCCTATCCCCAAACTCGAAGGGCGCTCCCTCCCTCCAACTTTTTGGCCTCCCCCCGCCCCATTTTTTTTTATTTTTTTTTAAATGGTATATTTTTTTCAACTTTTTTTTAAATTTCTTAGAATTATATGAAAAATACTTAAATTAAGTAGTGTTTTGTCGTGGTTTACCTTGTCACAGCTACATTCTCTTGATTTTTCAAAGTTCATTTTGGATTTCTTTCATTGAAATGCAAGAGTTGGAATATTTCAGTAGTTTTTTGTTGTGCTTTACCTTGACACAGTTACATTCTTTTGATTTTTTAAAGTTAATTTTGTATTTCTTTCGTTGAAATGAAAGAGTTGGAATATTTCAGTAGTGTTTTGTCTTGGTTTACCTTGTCACAGTTACATTCTCTTTATTTTTCAGAGTTCATTTTGGATTTTTACATTCTGTTGATTTTTCAAAGTTCATTTTGAATTTCTTTCCTTGAAATTCAATAGTTGTAATATTTCAGTAGTGTTTTGTCGCGGTTTACCTTGTCACAGTTACATTCTCTTGATTTTTTTCAAAGTTTATTTTGAATTTCTTTAGTTGAAAAGCAAGAGTTGGAATATTTCAGTAGTGTTTTGTTGTGCTTTACCTTGTCACAGTTACATGCTCTTGATTTTTCAAAGTTCATTTTGAATTTCTTTAGTGAAATGCAAGAGTTGGAAAATTTCAGTAGTGTTTTGTTGTGCTTTACCTTGTTACAGTTACATGCTCTTGATTTTTCGAAGTTCATTTTGAATTTCTTTCGTGAAATGCAAGAGTTGGAATATTTCAGTAGTGTTTTTTCGTGGTTTACCATGTCACAGTTACATTATCTTGATTTTTCAAAGTTCATTTTGAACTTCTTTCATGAAATGCAAGAGTTGGAATATTTCAGTAGTGTTTTGTCGTGGTTTACCTTTTCACAGTTACATTCTCTTGATCTTTCAAAGTTCAATTTGGATTTCTTTCCTTGAAATGCAAGAGTTGGAACATTTCAGTAGTTTTTTGTCGTGGTTTACCTTGTCACAGTTACATTCTCTTGATTTTTCAAAGTTCATTTTGGATTTCTTTCGTTGAAATGCAAGAGTTAGAGTATTTCAGTAGTGTTTTGTCGTGGTTTACCTTGTCACAGTTATATTCTCTTGATTTTTCAAAAGTTCATTTTTGGATTTATTTCGTTGAAATGCAAGAGTTGGAATATTTCAGGAGTGTTTTGTCATGGTTTACCTTGTCACAGTTAAATTCTCTTGATTTTTAAAAGTTCATTTTGGATTTTTAGATTCTCTTGATTTTTCAAAGTTCATTTTGAATTTCTTTCGTGAAATGCAAGAGTTGGAATATTTCAGTAGTATTTTGTCGTGGTTTACCTTGTCACAGTTACATTCTCTTGATTTTCAAAATTCATTTTGGATTTCTTTCCTTGAAATGCAAGAGTTAGAGTATTTCAGTAGTGTTTTGTCGTGGTTTACCTTGTCACAGTTATATTCTCTTGATTTTTCAAAAGTTCATTTTTGGATTTCTTTCGTTGAAATTCAAGAGTTGGAATATTTCAGGAGTGTTTTGTCATGGTTTACCTTGTCACAGTTAAATTCTCTTGATTTTTCAAAGGTCATTTTGGATTTTTACATTATCTTGATTTTTCAAAGTTCATTTTGAATTTCTTTCATTAAATGCAAGAGTTGGAATATTTCAGTAGTGTTTTATCTTGGTTTAACTTGTCACAGTTAAATTCTCTTGATTATTCAAAGTTCATTTTGGATCTCTTTACTTGAAATGCAAGAGTTGGAATATTTCAGTAGTGTTTTGTCTTGGTTTACCTTGTCACAGTTACATTCTCTTGATTTTTGAAAGTTCATTTTTGGATTTCTTTCGTTGAAAGGCAAGAATTGGAATATTTCAGTAGTGTTTTGTTATGGTTTACCTTGTCACAGTTACATTCTCTTGATTTTTCAAAGTTCATTTTGAATGTCTTTCGTGAAATGCAAGATTTGGAATATTTCAGTAGTGTTTTATCGTAGTTTACCTTGTCACAGTTACATTCTTTTGATATTTCAAAGTTAATTTTGGATTTCTTTCCTTGAAATGCAAGAGTTGGAATATTTCATTAGTATTTTGTCGTGGTTTACCTTGTCACAGTTACATTCTCTTGATTTTTCAAATTTCATTTTTGGATTTCTTTCGTTGAAATGCAAGAGTTGGAATATTTCAGTAGTGTTTTGTTATGGTTTACCTTGTCACAGTTGCATTCTCTTGATTTTTCAAATTTCATTTTGGATTTCTTTCATTGAAATGCAAGAGTTGGAGTATTTCAGTAGTGTTTTGTCTTGGTTTACCTTGTCACAGTAACATCCTCTTGATTTTTCAAAGTTCATTTTGGATTTTTAAATTCTCTTGATTTTTCAAAGTTCATTTTGAATTTCTTTCGTGAAATGCAAGAGTTGGAATATTTCAGTAGTTTTTTGTCGTGGTTTATCACGTCAGATTTAAATTACCTTGATTTTCAAAGTTAATTTTTGGATTTCTTTTATGAAACGCAATAGTTGGAATATTTCAATAGTGTTTTTCGCGGTTTACCTTGTCAAAGATACATTCTCTTGATTATTAAAATTTAATTTTTGGATTTCTTACTTTTAAATTGATGAGTTGGATTATTTCAGTAGTGTTTTGTCGTGGTTTACCTTGTCACAGTTACATTCTCTTTATTTTTCAAAGTTCATTTTGGATTTCTTTCCATGAAATGCAAGAGTTGGAATATTTCAGTAGTGTTTTCTCGTGGTTTACCTTGTCACAGTTACATTCTCTTGATTTTTCAAAGTTCATTTTTGGATTTCTTTCGTTGAAATGAACGAGTTGGAACATTTCAGTAGTGTTTTGTCATGTTTTACCTTGTCACAGTTACATTCTCTTGATTTTTCAAAGTTCATTTTGGATATCTTTCCTTGAAATGCAAGAGTTGGAATATTTCAGTAGTGTTTTGTCATGGTTTACTATGTCACTGTTACATTCTCTTGTTTTTCAAAGTTCATTTTGGATTTTTACATTCTCTTGATTTTTCAAAGTTCATTTTAGATTTCTTTCGTTGAAATGCAAGAGTTGGAATATTTCAGTAGTGCCTTGTTGTGCCTTACCTTGTCACTGTTACATTCTCTTGATCTTTCAAAGTTCATTTAGGATTTCTTTCGTTGAAATGCAAGAGTTGGAATATTTCAGTAGTGTTTTGTTGTGCTTTACCTTGTCACACTTACATTCTTTTGATTTTTTAAAGTTCATTTTGAATTTCTTTCGTGAAATGCAAGAGTTGGAATATTTCAGTAGCATTTTGTCGTGGTTTACCATATCACTGTTACATGCTCTTGATTTTTCAAAGTTCATTTTGAATTTCTGTCGTGAAATGCAAGAGTTGGAATATTTCAGTAGTGTTTTATCGTGGTGTACCTTTTCACACTTACATTCTCTTGATCTTTCAAAGTTCTTTTTGGATTTCTTTCCTTGAAATGCAAGAGTTGGAATATTTCAGTACTGTTTTGTCGTGGTTTACCTTATCACAGTTACATTCTCTTGATTTTTCAAAGTTTGTTTTGGATTTCTTTCCTTGAAATTTAAGAGTTGGAATATTTCAGTAGTCTTTTGTCTTTGTTTACATTGACACGGTTACATTCTCTTGATTTTTCAAAGATCATTTTTTTATTTATATCGTTGAAATACAAGAGTTGGAATATTTCAGTAGTGTTTTGTTATGGTTTACCATGTCACAGTTACATTCTCTTGATTTTTCAAAGTTCATTTTGAATTTCTTTCGTTGAAATGCAAGAGTTGGAATATTTCACTAGTGTTTTGTCATGGTTTACCATGCCACAGTTAAATTCTCTTGATTTTTCAAAGTTCATTTTGAATTTCTTTCATTGAAATGCAAGAGTTGGAATATTTCAGTAGTGTTTTGTCATGGTTTACCATGTCACAGTTACATTCTCGTGATTTTTCAAAGTTCATTTTGAATTTCTTTCATTGAAATGCAAGAGTTGGATTATTTCAGTAGTGTTTTGTCGTGGTTTACCATGTCACAGTTACATTCTTTTGCTTTTTCAAAGTTCATTTCGAATTTCTTTCGTTGAAATGCAAGAGTTGGAATATTTCAGTAGTGTTTTGTCTTGGTTTACCTTGCCACAGTTACATTCTCTTGATTTTTCAAAGTTCATTTTGAATTTCTTTCATTGAAATGCAAGAGTTGGAATATTTCAGTAGTGTTTTGTCATGGTTTACCTTGTCACAGTTACATTCTCTTAATTTTTCAAAGTTCATTTTGAATTTCTTTCATTGAAATGCAAGTTTTAATATTTCAGTAGTGTTTTGTTGTGCTTTACCTTGTCAAAGTTACATTCTCTTAATTTTTCAAATGCAAGAGTTTGAATATTTCACTAGCGTTTTGTTGTGCTTTACCTTGTCACAGTTACATTCTCTTGATTTTTCAAAGTTCATTTTGAATTTCTTTCATTGAAATGCAAGATTTGGAATATTTCAGTAGTGTTTTGTTATAGTTTACTATTTCGTATTTACATTTGAATGATTTTTCCACGTTTATTTTGTGTTTCTTTTGTTGAAATGCAAGAGTTGGAATATTTCAGTAATGTTTTTGTCGTGGTTTACTTTGTCACAGTTACATTCTCATGATTTTTAAAAGTTTATTTTGAATTTCTTTTGTGAAATTCAAGAGTTGGAATATTTCAGTAGTGTTTTGTCGTGGTTTACCTTGTCACAATGACATTCTCTTTATTTTTCAAAGTTCATCTTGAATTTCTTTCGTTGAAATGCAAGAGTTAGAATATTTCAGTAGTGTTTTGTCGTGGTTTACCGTGTCACAGTTACATTCTCTTGATTTTTCAAAGTTCATTGTGGATTTCTTTCATTGCAATGTGTTTTGTTGTGCTTTACCTTGTCACAGTTACATTCTCTTGATTTTTCAAAGTTCATTTTGGATTTCTTTCGTTGAAACTCAAGAGTTGGAATATTTCAGTAGTGTTTTGTCGTGGTTTACCTTGTCACAGTTACATTCTCTTGATTTTTCAAAGTTCATTTTGGATTTCTTTCGTAAAATGCAAGAGTTGGAATATTTCAGTAGTGTTTTGTCGTGCTTTACCTTGTCACAGTTACATTCTCTTGATTTTTCAAAGTTCATTTTGAATTTCTTTCCTCCGTACCCCCCCGTACGTAGGAAAGAAATTGAAAATGAACATTGAAAAACCAAGAGAATGTAACTGTGACATGGTAAACCACGAAAAAACACTACTTAAATATTCCAACTCTTGCATTTTACGAAAGAAATCCGAAATGAACTTTGAAAAAATCAAGAGAATGTAACTGTGACAAGGTAAAGCACAACAAAACACTACTGAAATATTCCAACTCTTGTATTTCAACGAAAGAAATCCAAAATGAACTTTGAAAAATCAAGAGAATGTAACTGTGACAAGGTAAAGCCCAACAAAACACATTTCAATGAAAGAAATCCACAATGAACTTTGAAAAATCAAGAGAATGTAACTGTGACATGGTAAACCACTACAAAACACTACTGAAATATTCCAACTCTTGCATTTCAACGAAAGAAATTCAAAATGAACTTTGAAAAATCAAGAGAATGTAATTGTGACAAGGTAAACCACTACAAAACACTACTGAAATATTCCAACTCTTGCATTTCACAAAAGAAATTCAAAATGAACTTTGAAAAATCAAGAGAATGTAACTGTGATAAAGTAAACCACGACAAAAACATTACTGAAATATTCCAACTCTTGCATTTCAACGAAAGAAATTCAAAATGAACTTTGAAAAATCAAGAGAATGTAACTGTGACAAGTTAAACCACTACAAAACACTACTGAAATATTCCAAATCTTTCATTTCAATGAAAGAAATTCAAAATGAACTTTGAAAAATCAAGAGAATGTAACTGTGACAAGGTAAAGCACAACAAAACACATTTCAATGAAAGAAATCCACAATGAACTTTGAAAAATCAAGAGAATGTAACTGTGACATGGTAAACCACGACAAAACACTACTGAAATATTCCAACTCTTGCATTTCAACGAAAGAAATTCAAGATGAACTTTGAAAAATCAAGGGAATGTCATTGTGACAAGGTAAACCACGACAAAACACTACTGAAATATTCCAACTCTTACATTTCACAAAAGAAATTCAAAATGAACTTTGAAAAATCAAGAGAATGTAACTGTGACAAAGTAAACCACGACAAAAACATTACTGAAATATTCCAAATCTTGCATTTAAACGAAAGAAAAAAAACATGAACTTATAAAAATCAATAGAATTAAACTTTTAGAATTTAAACCAATACAATACAATACTGAAGTAATCAAAATATCTAATTTCAATGAAATAAATCAAAAATGATATTCGAAAAAATCATGAGAATGTAAGTTTGATAATGAAAACCAAAACAAAACACTAATGAAGTATTCAAACTCTTGCATTTCAACGAAAGAAAATCAAAATGAAATATGAAAAATCAAGTGAATGTAACTGTGACAAGCTAAAGTACAACAAAACAATACTGAAATATTCAATCTCGTGCATTTGAACGAAAGAAATTCAAAATGAACTTTCAAAAATTAAGAGAATCTAACTGTGACAAGGTAAACCGTAACAAAACATTACTGAAATATTCCAACTCTTGCATTTCAATGAAAGAAATTCAAAATGAACTTTGAAAAATCAAGAGAATGTAACTGTGACAAGGTAAACCATGGCAAAACACTACTGAAATATTCCAACTCTTGCATTTCAATGAAAGAAATTCAAACTGAACTTTGAAAAATCAATAGAATGTAACTGTGACAAGGTTAACCGTGACAAAACACTACTGAAATATTCCAACTCTTGCATTTCAACAAAAGAAATTCAAAATGAAATTTGAAAAATTAAGAGAATGTAACTGACAAGGTAAACCACGACAAAACACTACTAAAATATTCCAACTCTTGCATTTCACCGAAAGAGATTCAAAATGAAGTTTGAAAAATCAAGAGAATATAACTGTAACAAGATAAACCACGACAAAACACTACTGAAATAATCCAACTCTCACATTTCAACAAAAGAAATACAAAATGAACTTTGAATAATTAAGAGAATATATCTGTGAAAAGGTAAACCGTGACAAAACACTACTGAAATAATCCAAATCGAAAATTTAATTAAAAGAAATCCAAATTAAACTTTCAAAAATTACGAGAACGTAACTGTGACTAGGTAAACCACGAAAAAACGCTAGTGGAAAAATCCAACTCTTGCTTTTCAACTAAAGAAGTCCAAAATGAACTTTAAAAATTCAAGAGAATGTAACTGTGACATGGTAAACCATGACAAAACACTACTGAAATATTCCAACTCTTGCATTTCAACGAAAGAAATCCAAAATGAACTTTGAAAAATCAAGAGAATGTAACTGTGACATGGTGAACCACGACAAAACACTACTGAAATATTCCAACTCTTACATTTCAATGAAAGAAATTCAAAATGAACTTTGAAAAATCAAGAGAATGTAACTGTGGCAAGGTAAACCATGACAAAACACTAGTGAAATATTCCAACTCTTGCATTTCAATGAAAGAAATTCAAAATTAACTTTGAAAAATCAAGAGGATGTCACTGTGACAATGTAAAGCATAACAAAACACTACTGAAATATTCCAACTCTTGCATTTCAATGATAAAAATCAAAAAATTAACTTTGAAAAGTCAAGAGAATGTAACTGTGGCAAGGTAAACCATGAAAAAAGACTACTGAAATATTTCAACTCTTGTATTTCAAAGAAATAAATCCAAAATAAACTTTGAAAATTCAAGACAATGTAACTCTAATAAGGTAAATCACGACAAAACACTCCTGAAATAGTCCGACTCTTGCATTTCAAAGAAGAATTTCAAAATGAACTTTGAAAAATCAAGATAATGTAATAGTGATATGGTAAACCACGACAAAACACTACTGAAATATTCCAACTCTTGCATTTCACGAAAGAAATTCAAAATGAACTTTTAAAAATCAAGAGAATGTAACTGTGACAATGTAAAGCACAACAAAACACTACTGAAATATTCCAACTCTTGCATTTCAACGAACGAAATCCAAAATGAACTTTGAAAAATCAAGAGAATGTAACAGTGACAAAGTAAGGCCCAACAAGACACTACTGAAATATTCCAACTCTTGCATTTCACGAAAGAAATTTAAAATGAACTTGGAAAAATCAAGAGCATGTAACAGTGATATGGTAAACCACGACAAAACACTACTTAAATATTCAAACTCTTGCATTTAACGAAAGAAATTCAAAATGAACTTGTAAAAATCAAGAGAATTTAACTGTGACATGGTAAACCACGACAAAACACTACTGAAATATTCCAACTCATGCATTTCGCGATATAAAATCAAAATGAACTTTTAAAAATCAATAGAATGTAACTGTGAGAAGGTAAAGCACAACAAAACACTACTGAAATATTCCAACTCTTGCATTTCATGAAAGAAATTCAAAATGAACTTTGAAAAATCAAGAGAATGTAACTGTGACAAGGTAAACCACGACAAAACACTACTGAAATAATCCAACTCTTGCATTTAAATTAAAGAAATTCAATAATGAACTTTGACAAATCAAGAGAATGTAACTGTGACAAGGTAAACCACGATAAAACACTACTGAAATATTCCAACTCTTGCATTTCAAGGAAAGAAATCCAAAATGAACTTTGAAAAATTAAGCGAATGTAACTGTGAAAAGGTAAACGACGATAAAACACTACTGAAATATTCTAACTCTTGCATTTAACGAAAGAAATACAAAATGAATTTTGAAAAATCAAGAGCATGTAACAGTGATACGGTAAACCACGAAAAAACACTACTGAAATATTCCAACTCTTGCATTTCACGAAAGAAATTCAAAATGAACTTTGAAAAATCAAGAGAATGTAACTGTGACAAGGTAAAGCACAACAAAACACTACTGAAATATTCCAACTCTTGCATTTCAACGAAAGAAATCTAAAATGAACTTTGAAAAATCAAGAGAATGTAACAGTTACAAGGTAAGGCATAACAAGACACTACTGACAAAACACTAGGTAAACACTTTACCTTGTGTAACACTAGGTTACACAAGGTAAAGCACAACAAAACACTACTGAAATATTCCAACTCTTGCATTTCAACGAAAGAAATTCAAAATGAACTTTGAAAAAAATCAAGAGAATGTAACTGTGAAAAGGTAAACCACGACAAAACACTACTGAAATATTCCAACTCTTGCATTTCATAAAAGAAGTTCAAAATGAACTTTGAAAAATCAAGAGAATGTAACTGTGACATGGTAAACCACGACAAAACGCTACTGAGATATTCCAACTCTTGCATTTCACGAAAGAAATTCAAAATGAACTTTGAAAAATCAAGAGCATGTAACTGTGACAAGGTAAAGCACAACAAAACACTACTGAAATATTCCAACTCTTGCATTTCACGAAAGAAATTCAAAATGAACTTTGAAAAATCAAGAGAATGTAACTGTGACAAGGTATAGCACAACAAAACACTACTGAAATATTTCAACTCTTGCATTTCAACGAAAGAAATTCAAAATGAACTTTGAAAAAAATCAAGGGAATGTAACGGTGACAAGGTAAACCACGACAAAACACTACTGAAATAATCCAACTCTTGCATTTCAATGAAAGAAATTCAAAATGAACTTTGAAAAATCAAGAGAATGTAAAAATCGAACATTAACTTTGAAAAATCAATATAATTTTACTTTGAATCGGTAAACCAATACAACACACTACTTAAATATTCCAACTCTTGCATTTCAAGGAAGTAAATCCAAAATCAACTTTGAAAAATCAATACAATGTAACTGTGACAAGGTAAAGCACGACAAAACATTACTGAAATAATCTAACTCTGGCATTTCAAAGAAAGAAATCCAAAATGAACTTTGAAAAATCAAGAAAATGTAACTTTGAAAAGGTAAACCACGACAAAACACTACTGAATTTAAGTATGTTTCATCTCATTCGAAGACATGTAAAAAAAGTTGAAAAACAATATATCATGTTGAAAAAATCAAAAAAAAATGGGGAGGGGGGGCCAAAAATTTGGAGGGAGGGCGCGCCCGTAGAGTTGGGGGAGAGGAGACCTATGGAGGGATGAATGCCTTGGTGGTTAGGGTCGTTGGTGTTTATGATCCATGATGGTTCATACTCAAGTATACCTCACTACTTGATCTGTAAGGATTTCTATGAATTGTTCTGAATTTCTTTATTAAAATTCTTTTCTTGCCATCTACATCTCTCTTAGTATCAACTTTCTAGTATAGTATAACGTTAGACTATTTTAAACTTACAACACTGTTAAAACGCCACTTGTGTATTATACAGAACACATCAAAGAAGTAAAGCTGTCTATTATTAAAATTCTGTTCTAACCACCTACATCTCTCTTAGTATCATCTTTTTATTACACTCTAACGTTAGACTCTATTTTAAACTGACAACACTGTTCAAACGCCATTTAGGTTACCTTAACTGCTAATCACTTTAACCCTTTTTCTCTATCGTCAAGTACTTGCTCTGGAAAGGTACCTGGGAACATAAGGCAATTCAGGAACCAGTGGGGAATCCCCGCTCGTAACCGCTAATCACTTTAACCCTTTTTCTCCATCGTCAAGTACATGCTCCAAAAATATTTTATTCAGAGATTTCATGTTAAAAAAAATTATCCAATCACTAATTACCCCTTTTTTGCAAATGTCAATCAATGAATTCCGATTGTAAAAGCGTGTTTAATCACGTTGCTTGGAAAGGTATCCATAAGTACATGCTCTGGAAAGGTACCAAGGAACATAAGGCAAGCAAATCCATAAGTACATGCTTTGGAAATGTTTTTCCTATGGCAGTAAGCAAATAGCATGGGAATTCCTATGGCAGTAACCAAATTCATTATTAGCATTCTACTCATATTTTATAAGTAAGAAATATAGACTCAGGGTTGTAAACTGGAAGTCAGCAAAAAGCTATGGTTATAAACATTGAATGTAACACGATATTTACACACGGTATAATAATAGACGCGGAGAATAATATAAGCCGAAAAACAAGGAATATATTTTGTTAATTCCGAATTTGATAGGGAACAGCTATTCAAACATTCAATTTTGTGGTTCAATGTAAACTTATTTCCATATATTAATATAGCAACCTCCTTATAATATATAAATATTTTAACTGTCATATATCTTAATCCATGTATAACAATATTCAGCATCATAGTCACAATCCATACACTATAACTCTGTGTGTAATATCCAACCACCATTCTTATGCTGAGTAAATAGAAATAAAATGTGAATAAAACCTTGAATAGAACCAAACAAGGTGCAAACAGACCCAAACTTTGAGGGGTGACGACTTGATGTTTAAAGCTATGCTATGTTTAAATATGTTTAAAGCTATGTTTAAAGCTATGATGTTTAAATTTCATGTTCTTGAATTCATCGTAAATTCTACATTTGTCCAGAGTGGAAAATGCGTATAGGCTGTTCATTTCTTAAATGTTGATGCAACGTGGTTCAGCATAAACACTGAATAGATCGGGTTTACGTTGGAGTCAGACAATAGTAAATTCGGTACTGTTCTATTAGCTGTAAAACACGCGAGAAAGCCACTCGAGAAGTACAAAGATCAATTAGGCATTACCAGGTGTTTTACTATCTGACGCTGCATAAACAAAGGGGTTTCTCATTCATAACTATATTTAAACTTTAGTCTTTTGGGGTTTAGGGGGGAAAGGTACCTAGGTTAGGTTACGTATTTAATATATATCCCACCCCCCTAATGTGCAAATATATATCCGGAAATTGTTTGCAAACTATTATATTTTTATTCTATATTGTTTTATTTCATTAGCATTAACCAAATTTCACCTCTCGTGTGTTTTACAGCTAATAGAACAGTACCGTAAATTCTACCATTTGAATTAATTGATAAATGAGTGCCAATGCGCCTAAAATATTAATTGACATGAGAATATACATAGGAATTATAAAGAATATGTTGGTTGCGAGCTGGCATATAAGCTGTATTCTGCCCACAAAGAGAAGCCACATGAAGATGACTTTAAAATACTGTTGTTTGTTACATATGGAATGTAAGATCTTTGGTTAGGACTCTTTTGCACTTACCCTTCCATTCAGATTATAATTTTAAAAATGATGATCCCAATTAGGAAGAAAGTAATAAAATATGATATATTTGCTTGTAGGCTACCCTTGTCTGGGTACATATCTGTCTTGTAAAAAAAAAACAACTTTTAAGCAACTTTTTTTGGTACTTGTCTAGAATCCAGTAGTAATTCGAGACAGACCTCATCGAAATCTCAAAGATGCTTTATGAAAACCGGTATTCGCTGCCTTGTGAGGTATTGCTTACTCCCTGACAAATGTTTAAACTTTTTTTGGGGGGGGGGTTGAAGGGGCAAAAAAAGGTACTTACGTTAAGTTAGGTTACTGACTTAATATATTCTATGCTTTACCCCCACCCCCACCCCTAATGTGCAAATATATAGAATAAATTTGTTTCTGAACTATTATATTTTCATCCTATTTTGTTTTATTTCATTAGCACTGATGAAACTTCACTTATCGCTTGACTATTAGATTCTTGACAAGTATCCTTTTTTCTAACAGTTTTTACCTCCAATTACACTAAAATGTAAAAAAAAAAATCGAAAGCTGGAAAAATTTAAATCTTGTTACTAAAAATGAAAGCATAGAACGGTTGTGATATACTTTGTCCCTATACAAAGATGACTTTTTATGTCATGACCGCTTCACAGTCTCATTTTTTTCTTGAAAATTTAAATTTTCAAATATTCAAAACTTTTTTTTAAATATTTTTTATTGTTTTTAGTATTCGATTAATCTTCTCATCAATTTGCGCCCTTGATGCTTTATACTAACGATTCATAACCATGTCTGACCAATTACTACAGTGATAACCTTTTATACAAATTTTATTCCAACGATTCTCGCTTGTAACCTTTCACCACAAGACCACACCTAAATCTCCTTTGAAACAACCAGTGGTCATATAATTGGCTGTAAACAGGTATATGGTCTTTGGAGATCATCTTCAACCTAAGACAGGATAATAATATATGATTTATTTACGATAAAATAGATATACAATAATACAATATACTATTCCCCCAAAGGCACTTTGGCCTGTAAAGAAGGGGAAGACACACGAGTCACTAGCTCAAAGAAAAAAAAAGATCACTTACTCACAGAGAGAAGAGCATTAAAAGAAAAAAAAAATCCTGAACAGAAGAAATTAAATAAAAGCGTTTAAAGAAAGCTATTGAAATGTGCAATTTGGCGTGGTATGCTTTCTTCATTGCAGAGTATCTAAACGGCTCTTCTTTAAATGTTCTTCTTTTTAAGGAGTTCCACTATTTGTGCCCGTGCCTTCTATGCTTACACCAGATGATGATTACGATGATGATTTTGACGATGGTCTAACCGCTGAACCGGCCAAAGCAAGTGTTGAAACCAAGCAAGACGCACCGGAACAAAAAGGCTTATCCATAACCAAGGTAATTCTCCACGTTAGACACACATGAATTTTCCAGTCACTGGGGGCGTGTAAAATCTTGCAAAAAAAGTAGATAAATTTAACAAGGTTAAATGTTTTTGTTTGATATTACAGCTAGATTTATGTGATAGTCATTTTTCAAGTTTATTTGGAAATGAGATGCGACGTATAATGTTTATTCAGCTCATAGAATTGTTGTTGTTTTTTTTTCTCTCTTCGAACGGTGAAAACCAGCCAAATCGATGCTAGATTTCTCCATTACACAAAATGTTTCTTGTCCGTTTTTTCTCTTTTCCAAAACAGGCATAATTGTTGGATATTGCTTTTTTCAGCCAGAAACTATATAATCTAGCTCAAACAGCTAAATGTTATGCTTGTAAATAAAGATACTAGAATTTTAGTCAATTCTACCGGATTAGTGTGGAAACGGAAGGCTGCAAAAAAATATGCTGTTTTTTTCAAACAGTTCGTGGTAAAGAACTGTAAGTAAGGAGCAAATCGGCCCAATAGTAACAGAAACTCTAAAAAACAGAATTCTGATAACAATAAATATGTCAAAATAATTGGCTTTTTATGCTAATTCCAAATATATGAGATTCATTAAGTTTGATTCTACCCATCAAAAGCTACGAGCCTGAGAAAAGTTGCCAAAGTTTCGAATAAGAGGGAAAACACCCCATAAAATTCAAGTAATCTTAGTAAAAAATCACACCATCAGATTCAGCATTTCTAAGAACCCCACAGAAGATGCTTGAAACTCTTATTTACAAAAACAGGGATATTTCTATTTTTTGCCGGAAAAAATATCGTGGATGCGCGTTTATTTTTTTTTATTTTTTTGTTTTTTTCGTTTTTTTTCCATGGGTGGCCGTATCGGACCAATGGTTTTAGAACATAGGAAAAGGGCTCATTGGACTGCAATGAAAAGACCTAGTGCCTGTCTTGTGTCACGAAAAGGGTTTGAAGGCAACTACCCCCCCCCTCCCACGCACCTTTTCCCCCAAAGACATCCGATAAAAATTTGGAGATTGTTGTTTGATTTAACATAATTGAAAGGTTCGATAACTCTGCTATTATCCTTTTTCACCCAGAAATTACTAAATCTTGTTCAAAATGGTTAATATCATAGGCAGCGAGCTAGCGCTGCCTAAGTAAAGAACGATGTGGGCACAATGTGTTGTTATTTGTTTTTTGTTTTTTTTTCTCAATACCTGGACACTTCGTATCGAAGGAGTTGTCGTAGACAGTTCGAAAAGGGTTCATTCGATTGGAAATTGGAGTGGCTAGTGCCCTTTTTAATAGTCGAAAGTGATTGGCTGGCAGCTAGCCCCCCCCCCCCACGCCCATCATTTCCCCAAACACATCTACTCCAAATGCTGAGACAGCTATTTTGTTCAGTATAGTTAATGTCTTCATAAAAAAAATCTTTTTAAGGAGGACACTTCCCAACAACCCTCGGGGAAAAGGTTTTAAGTTATGCCCTGGGGGCCTATAAGGTTTTTATAGAAGGTGTTGTCGTAGAAACTTCGAAAAAGGCTCATTCGATTGGACATTCAAAGGATTAGTGCCCCTCTTAATAGTCGAAAGTGATTGGAGGGTAACTAGCCCCCCCCCCTCGCCCATCATTCCCCCAAACACATCCAATCAAAATTGTAAGATAGCCATTTTGTTCAGTGTAGTTGATTTCCAGATAGAAAATATGTTTTTCAAGAGGCCACTCCCACACAGCCCTCAGGCCAAGGGTTTTAAGTTATGCCCTGGGGGCATATAAGGTTTTTATTGAAGGCGTTGTTGTAGAAACTTCAAAACAGGCTCATTCGATTGAAAATTCAAAGGACTAGTGCTCTTTTTAATAGTCGAAAGTGATTGGAGGGCATTTAGCCCCCCCCCCCCCCCACGCCCATAATTCCCCCAAACACATCCAATCAACATTTTGAGATAGCAATTTTGTTCAGCGTAGTTGATTTCAAGAGAGAAAATGTGCTTTTGAGGAGGACACTCCCCCACAACCCTCAGGGCAAGGGTTTTAAGTTATGCCCTGGGGACATATAAGGTTTTTATAGAAGGCGTTGTCGTAGAAACTTCAAAACAGACTCATTCGTTTGGAAATTCAAAGGCAATGTGTCCTTTTTAATAGTCGAAAGGGATTGGAGGGCAACTAGCCCCCCCCCACGCCCATCTTTCCCCCAAAAACATGCAATCCAAATTATGAGATAGCCATTTTGTTCAACGTAGTTGATTTCCAGATAGAAAATAGGTTTTTGAGAAGGACACTTCCCCACAACCCTCAGGGCAAGGGTTTTAAGTTATGCCCTGGGGGCATATAAGGCTTTTATAGAAGGCGTTGTCATAGAAACTTCAAAACAGGCTCATTCGATTGGAAATTCAAATTGCTAGTGCGCTTTTTAATATTCGAAAGTGATTGTAGGGCAACTAGCCCCCCCCCCCCCACACCCATCATTCCACCAATCACATCCAATCAAAATTTTGAGATAGCCATTTTGTTCAGCGTATTTGATTTCCAGATAGAAAATGTGTTTTTGAGGAGGACACACCCCCACAACCCTCAGGGCAAGGGTTTTAAGTTATGCCCTGGGGGCATATAAAGTTTTTATAGAGGACGTTGCTTTAGAAACTTCAAAACAGGCTCATTCAATTGGAAATTCAAAGGGCCAGTGCCCTTTTTAATAGTCGAAAGGGATTGGAGGGCAACTAGCCCCCTCCCCCCACGCCCATCGTTCCCCCAAACACATGCAATCAAAATTCTGAGATAGCCGTTTTGTTCAACGTAGTTGATTACCAGATAGAAAATTGTTTTTTGAGGAGGACACACCCTAGCAACACTCAGAGCAAGGGATTTAAGCTATTCCCTGGGGGTATACAAGGCTTTTATAGAAGGCGTTGTCGTAGAAACTTCAAAACAGGCTCATTCGATTGGGTATTCAAAGGGCTAGTGCCCTTTTTAATAGTCGAAAGTGATTGGAGTTCAGAGATAGGCATTTTGTCAGCGTAGCTGATTTCCAGATATAAAATATCTTTTTGAGGAGGACACTCCCCCACAACCCTTTGGGATAAGGGTTTTAAGTTAGGCCCTGGGGGCATATAAGGTTTTTATAGAAGGCGTTGTCGTAGAAACTTCAGAACAGGCTCATTCGATTGGAAATTCAAAGGGCTAGTGCCCCTCTTAATAGTCAAAAGTGATTGGAGGGCAACTAGTCCCCCACGCCCATAATTCCCCCAAACACATCTAATCAAAATTGTGAGATAGCCATTTTGTTCAGCGTAGTTGATTTCCAGATATGTCAAAATAATTGACTTTTTATGCTAATTAATTAAAAAAAAAACTTTCCGAAAAATAAGTTTTTCAAAGAAAAGTAAAGCACATTTTAAACTTAAGCTCAGTTGATATAGATACCTGTTAAAATTAAAATAAAAAATAACCAGATATTACAATTAAACAATAAATGAAACCCGAAACGAATCGAACTTAAATAAACAATCATAACAAAAACATACAAAAGGCAATAAGATAAGTGGATAAATATATGTTAAAGCGAATAATACTTAAATGGAATATGAAAATCACGCTTAAGACGAAAAGAAATATTTTGCTATTAAAGTATAAATGAAACTTAAAACGAACAGAAATTAAATAAACAATCAATGCGAACAAACATACAATATATATTATTGTAAATGAATAAATAAATCTTAAAACGAGTGAAACTTAAAAAGAATATGCAAATCAAGTTTGAATCGAATAAAAATAACTACTATAATAAATAATAAATAACTAGTGTCCCCTCCCCTGGATCCGCCACTGCCTTACACTCTCTGTTTCTTTCCTTGTTAGGGAGAATAGCAGATGCCTAATATGTGTGTGTTAATACCAAAACATTTTAACTCTCATTCGACCTTCAGGTATAAACAGAATTAGTTCAAAGAAAGGGGTGGGGAAAAAGGGTGTGTGGGGCGGGGGGTTATTTGCCCTTCGATCAATTTTGGCTCTTAAGAGCTGGACTAGAACTTCCAATTTCCAATCAAATGAGCCCTCTCTGAAGTTTATACGAGAATCCCTTCCTGCCCCCAGGCAGGGCAGGAACTGCGCTGCAAATGGGAGGAGGGGGTCGGATTTATTGCTAAGGGGTGGGCGGACGGGGCTGGCTGTACACAAAATTCTCTTTGGTGGCCCTGTTTTCACTAATCTTAGTGCATAACTAAAAACAATAAAACATCAAAACCTTATTGCCTTTATGACCTTTTGTTTTCTATTGTCAAAAACTCAGTAACATAAAAAAATTAATTTAAAAAACTAAAATAACTTTACACAAGAGATAACCATTCACAAGCAGTATATTTTTATGATTTTGGGAGAAATCAGGAAATATACATATTCAATAATAGTAAAAAAAAATGCATATGCCAGAGGCTGCAATTTAGGTAAATTTAAGGCAAAATACGGATTACTCCAGATCTTAGGATTACATTAACCAAATTATGTTCAAAATTTTGGTACGAAATAGAAACTGTTTCACATATTTATGATGGCCATTAGGCGAATAGTGCTTTCATTACAAACAAGAGTATGGCTACTGCCCGCTCCCCTAAGGGTAAAAGCATCATTCTCTTACTTAAATTAAATAAACAATCAATGCGAACAAACATACAATATATATTAATGTATATGAATAAATAAATCTTAAAACAAGTGAAATTTAAAATGAATATGCAAATCAAGTTTGAATCGAATTAAAATAACTAAAAATAAGGAGTTTGGGTATTGTCTCAGTGCAGAAGCCTTAAACTTACTGCCCCATAGACACTTTGCGGTTTCCACGACACCGCCTTCTATAGAAAACTTATATGCCCTCAGGGCAAAACCTAATACCCTTGCCCTGAGGGTTGTGGAGGATTGTCCTCCTCAAAAATATATTTTCTGTCTGGAAATCAACTATGCTGAACGAAATGGCTGTCTCAAAATTTTGATTGGATGTGTTTAGGGAAATGATGGGCGTCGGGTGGAGGGGGCTAGTTACACTCCAATCACTTTTGACTATAAAAAAGGACACTAGCCCTTTGAATATCCAGTCGAATGAGTCTGTTTTGAAGTTTCTACGACAACACCTTCTATAAAAACCTTATATGCCCCCGGGGCTTGACTTAAAACCCTTGCCCTGAGGGTTGTGGGGGAGTGTCCTCCTCAAAAATATATTTTATATCTGGAAATCAACTACGCTGAACAAAATTTTGATTGGATATGTTTGGGGAAATGATCGGCGTGTGGGGGGGGGGGGGGGGGGCTAGTTACACTCCAATCACTTTCGACTTAAAAAGGGCACTAGCCCTTTAATTTCCAATCGAATGAGCCTGTTTTGAAGTTTCTACGACAACGCCTTCTATAAAAACCTTATATGCCCCCAGGGCATAACTTAAAACCTTTGCCCTGAGGGTTGTGGGGGAGTGTCCTCCTCAAAAATATATTTTATATCTGGAAATAAACTACACTGAACAAAATGGCTATCTCAAAATTTTGATTGGATGTGTTCAGGGAAATGATGAGCGTCGGGTGGGGGGGGGGCTAGTTGCACTCCAACCACTTTCAACTATTAAAAAGGCACTAGCCCTTTAATTTCCAATTGAATGAGCCTGTTTTGAAGTTTCTACGAGAACGCCTTCTATAAAAACCTTATGCTCCCAGGGCATAACCTAAAACCCTTGCCCTGAGGGTTATGGGGGAGTATCCTCCTCAAAAAATATTGTCTATCTGGAAATCAACTACGCTGAACAAAATGGCTATCTCAAAATTTTGTTTGGAATGTTTGTAGGGGACTTATAGGCGTGGGGGGGCTAGTTGCCCTCCAATCATTTTTGACTATTAAAAAGGGCACTATCCCTTTAATTTTCAATCGAATGAGCAGTTTCTACGACAACGCCTTCTATAAAAACCTTATATGCCTCCGGGGCATAACTTAAAACCCTTGCTATAAGGGTTGTGGGTTAGTGTCCTCCCAAAAAATATATTTTCTATCGGGAAATCATCTCCGTTGAACAAAATGGCTATCTCAAATCTTTAATTGTATGTGTTTGGGTATATGATGGGCGTGGGGGGGGGCGAGGTACACTCCAATCACTTTCGACTATTAAAAAGGGCACTAGCTCTTTAATTTCCAATCGAATGAGCCTGTTTGAAGTTTCTACGACAACACCTTCTATAAAAACCTTATATGCCCCCAAGGCATAACTTAAAACCCTTGCCCTGAGGGTTGTGGGGGACTATCCTCCTCAAAATATATTTTTTATCTGGAAATCAACTATGCTGAACGAAATGGCTATCTCAAAATTTTGATTGGCTGTGTTTGGGGGAATGATGGGAGTGGGGGGGCGGGGGCTAGTTGCACTCCAATCACTTTCGACTATTAAAAAGGGCACTAGCCCTTTAATTTCCAATCGAATGAGCCTGTTTTGAAGTTTCTACGACAACACCTTCTATAAAAACCTTATATGCCCCCAGGGCATAATAAAACCTTTGCCCTGAGGGTTGTGGGGGAGTGTCCTCCTCAAAAATATATTTTCTATCTGGAAATCAACTACGCTGAACAAAATGGCTATCTCAAAATTTTGATTGGATGTGTTTGGGGAAATGACGGGCGTCGGGGGGGGGGGGGGGGTGCTAGTTGCACTCCAACCACTTTCAACTATTAAAAAGGGCACTAGCCCTTTAATTTCCAATCGAATGAGCCTGTTTTGAAGTTTATACGAGAACGCCTTCTATAAAAACCTTATATGCCCCCAGGGCATAACTTAAAACCCTTGCCCTGAGGGTTGAGGGTTAGTGTCCTCCTCAAAAAATATTTTCTATCTGGAAATCAACTACGCTGAACAAAATGGCTATCTCAGAATTTTGCTTGGAATGTTTTGGGGGGAATGCGGGGCGTGGGGGGGGCTAGTTGCCCTCCAATCACTTTCGACTATTAAAAAGGGCACTATCTCTTTAATTTCCAATGGAATGAGCCTGTTTTGAAGTTTCTACGACAACGCCTATAAAAAACCTTATATGCCCCCAGGGCATAACTTAAAACCCTTGCTCTGAGGGTTGTGGGGGAGTGTCCTCCTCAAAAATATATTTTCTATCTGGAAATCAACTACGCTGAACAAAATGGCTATATTAAAATTTTGATTGGATGTGTTTGGGGAAATGATGGGCGGGGGGGGGGAGGGGGGCTAGTTACATTCTAATCACATTCGACTATTTAAAAGGGCAATAGCTCTTTAATTTCCAATCGAATGAGCCTGTTTAGAAGTTTCTACTACAACGCCTTCTATAAAAACCTTATATGACCCCAGGGCATAACTTAAAACCTTTGCCCTGAGGGTTGTGGGGGAGCGTCCTCCTCAAAATATATTTTCTATCTGGAAATGAACTACGCTGAACAAAATGCCTATCTCTAAATTTGGATTGGATGGGTTCGGGGGAATGAGGGGCGGGGGGGGGGCCGTTGCCCACCAATCATTTTAGACTATTAAAAATGGCACTATCCCTTTAATTTCCAATCAAATGAGCCTGTTTTGAAGTTTCTACAACAACTCCTTCTATAAAAACCTTATATGCCCCCAGGGCATAACTTAAAACCCTTGCCCTGAGGGTTGTGGGGGAGTGTCCTCCTAAAAAATATATGTTCTATCTGGAAATCAACTACGCTGAACAAAATGGCTATCTCAAAATTTTGATTGGATGTGTTTGGGGAAATGATGGGCGTGGGGGGGGGGGGAGGTGAGACAGTTAAACGCCAATCATTTTCGACTATTAAAAAGGGCACTATCTCTTTAATTTCCAATCGAATGAGCCTGTTTTGAAGTTTCTACGACAACGCCTTCTATAAAAACCTTATATGACCCCAGGGCATAACTTAAAACTCTTTCCCTGAGGATTGTGGGGGAGTGTCCTCCTCAAAAATATATTTTCTATCGTGGGAAATCAACTACGCTGAACAAAATGGCTATCTCAAAATTTTGATTGGATGTGTTTGGGGGAATAATGGGCGTGGGGGGGGGGGGGGCTAGTTGCCCCCCAATCATTTTCGACTATTAAAAAGGGCACTAGCTTTTTTAATTTCCAATCGAATTAGCCTTTTTTGAAGTTTCTACGACAACGCCTTTTATAAAAACCTTATATGCCCCCAGGGTATAACTTGAAACCATTGCCCTGAGGGTTGTGGGGGAGTGTCCTCCTCAAAAATATATTTTCTATATTTGATATCGGCTATGTCAAAATTTTGATTGGATGTGTTTGGGGAAATGTTGGGCGGGGGCGGGGGAGGGCGATAGTTACACACCAATCACTTTCGACTATTAAAAAGGGCACTAGCCATTTAATTTATAATCGAAAGAGTCTTTTTTGAAGTTTCTACGACAACGCCTTCTATAAAAAAAAAAAACTTATACGCCCCCAGGGCATAACTTAAAACCCTTGCCCTCAGGGTTCTGGGGGAGTGTCCTCCTCTAAAATATACTTTCTATCTGGAAATCAACTATGCTGAATAAAATGGCTATCTCAAAATTTTGATTGGGTGTGTTTGGGGGAATGGTCGGCGTGGGGGGCTAGTTGCCCTCCAATCATTTTCGACTATTAAAAAGGGCACTAGAACTCTCGATTTCCAATCGAATGATCCCCCTTTGAAGTTTCTACGACAACCCCTTCCATATGAAGTGCCTCTGGGAAAAAAAAAATAATAAATAATAAAACATTGGAGCCGTATGGCCTTTACTATAGGCAACGCTATAGCGTTGCTTCTGATTGCAAATATATTATGTTTAAGAGGTAATTACTTGGCAAAAAAACTGTCGTCCTAATCCAGCAATTGAGACAAATGTGCACTTGAACGAGGCCCTTACCTTACCCATCTATCCAACTACCTAGGACCAAAGAGTATACCCGAACCGTCAACCAAATAGAAATGTCCAAGTCCATGCAAAGTCGTCATCAATAAATGTAAGTCTTTGTAAATTTACAAGCAAAATCACCTTAAATCTAGCAAAATATTTCCAAGTAGAACCTTCCATTTAGGGCTCATCAGAAGAAATATGTTATTCATTAAGTTTGATACTACCCATCAAAAGCTACGAGCCTGAGAAAAGTTGCCGAAGTTTCGAATAAGAGGGAAAACACCCCGTAAAATTCAAGTAATCTTAGTAAAAAATCACACCATCAGGTTCAGCATGTTTAAGAACCCCACAGAAGATGGTTGAAACTCTTATTTAAAAAAATGGGGATATTTCTATTTTTTTGCCGGAAAAAATATCATGGATGCGCGTTTATTATTTTTTTTTTTTTTTATCGTTTTTTTTTCCATGGGTGGCCGTATCGGACCAATGGTTTTAGAACATAGGAAAAGGGCTCGTTGGACTGAAATGAAAAGACCTAGTGCCTTTCTTATGTCACGAAAAGGGTTTGAGGGCAACTAGCCCCCCTCCCACGCACCTTTTCCCCCAAAGACATCCGATCAAAATTTGGAGATTGTCGTTTGATCTAACATAATTGAAAGGTTCGATAACTCTGCTATTATCCTTTTTTCACCCAGAAATCACTAAATTTTGTTCAAAATGGTTAATATCATAGGCAGCGTGCTAGCGCTGCCTAAGTAAAGAACGATGTGGGCACAATGTGTTTTTTTTTGTTTTTTTCTCCATACCCGGACACTTCGTATAGAAGGAGTTGATATGTTTTTCAAGAGGCCACTCCCTCACAACCCTCAGGGCAAGGGTTGTAAGTTATGCCCTGGGGGCATATAAGGTTTTATAGAAGGCGTTGTTTTGGAGAAACTTCAAAACAGGCTCCTTCGATTGGAAATTCAAAGGACTAGTACCCTTTTTAATAGTTGAAAGGGATTGAAGGGCAACTAGCCCCCCGCCCACGCCCACCATTCCCCCAAACACATCCAATCAAAATTTTTAGATAGCCATTTTGTTCAGCGTAGCTAATTTCAAGATAGAAAATGTGTTTTTGAGGAGGACACTCCCCCACAATCCTCAGGGCAAGGGTTTTAAGTTATGCCCTGGGGGCGTATAAGGTTTTTATTGAAGGCGTTGTCGTAGAAACTTCAAAACAGGCTCATTCGATTGGAAATTCAAAGGGCTTGAGCCATTTTTAATATTCGAAATTTATTGGAGGGCAACTAGCCCCCCCCCCCACGCCCATAATTCCCCCAAACACATTCAATCAAAATTTTGAGATAGCCATTTTTTCAGCGTAGTTGATTTCAAGATAGAAAATGTGTTTTTGAGGAGGACACTCCCCCATAACCCTCAGGGCAAGGGTTTTAAATTATGCCCTGGGGGCATATAAGGCTTTTATAGAAGGCGTTGTCGTACAAACTTCAAAAAAGGCTCATTCGATCGGAAATTCAAAGGGCTACCGCCCTTTTTAATAGTCGAAAGTATTGGAGGGCAACTAGCCCCCCCCCCCACGCCCATAATTCCCCCAAACACATCCAATCAAAATTTTGAGATAGGCATTTTGTTCAGCGTAGTTGATTTCTAGATAGAAAATATTTTTTTGAGGAGGATACTCCCCCACAACCCTCAGGGCAAGGGTTTTAATTTATACCCTGGGGGCGTATAAGGTTTTTATAGAAGGCGTTGTCGTAGAAACTTCAAAAAAGGCTCATTCGATTGGAAATTCAAAGGGCAAGTGCCCTTTTTAATAGTCGAAAGGGATTGGAGGGCAACTAGCCCCCTCCCCCGCGCCCATCTTTCCCCCAAGCACATGCAAACAAAATTGTGAGATAGCCATTTTGTTCAAAGTAGTTGATTTCCAGATAGAAAATAGGTTTTTTAGGAGGACGCTTCCCCAAAACCCTCACGGCAAGGCTTTAAGTTATGCCCTGGGGGCATATAAGGCTTTTATAGAAGGCGTTGTCGTAGAAACTTCAAAACAGGCTCATTCGATTGGAAATTCAAAGGGCTAGTGCCCTATTTAATAGTCGAAAGTGATTAGAGGGCAACTAGCTCCCCCCCCCCCTCAAGCCCATCATTCCCCCAAACACATCCAATCAAAATTGTGAGATAGCCATTTTGCTCAGCGTAGTTGATTTCCTTATAGAAAATATGTTTTTGAGGAGGACACTCCCATACAATCCTCATGGCAAGGGTTTTAAGTTATGCCCTGGGGGCATATAAGGTTTTTATAGAAGGTGTTGTCATAGAAACTTCAAAACAGGCTCATTTGATTGGAAATTCAAAGGGCTAGTGCCCTTTTTAATACTAGAAAGTGATTGGAGGGCACTTGCCCCCCCCCCCTCCCACGCTCATTATTCCCCAAAACACCTTCAATCAAAATTTTGAGATAACTATTTTGTTCAGCGTAGTTGATTTACAGATAGAAAATATGTTTTTGAGGAGGATACTCCACCACAGACCTCAGGGCAAAGGTTTTAAGCTATGCCCTGGGGGCATATAAGGTTTTTATAGAAGATATTGTCGTAGAAACTTCAGAAAAGGGTTCGTTCGATTTGAAATTCAAAGGGCTAGTGCCGTTTTTAATAGTCGAAAGTGATTAGTAATATTTTTTTTTGTTGTTGTTGTTTAGACCAGGGCACTTCGTATCGCAGGAGTTGTCGTGGGAACTTCGAAAGGGGCTCATTCGGTTGAAAATAAAAAGGGCTGATGCCCTTTTTAATAGTCGAAAGTGATTGGAGAGCAAGTAATCCCCCTTCCACTCCCACCCTCCCATTTGCCACATATGTTTAAAAACTAAATGTTGTGCTACTTCCCAATGAGGCATCTCAGAAAAATCCCAAGAACGACCGAGGGTATTATGTTCAAACTTTCGAGGCTACTTCTGCTATTAAAATTTAACCAAATCAAAATAGTGTAAGTGTATCAAAGCTATCAAAGTAAGTAAACAGATTTTTTTGCGAATGGTATCAAGTTTTCCAGCATGCGAATAGAATACAAAGATATAAAGTCTTAAAAAGCGAAAATATTAAAAGTGCTATTTTCTTTTTATCAGAAAAGACTACGTAAATATACATCAGGCTGGTATGAAACAAAAAAACTGTTCCCACAAAATAAGTACCTGATAGAAAAGCACGTAGTTATATAACACAAAAAATGAGCAAAAATAAAATTGAATAATCTACCAAGCTCGAAACTACCACAAATCAGCATCGATAAATAAATGAAACCCAAAACGAACTGAAATTAAAATAGATAACAGAGTTAAACTCGAAACGAGCGGGAATTAAAATAAGTTGGGCGCAAAACCCCTACGCCTTCCCAAGGCAAGAACTAAACTTGCACTTTACTGAAAAAAATATAAATGTTTTTACTTTTATAACTTTAATAAATCAAATAATTTTAACATTTTGATTACTAAATATCAGTATATGTATATTAAACTGACAATGCACATTCATTTGTATTGTAAATATCGGGGTTCCTTCTCCTCTTAAAATTTAACCAAATCAAAATAGCGAACCAAATCAAAGCTCCTATGCCTTCCCAAGACCAGTACAAATTTTGCACTTTACTGAAAAAAAATACAAGTGAATGTGCATTGTCAGTTTAATGTAAATGTTTTTACTTTTTATAACTTTTAAAATATAAATGTTTTTACTTTTATAACTTTAATAAATCAAATAATATTAAGATTTTGATTACTAAATATCAGTAAATGTATATTAAACTGACAATGCACATTCATTTGTATTTTTTACTGCAGTTTTATAAACGCTGGTAAAAAAATCATATTCTGTTTTGGTGAATAATATTTTATTTAAACACCCCATACATGAAAAAATGCAATAAGAGGAGTGTAAAATAGAAAAGAATTTTTTTTCTAAAAAAAAAAAAAAAGATTGTGCTTAAATCTGATCTTTTTTGGTGTACAGTTTTCTGGGAATGAAATACTGCCGAATATTTTATACTTTTTGAAATCCAAGATATGTGTGTTGTTTTTCTATGAACGATCGAAACCAGAGAAATTGGTGATTGAATCCTCAATTGCATCGAGTGTTTATTGCAGAATTGAGCTTGGTCTCTTTTTTTAGAGAGAGTTATTTATTTTTATCTATATTGCTCAAAAATCCAAATTATACTGTTATATCTTAGATTTAGGGAATATACCTTTTACCGTCGAACGAGCATATTACTGGCACTAACTTGTCGGCATTTTAATCATTGATAAACTGGCAATTTTTTTTGGCGAGGGAGTTAATTGGCTATCGGTTTTTGGTTCTCTGAGAACTTATATTGACATTAGACTTTTCCATTCTATCTGGGTTTATCAGGGCAGTAAAACTTAAATGCATCTTTTAACTCCCAACAGGCAATAAAAAAAGACTTCAAACTACGGATCAGCGGATATAGTAGAGAGGGGTCTTATACTCCCGTACGAACCACGTGGTTTATGGTTTTCTCAGTGAGAATGAAAAAACAGGAATTTTCTCACTTGAAAAACCATGAATTTTGTCACATTTATGGTTGTTTTCATGGATGGATATGTGTGTTGTTCGATTTATTTGATGTTTTTCTCGGATGTCAACATCAAATTATGGATGTTTTATGGTTTTTGTCAGTGAGAATTTGAAAAACATGAATTTTATAACATTTATGTCTGTTTTCATGGTTTTTGTCAGTGAGAATTTGAAAAACAGGAACTTTGTCACATTTAAGGATGACAACAGCAATTCATGTCGTGCGAATGACACGAGGGGTGATTTACATAATCGATAGGGGACATAATTTATTCAAGGATTATCGATCGAGTCTAATGGGGGTCAAGGTCAATCGATCTGTTGGTGTTTGGCAACGTGCGAATGACTCGAGGGATGATTTACATCATCGATGGGGGACATAATTTATTCAAGGATTCTCGATCGAGTCTAATCAGGGGTGGGTGTGTCAAGGTCAATCGATCTGTTGTTGTTTGGCCACGTGCGAATGACATGAGGGATGATTTACATAATCGATGGGGGAATTATTGATTCACGAAGGGGAAATTAAGAAACAAACATGGCTTAATTTTTGTTTGTTTAGCTTAACCTGTGTAATAGCACCTGTGAACTTGATTTACATAATCGCTAGGGGAAATTATTGATTCACGAAGGGGAGAATTAGAAAACATAAAAGCTTCTTTAATCTTAGGTCTGAGGGATAAACGTTCTTTAGGACAGAGAGAAAAATTAATATTCTATTTTCAAATAGGGCTTCATTGATCTTTAGTGTCAGGAATTATAATTGACATCACTTGTTATCTTGGAATTATGCAGGAGTCTAAAGAGATAGAAATTCTATTTTTAAATACGGCTTCACGGAGCTTTAAGTCGGAGAGGTAAATTGATATTCTAACGAAACCCTAATAGTTTAGCTAGGAAAATTTATGAGATGAAGAGATTAACGTAGGAAAGGGTTTCCTAGAAATTTGAAATGCGTTAGCGCACAGATGCCATACAAAAGGAACACGCTGAAATTACGTTTAGGGATTATTTGGGCGAAACGGTTTTATCCATTTTATGGGATTATTTCGGCGAAACCGTTAGAGACATTTTGAAAGAAGATTTTAGAAAGGGTTTTAGAAGAGGTTTTGAGTGTGGTCGTTATAATACACAAGTTCCATTTGAACAGTGTTGTGAGGTCCTCTAACCCAACCCCAAAGGGTTCCAATCCTCATACCCCCACCCCGAAGGAAGCCCCCCGTCCTCAAAGGTCCACCGGGCTCCCAAAGGCCCTCCACCGGTCCCCAAATGTCCCCCAGGCCCCCAACTGCCCCCCGGACACTCAAAGGTCCCCCAAGCTCCCAAAGGGCCACCGGCGCCTCCAAAGGCCCACCCCAGACCCTCCACGGCCATCCCCGGGCCCCCCCAAGGCCCATCGAGCGCCCCAAGGACCAACGGGGTCCCCCAGGCCCGCCCCCGGTCCCCAAATGTCACCCCGACACCCAAAGGCCCTCCCTGTGCCCCAAAGGCCCTCCCTGTGCCCCAAAGGCCCTCCCCCGGCCCCCCTCCTCCTCCTCCCACCTCCTCCCCCTCCTCCTCCTCATCCTCCCTCCTCCTCCTCCTCCTCCTCCTCCTCCTCCTCCCACCTCCTTCCTCCTCCTCCTCCCACCTCCTCCCACCTCCTCCCTCCTCCTCCTCCCTCTTTCTCCTCCTCCCCTCTCCCACCCCCATTCCCTCCCCATTTTTTATACTTTTTTTGTGCATTGAGACACAGAACGACCCCCTGCCCCCGGCCCCTCCCCCCTCCAAAGGTCTGATTTTTTCAAAGTTCATTTTGAATTTCTTTCATTGAAATGCAAGAGTTGGAATATTTCAGTAGTGTTTGGTTGTGGTTTACCTTGTCACAGTTACATTTTCTTGATTTTTCAAAGTTCATTTTGAATTTCTTTCGTTGAAATGCAAGAGTTGGAATATTTCAGTAGTGTGATGTTGTAGTTTACAATGTCACAGTTACATTCCCTTAAATTTTGATTGTACATTTTGAATTTATTTAGTTGAAATGCAAGAGTTGGAATATTTAACTAGTGTGATGTTGTAGTTTACCCTGTCACAGTTACATTCCCTTAATTTTTGATAGTCCATTTTGAATTTCTTTCGTTGAAATGCAAGAGTTGGAATATTTCAGTAGTGTTTGGTTGAGGTTTACCATGTCACAGTTACATTCCCTTAATTTTTGATAGTCCATTTTGAATTTCTTTCGTTGAAATGCAAGAGTTGGAATATTTCAGTAGTGTTTGGTTGCGGTTTACCTTGTCACAGTTACATTTTCTTGATTTTTCAAAGTTCATTTTGAATTTCTTTCGTTGAAATTCAAGAGTTGGATTATTTCAGTAGTGTTTTGTCGTGGTTTACCTTGTCACAGTTACATTAAATTGATATTTAAAAGTTCATTTTGAATTTATTTCTTTGAAATGAAAGAGTTGGAATATTTCAGTAGTGTTTGGTTGCGGATTACCTTGTCACAGTTACATTCACTTAATTTTTCAAAGTTCATTTTGAATTTCTTTCGTTGAAATGCAAGAGTTGGAATATTTCACTAGTGTTTGGTTGTGGTTTACCATGTCACAGTTACATTCCCTTAATTTTTCAAAGTTCATTTCGAATTTCTTTCATTGAAATTCAAGAGTTGGAATATTTCAGTAATGTTTGGTAGTGGTTTACCTTGTCACAGTTACATTCTCTTAATTTTTCAAAGTTCATTTTGAATTTCTTTCCTTGAAATGCAAGAGTTGGAATATTTCAGTAGTGTTTGGTAGTGGTTTACCTTGTCACAGTTACATTCTCTTAATTTTTCAAAGTTCATTTTGAATTTCTTTCGTTGAAATGCAAGAGTTGGAATATTTCAGTAGTGTTTGGTTGCGGTTTACCTTGTCACAGTTACATTAACTTAATTTTTCAAAGTTCATTTTGAATTTCTTTCTTTGAAATGCAAGAGATGGAATATTTCAGTAGTGTTTGGTTGCGGTTAACCTTGTCACAGTTACATTATCTTAATTTTTCAAAGTTCATTTTGAATTTCTTTCATTGAAATGCAAGAGTTGTAATATTTCAGTAGTGTTTGGTCGTGGTTTACCTTGTCACAATTACATTCCCTTAATTTTTCAAAGTTCATTTGAATTTCTTTCGTTGAAATGCAAGAGTTGGAATATTTCAGTTGTGTTTGGTTGCGGTTTACCTTGTCACAGTTACATTCCCTTAATTTTTCAAAGTTCATTTTGAATTTCTTTAGTTGAAATGCAAGAGTTGTAATATTTCACTAGTGTTTGGTTGTGGTTTACCATGTCACAGTTACATTTTCCTGATTTTTCAAAGTTTATTTTGAATTTCTTTCATTGAAATGCAAGAGTTGGAATATTTCACTAGTGTTTGGTTGTGGTTTACCTTGTCACAGTTACATTTTCCTGATTTTTCAAAGTTTATTTTGAATTTCTTTCATTGAAATGCAAGAGTTGGAATATTTCAATAGTGTTTGGTTGTGGTTTACCTTGTCACAGTTACATTTTCTTGATTTTTCAAAGTTCATTTTGAATTTCTTTCATTACCTTGTCACAGTTACATTCCCTTAATTTTTCAAAGTTCATTTTGAATTTCTTTCGATGAAATTCAAGAGTTGGAATATTTCAATAGTGTTTGGTTGTGGTTTACCATGTTACAGTTACATTCACTTAATTTATCAAAGTTCATTTTGAATTTCTTTCATTGAAATGCAAGAGTTGGAATATTTCACTAGTGTTTGGTTGCGGTTCACCTTGTCACAGTTACATTATCTTGATTTTTCAAAGTTCATTTTGAATTTCTTACATTGTAATGCAAGAGTTGGAATATTTCAGTAGTGTTTGGTCGTGGTTTACCTTGTCACAATTACATTCCCTTAATTTTTCAAAGTTCATTTGAATTTATTTCGTTGTAATGAAAGAGTTGGAATATTTCAGTAGTGTTTGGTTTCGGTTTACCTTGTCACAGTTACATTCTCTTAATTTTTCAAAGTTCATTTTGAATTTCTTTCGTTGAAATACAAGAGTTGGAATATTTCAGAAGTGTTTGGGTGTGGTTTCCATTGTCACAGTTACATTTTCTTGATTTTTCAAAGTTCATTTTGAATTTCTTTCGTTGAAATGCAAGAGTTGGAATATTTCAGTAGTGTGTTATTGTAGTTTACCCTGTCACAGTTTCTTTGTCTTTATTTTTATATTTTCATTTTGAATTTCTTTCGTTGAAATGCAAGAGTTTGTATATTTCAGTAGTGTTTGGTCGTGGTTTACCTTGTCACAGTTACATTTTCGTGATTTTTCAAAGTTCATTTTGAATTTCTTTCGTTGAAATGCAAGAGTTGGACTATTTCAGTAGTGTTTGTTCGTTGTTTACCTTGTCACAGTTACATTTTCTTGATTTTTCAAAGTTCATTTCTAATTTCTTTCATTGAAACGCAAGAGTTGGAATATTTCAGTAGTGTTTGGTCGTGGTTTACCTTGTCACAGTTACATTTTCGTGATTTTTTAAAGTTCATTTGAATTTCTTTCGTTGAAATGCAAGAGTTGGAATATTTCAGTACTGTTTGGATGAGGTATACATTGTCACACTTACATTTTCTTGATTTTTCAAAATTCATTTTGAATTTCTTTCGTTGAAATGCAAGAGTTGGAATATTTCAGTAGTGTTTGGTTGTGGTTTACCTTGTCACAGTTACATTTTCTTGATTTTTCAAAGTTCATTTTGAATTTCTTTCGTTGAAATGCGAGAGTTGGAATATTTCAGTAGTGTATGGTTATGGTATACCTTGTCACAGTTACATTTTCTTGATTTTTCAAAGTTCATTTTGACTTTCTTTCGTTGAAATGCAAGAGTTGGAATATTTCAGTAGTTTTTGGTTGTGTTTTACCCAGTCTATGTTACATTTTCTTGATTTTTCTATGTTTATTTTGAATTTCTTACATTGAAATGCAAGAGTTGGAATATTTCAGTAGTGTTTGGTTGTGGTTTACCATGTTACAGTTACATTTTCTTGATTTTTCAAAGTTCATTTTGAATTTCTTTCATTGAAATGCAAGAGTTGGAATATTTCAGTAATGTTTGGTTATGGTATACCTTGTCACAGTTACATTTTCATGATTTTTCTATGTTCTTTTTGAATTTCTTTCTTTGTCATGCAAGAGTTGGAATATTTCAGTAGTGTTTGGTTATGGTATACCTTGTCACAGTTACATTTTCATGATTTTCCAAAGTTCATTTTGAATTTCTTTATTTGAAATGCAAGAGTTGGAATATTTCAGTAGTGTTTGGTCGTGGTTTAACTTGTCACAGATACATTTTCTTGATTTTTCAAAGTTCATTTTGAATTTCTTTCGTTGAAATGCAAGAGTTGGAATATTTCAGTAGAGTTTGGTTGTGTTTTAACTTGTCACAGTTATATCTTCTTGATTTTTCAAAGTTCTCTTTGAATTTCTCTCATTGAAATACACGAGTTAGAATATCTCAGTAGTGTTTGGTTGTGATTTTACTTGTCAAAGTTACAGTTTCTTGTTTCTTCAATGTTCATTTTGTATTTCTTTCGTTTTAATTATAGAGTTGGAGTAATTAATTATTGTTTGGTTGTGGTTTAGATTGTGAATGTTAGATTTTGTTTATATTTAAATGGTCATTTTGAATTTATCTAGTTGAAAAGCAAGAGTTGGAATATTTCAGTAGTGTTTTCTTGTGGTTTAACTTGTCACAGTTAAATTTTATTGATTTTTTCAAAGTTCATTTGAATTTCTTTCGTTGAAATGCAAGAGTTGGAATATTTCAGTAGTGTCTGGTTATTGTTTACCTTGTCACAGTTTAATTTTCTTGATTTTTTCAAAGTTCATTTTGAATTTCTTTCGTTGAAATGCAAGAATTGGATTATTTCAGAAGTGTCTGGTTATGGTTTACCTTGTCACAGTTACATTCTCTTGATTTTTCAAAGTTCATTTTGAATTTCTTTCATTGAAATGAAAGAGTTGGATTATTTCAGAAGTGTTTGGTAGTGATTTACCATGTCACAGTTACATTTTCTTGATTTTTCAAAGTTCATTTTGAATTTCTTTCATTGAAATGCAAGAGTTGAACTAATTCAGTAGTGTTTGGTCGTGGTTTACCTTGTCACAGTTACATTTGCTTGATTTTTCACAGCTCATTTTGAATTTCTTTCGTTGAAAAGCAAGAGTTGGAATATTTCAGTAGTGTTTGCTTATGGTTTACCTTGTCACAGTTACATTTTCTTGATTTTTCAAAGCTCATTTGAATTTCTTTCGTTGAAAAGCAGGAGATGGAATATTTCAGTAGTGTTTGGTTATGGTTTACCTTGTCACAGTTACAATTTCTTTATTTTTCAAAGTTCATTTTGAATTTCTTTCTTTGAATTGCAAGAGTTGGAATATTTCACTAGTGTTTGGTTATGTTTTACCTTGTCACAGTTAAATTTTCTCGATTTTTAAAATTCATTTTTAATTTATATAGTTTAAATGCAATAGTTTGAATATTTCAGTAGTGTTTGGTTGTCGTTTAACATGTCACATTTACATTTTCTTTTTTTTTCAAACTACATTGTGAATTTCTTTCTTTGAAATGCAAGAGTTGGAATATTTCAGTAGTGTTTGGTTATGGTTTACCTTGTCACAGTTACATTTTCTTGATTTTTCAAAGTTCATTTGAATTTATTTCTTTGTAATGCACTAGGGGGAATATTTCACTAGGGTATGGGGGTGGTTTACCTTGTCACATGTACACACATGTATACACATGAACACACATGTGCTTATCATGAGTGCTCATGATAAGTTAACCTAACCTTTTCCGGTGAGTATGGTTAGGTTAGACTAGATTCAGTTAGGTTAGATTAGACTAGGTTAGGTTAGCCTACGTACGCTTCACTTAGGTTAGCTTAGGTTAGGTGAGAGACATGCGAAAAGTTAGGTGTATGATTAGGTTAGGTTAGGTTATATTAGGCTAGGTTAGGTTAAGTTAGGTTAGGCTAGGTTAGCCTACGTGACGCGCGATATATATATATATATATATATATATATATATATATATATATATATATATATATATATATATATATATATATATATATATATATATATATATATATATATATATATATATATATATATATATATATATATTTTTTTCTGTCATGAAATGCAAGAGTTGGAAAATTAGGGTCTTAAGTCCACCAGCTCAGTATTAGGGCCCCAGTCCACCAGCCTGAACGGTGGAAATTCACTAGCTCAGAATTGGGGTCTTAGTCCACCAGCCTGAATGGTGGAAATCCACTAGCTCAATATTGTGGTCTCAGTCCACCAGCCTGAATGGTGGAAATTCACTAGCTCAGGAATTAGGGTCTTAGTCCACCAGCCCGAATGGTGGAAATTCACTAGCTCAGAATTGGGGTCTTAGTCTACCAGCCAGAATGGTTGAAATTCACATTAGACGACACAAAAACTGTGTTTAAGTTTTGTGTGTGTGTGTGTGTGTGTAAGTTTTTGTGTGCATGTAAGTTTTTGTGTGCATGTAAGTTTTCGTGTGCATGTGTAAGTTTTTGTGTGTGTGTGTGTGTGGCTGTGTGGGTTTGTGTGTGTGTGTGTGTAATGTGTGTGTGTGTGTGTGTAAGTTTTGACGTGTGTGTGTAAGTTTTCGTGTGTGTGTGTGTGTAAGTTTTCGTGTGTGCATGTGTAAGTTTTTGTGTGTGTGTAGTTTTGGCGTGTGTGTGTAAGTTTTCGTGTGTGTGTGTGTGGTGTTTGTGTATGTGTGTGTGCTTTTGTGCGTGTGTGTGTGTGTAGTGTTTTGTGTTCTTGTGTTTGTTTTTGTGTGTGTGTGTGTGTGTGTGAGTTTTTGATTGTGTTTGTGTTTTTTTTGGGGTGTGTGTGTGTGAGTTTTAGTGTGTGTGTGTGTGTGTGTGTGTGTGTGTGTGTGTGTAAGTTTTTGTGTGTATGTAAGTTTTTGTGTGCATGTAAGTTTTCGTGTGTATGTGTGTTTTTGTGTGTGTGTGTGTGTGTGTGTGTGTGTGTAAGTTTTTGTGTGTGTGTGTTTATGGCGTGTGTGTGTAAGTTTGTCGTGTGTGTGTGTGTGTAAGTTTGTGTGTGTGTGTGTGTGTGTGATGTGTTTTCGTGTGCATGTGTAAGTTTTTGTGTGTGTGTGTGTGTGTGTGTAAGTTTTTGTGTGTGTGTAAGTTTTGGTGTGTGTGTGTGTGTTTTCGTGTTTGTGTGTGTGTAATTTTTGTGTGTGTGTGTGTGTGTGTGTATTATTTTGTTTGACTTTAATTTTTTTTGTTCATGTAAGTTTTAGTGTGAATGTGTTAGTTTGTGTGTGTGTGGGTGTGTGTAAGTTTTTGTGTGTGTGTGTAAGTTTCGTCGTGTGTGTGTAAGTTTTGGTGTGTGTGTAAGTTTTCATGTGTGTGTGTGTGTAAGTTTTTGTGTGTGTGTGTGTATGTTTGTGCGTGTGTGTAAGTTTTTGTGTGTGTGTAAGTTTTTGTGTCGTCTAATGTGAATTTCAACCATTCAGGCTGGTGGACTAAGACCCCAATTCTGAGCTAGTGAATTTCCACCATTCGGGCTGGTGGACTAAGACCCTAATTCTGAGCTAGTGAATTTCCACCATTCAGGCTGGTGGACTGAGACCCCAATATTGGAGCTAGTGGATTTCCACCATTCAGGCTGGTGTGGACTAAGACCCCAATTCTGAGCTAGTGAATTTCCACCGTTCAGGCTGGTGGACTGGGACCCTAATACTGAGCTGGTGGACTAAGACCCTAATTTTCCAACTCTTGCATTTCATGACAGAAAATATATATATATATATATATATATATATATATATATATATATATATATATATATATATATATATATATATATATACATATATATATCGCGCGTACGTAGGCCTAGCCTAGCCTAACCTAACTTAACCTAACCTAAATCTAACCCTAACCCTAACCTAATCATACACCCATCCTTTCGCACGTCTCTCACCCTAACCTAAGCCCCAACACTAAGTGAAGCGTACGTAGGCTAACCCTAACCCAGTCTAATCTAACCTAACTTAATCTATAGTCTAACCTAACCATACTCACCGGAAAAGGTTAGGCTAACTTATCATGAGCACTCATGATAAGCATATGTGTGTACATGTGTATACATGTGTGTACATGTGACAAGTTAAACCACAACCATACACTAGTGAAATAGTCCAACTCTTGCATTTCAACGAAAGAAATTCAAAATGAACTTTGAAAAATCAAGAAAATGTAACTGTGACAAGGTAAACCACACCCAAACACTACTGAAATATTCCAACTCTTGCATTTCAACGTAAGGAATTCAGAATGAACGTTTGAAAAATCAAGTAAATGTAACTGTGACAAGGTAAACCACAACCAAACACTACTGAAATATTCCAACTCTTGCATTTCAACGAAAGAAATTCAAAATGAACTTTGAAAAATCGAGAAAATGTAACTGTGACAAGGTAAAACCACAACCAAACACTACTGAAATATTCCAACTCTTGCACTTCAACGAAAGAAATTCAAAATCAACTTTGAAAAATCAAGAAACTGTAACTGTGACAAGGTAAACCACATCCAAACACTACTGAAATATTCCAACTCTTGCATTTCAACGAAAGAAATTCAAAATGAACTTTGAAAAATCAAGAAAATGTAACTGTGACAAGGTAAACCACAACCAAACACTACTGAAATATTCCAACTCTTGCATTTCAACGAAAGAAATTCAAAATGAACTTTGAAAAATCAAGAAAATGTAACTGTGACAAGGTAAACCACAACCAAACACTACTGAAATATTCCAACTCTTGCATTTCAACGAAAGAAATTCAAAATGAACTTTGAAAAATCAAGAAAATGTAACTGTGACAAGGTAAGCCACAATTAAACACTACTGAAATATTCCAATTCTTGCATTTCAACGAAACAAAATCTAAACGAACTTTGAAAAATCAAGAAAATGTAACTGTGACAAGGTAAACCACAACCAAACACTACTGAAATATTCCAACTCTTGCATTTCAACGAAAGAAATTCAAAATGAACTTTGAAAAATCAAGAAAATGTAACTGTGACAAGGTAAACCACAACCAAACACTACTGAAATATTCCAACTCTTGCATTTCAGCGAAAGAAATTCAAAATGAACTTTGAAAAATCAAGAAAATGTAACTGTGACAAGGTAAAACCACAACCAAACACTACTGAAATATTCCAACTCTTGCATTTCAACGAAAGAAATTCAAAATGAACTTTGAAAAATCAAGAAAATGTAACTGTGACAAGGTAAACCACAACCAAACACTACTGAAATATTCCAACTCTTGCATTTCAACGAAAGAAATTCAAAATGAACTTTGAAAAATCAAGAAAATGTAACTGTGACAAGGTAAAACCACAACCAAACAC